>NW_022631096.1:3784449-4243941 GCF_010015895.1 Lontra canadensis | reverse complement strand
CTTGCCTTTTTATTTATATATTTAATTAAATTTTTATTTATTTTTATGTGGGATTTTTGGGTCTCTTTTATTTTTTATTTTAAAGATGTATTTATTTATTTGAGAGAGAGAGCGTGCAAGCAAGGGGAGGGGCAGAGGGAGAGTGGGGGAGAGAGAGAATCTCAAGCAGACTCTGCACAGAGTATGAGCCGGTTTCCAGACTCAATCTCATGACCCTGAGATCATGACCTGAGCCGGAGCCAAGAGTCAGAGGCTCCACCAGCTAAGCCACCCAGGAGCCCCTGGTCTTTTTTAAAGTGAGCTTTAAATACTGAGTATTTAAATACTTTAAATACTGAGAAGATCTAATATTCGTGTGGAGGTCATACATTTGTGAGCCCTGCCTCAGGACACATGGTTTGAAACAGAGTCTGAAAATTTCAAGTTTAGAACTGTGGGACTGTCACCCACATTCACCGATATTTCAGATACTAAGGCGCTTTTCAAGTCACTTGCTGAACATCTGACTGGATTCCGCTGAGGAACAGCTGGTCACATTGCCAAGGTGTGTGTGGACACACATGTACATGCAGAACCTCAGGTTCCAAGGGCTCTGGAGCCACCAAAGCAAACGACACAGACTGTGAACTCTGGACAGACCAGAGCAAGGCCCATTCATGACACGAAGGTCTTTGGCTTGATATCATCTTCTATTTGACATCATACATTCAAATATCCCTGCTGCATCTCTATGTATTTGTAGAGAAAACAAAACCCTAAGCCCTGAAATCTTGCCTCATATGGATGGCACACCTCACTAGTGTTAGGGAACCTTCTGAGGGTTCTTTAATTAATTACAACAGAACAATAATCCTGAACTCCCTCCCTCCGTCCGCTACAACTGCCTGAGGCTTCCGCAAGCTGCTTTCCGGATAGCTTTGTCTTCCAATAATAAGAGACACTTCAAAAGAAATGTCCCCCTCTGACATGGAGAAGAGCCAGGGGAAATTCCCTTCAGAACATCTCCCATAAATGCTTCCATTTCCTGAAACAGGAACAGGAGGCCAGAAAAATGAACTTGGATGAGGCACTATGGTGGCATTTGTCACAATGCATTATAATCATTTATTGTGATTTGCTGGTTCAACTATAAGGGACTCTGTTTTAGCCAGCATTTTATAGAGTAGCAGGCACACAATAGACAGTCTCTAAATTTTTATTAAAAGGGATGAATGAATTCACTGCTCCCGACATGAATAAGGAACTTTAAGCTCAAGGGAAACATACACACAGACACACACACGCAAGGTACAAAACCAAAATAAAATTCTTACTTCATTGGTCATTAAGAAAATCAAATTAAGAAACAGTAATTATCGCAGTTATGACAATATTTCTTTTTACAATCTTTTCCCTCTCCTTTGCCTCAAAAAAAAAAAAAAAAAAAACTAGGTTATAGCTTTTTTTTTTTTTAAGTAGGCTGCACACCCAGCATGGATCCCAAATGGGGCTTGAAGTCACAACCCTGAGGTCAAGACCTGAGCCAAAATTAAGAGTTGACCATTCAGCCAACTAAGCCACCCAGGTGTCCCTTTTTAAATTTTCTTTACTATCAATAAAATACTTCTTCCAGGAAACTTAAAGTATGACTCTTGTTCCGTAGGGACAGTGAAATTTCAACGGGTGCTTACCCATGATAGGCCAAACCCAACACAAAAGGCATTGTTATCCATTCAGCAGATGAGAAACTGGGTCTCAGAGAGCTGAAACAGCCTGCTCTTTGTCACGCAGATATTAAGTGGTGAGGTTGTGATTCAAACACCAAGAGCTTGCTTTCACCATTACAAATGACCTCTTCACCAGGTTCATAACCTTGCCTTTTTTAATCTCAGAGAAAAATTGGGCCAGAATCTTTATGAACCCAGGAGGGGTGAGGGAGTCGAGGAGGAATCAGGAGTAAGAACTCTGTCTCAGAGGAAGTTAGCCTTAATAGGAAGCATGGCATAGAGTGAGACCTCGGGAGTTCGAGGCAACCGATCGTTTATGGAAATGCCAGGCAGTGGTTTTACGAAGAGTGAATTTTAAATCTAGCCAGAAGGATAATGATATTGGGAACATTTGCTCCTGCTGAGCAAAAGAGAGATGATGACACAGAGCAGCACAGAGCTCCAAAGGCAGCGAATATCAGTATGAGCACAATTAGTAGGGCACTGGGCTGTTTGCTGGCTGTAGGGCTTAGAAACACAAGAACGAATGTCAGAAACTTGCAAAGCTCTTTTAGCAGGGTAAGGGCAGATGAGAAAAATCCTCTGAGAGGCAGAAGTAACTAAAGCAATTGCAAAAGTGCTGAAAGACATACAGACTTCCACACTTCTTAAAAACCCCAGCTTATGGGGGTAGCCGGGTCTCCTGTGGGCAGCAGAGTCTGATTTGGCGGCTTTGGCTCGGCTGCTCTTAGGGACAAGGGAAGATCCAGCCTGGTTTAATTTTAGGGGTACCAAGTGTCAGTCTCCAAAAGCTACCCCAAAGCCTGTCACAGCATCAAGAAGAATCAAGTTAGGTTTACACCTAGGATTCAGTAAACCCCTGTTGCTTTATAAACCCCTAAGAGTAGAAACACACTAAATTGTTGTCAGTGTGGTATGGAAGTTCTGAAATAGTAAGTTGCCATAGCTATTGGGCAAGACAAACAGTTTCTGAAAGAAGACCCAAGATGTCCAAAGTACAGAACACACAGCTGAGCCTGCGATAGTGGGAGACAGGAAAGAGACGATGGAGTGGGAGTGACCTAATACAAATCCCTCCCTCAGTCAGTAGATGTGACTGAGTGTCTATGTGCCAACCCCTCTTCTAGGCATTGGATATACATAATGAGCAAAACAGGCAAAAATTCTGCCCCTCATGTAACTTATAACCAAGAAAAAATACTGGTAAATTTTTCTGACTTGACCATTTCTCTTTGGCTAGGTAATACCATGAGTGGGAAGTTCTTCACACAGAGCACCAGTAGTAACAGCAAAATAACACGTAAACTTGGTCCCACTTAAGCCAACGGTAGTCTGTTAGCTCTGTATTATCCCTGTTTCACCAGAGGAAACCAGGGTTAAAGTCCTGGGAAAGATGACGCAGCTAGCGGGGACTGAGCTGGAATTATGTCTCAGGACTTGGTGACTAGAGAAGCAGCCCAGGGTGGAACATGACTCTGGGATCAACAGAGCTAGAACCGAGGTCTGCCTGTGCTGCTCATGCAACTTTGGGCAATTTATGGATCTTCAACTTCATTCAGTGTTCTGGTATGCATGATTGGGGATGATAGAACCTACTTGAAAAGGTGAAGAGAAAGCTAGCATGAAAAATGGGAGTGAAAGTCTTAGACCAATTCCTGGCATGTAGTAGGTGTTCAATAAATGAAAACCCTCATAACAATCAATGACAATTAATCCATGTTCTGTCCCTTTTCCTCAGACTTGTCACCTGGACTAAACATCCAACTGAGGCTGCCAAGCCCCACCCCTGCCCTTCCCATCTCCCTCTGCTCCTGTAAACCATAGGCGGGCAACAGACGCAAAGAAGCCTGAGCCATGAAGGTTCATCACTCCCCTTCCACAGGCACAGCCATTACACGACATCAGCTGGTCTGATGTGCCTTTTCTGGAGGCCATTTTTGAAAAGTTGTCCCTTTGAACACACAGAAGTCAGGATATGCAGAATTAAGGCTCTCAGAGTAACCATAACTCACTCACAATGCACATCGAGGCATAAATTTCCCTGGAAGTATAACAACATAAAGCCCTGAGCACACCAGAGTGGGAGAAGTGAAGCTTGCTGCTAAAGTCATAAATTTGAATTTCGTGACTTGGGTGCATTTTCATTGTCACCCATGACACTACATTAACATAGTATTCACACTAGAAATTGCAATATAATTCAAAGGCCGTTGTGCCCATGACTGAGGTAGTTTTCTCTGTAGGGACCACTTCTCAGACATTCACAAGGATTTTAAGAAAAAGCAACAACAAAAAAAAATCCTGAGAAGAAATATTAGTCTCTTGGGGAATGCAGCGAAATCTACCCAGCATGAAAGGATTAGCTACATTTATTTTCTAGCAAGCTCTGGAAGCAAGCAAAACTGCTTTCCTTTCAAGGGCTACATCCCTGGGAGACGGTGGCTTACTCAATCCTTGCCATCATCTGAATCTTCCACTGGGTCTTGAGGGAGTGTGGGCTGTAGATGTCCCGTCTCCTCACCTGGGACAGAAAGGTCAAATAAATGGATATTGAAGATGTCAGTGATAACTTGTGTATTTACGGTGGCAATCCATCCAACATTCCTGTAAGTTGTAGAAGTCAGAGCGAGAACTTCAGGGTCCTCAGCGTTCACAAACCGTCAGAGATCTGTAGGACTAAGGCACCTAGAAGTCGCCACCTCAGTTCCAGCCCTCCTTCTACCTGGGTCCTGGTCCCTCGTAAAAGAAGGTCTAATGATAATAACCCTTTCTTTCCATAGAGGGAGGAGACTGTGGGAACTCTTATGGTCCTGTCTGCTCTGTGACCAAATATTCTTTGATCGCAACGTCTAATCCTAACACCTTTCTTACTGATGACATTCCAAGAGTAGCATTTCCCCTAAAGGTTCCCAGTTTTTGTTTTTGTTTTTGTTTTACCTTGAATGTCTCCTTATCTCAAAGAAGGTATATGCTTCCTGCACAGAGAGGCTGCTTGTTTCTCCCTGGAAGGAGCCTATCTAAGGACTATCAGCAATGGAGACAGTCTACAGAGTGTTCATTTGATCCTCATTCTACCTCCCTCCTGTCTTCTTCCTTCTATGGTTATGTTCAGGTTTAAACAACAACAACAACAACAACAACAAATATATATAAAGTACCTGACACCTAGTAGAGGCTCAACAAGTGTCAGATTAATTTCTTTACCAGGTAAATAGTGCCCTCCCTACTTGGATGGAGTGTTCCCTTGTGCCCTCTTCTCTATCCTCCCACCCCACCCCATACAGAGCATGGACAGAGGAATGCCATGCTACACCCTGGGCTTCCTCTGCTCAGAATACAAGCTAACCCTTAGAAGACTTCCAGAATCTCACTGTGTAACGGTCCCTTTAGTCCCTCTTGGATGTTGCCTCTTTGATTTCAGTAACCAGAACCCAAAAGCCAGTCAAATTGTACTTTGGTCTTCCTTGCTCCGTCCTCCCTTAAGAAAGCACCCTTGGTTTCCATATTTCCTCCCATGGCTATCATACATCTGTACTTTACATGTAATGAAAAGTTGTGACAGTTGAATGCTAGTCCAAGCTGCATTTGTCTGAGGACTGGGGCTGCTAAGAACATTATGAAGTCAAGGAGAGTTCAATCTCTGATAGCTCATCCATCACACATCTGTATATCGCCAAAGCTCTGTAACCTTCCTTTTGTGGCATTTCTCTGGTCCCCGCCGTCCCCCCCCCATCCTTCCCGTGTGCACTGCTTTGCCCTGAGACTGGTTGTGAGGGACTTAGAGTTGGTCTTTTCCCCATTGATTCATATCCAACTTTGTGACTCAAAATGCTCTTCTTTAATTTCTTTCTTTTTTCTTTCTTTTCTCTTTCTTTCTGTTGTCATGATATAACTCTTAATCACAGCCTGGCAGAGGTTTTATTTCCCCTCAAATAGTCAAATCCTGACTCCTCATCAGGTTCTACAAGGTTCTTCACTGGAGAGAGTCAGTTCCCTGAAGACTGGGAAGTCTTGAAGTTAGAGGCAAGAAGATCAAGGGGTGACTTTATAGTCATTTTCAAAGACTTATGTACTTCTTATATGAAGGATGTGTTTTTACCCAGGAGGCATAAGAATAAGAAACTTTAAATAGCCATTTTGGATTGAAAGAAGAAAGAAAGGAAAGAAAGAAAGAGAGAGAGAGAGAATGAGAGAAAGAAAGAAAAGGAAAGAGGGAAGGGTGTTTTGACTCTCAGATCTAGCATATGTCCCGCCACCTCCGCAAGAGTCTCCTTAAATCTCTGTCTCTCCCCACTAAAATGCTTTTTCATTTGACCCTCCAGCCCTTTTCTATGCCATTTAGTTTAAATTAGTCTACCACTTGGCTTTCTGACGCTCTTGTACTGTTGCTCTGCACATCCGTTACCTTGTTCAATAGGTATGTCACACCTTTTCCTGGCATGGGATAATTTTTGTTTTATGAGACCTTTCCAAAGTACTTGAACTGCTGCTGATTCCCACACTTTCAAAGTGCCTTCCACTGAATGTGATCTCTGTGTACTTGCTCAATCGTCCTTAGGCCCCGATGACTGTTTCTTCTCATTTCTTCACCTACACTCTAAAAGCTCATGTTCCTAAAGTGTCCCCTGATTAGTCAAAATTGTTTTCTGATCTTACACAGGGAAAGTTTATATTTTAAGACCGTGGCATCTTCGGGAATCTATGGACTGTTATAGACCATCTCTCGAGAGAACTGCACATGCAAACAAACTTTGGCTTCTCTGAAGCCAGAAAAAAGACTCTCTAGGATGAAACGAATCCCAGGAAATGCATGCATGTTCTGACCCACTTTCTGGTTATCTCATTGAAACTACACGCTCTTGATTCCCACACTTGTATCTTCCTTTAAGTCCTCCCTCATATGCTTCAAATACTCAAATGGACCTACCTACTAAAATATGGTGTATGACCCCTGTTCCTAATTAGTAAAATATTTTCCTTATATTTAAGGAAAAATACTATATCTGTATTCCATATCTTAGCACTGTTTCTATGCCATGGGCCACAGAGAATTAATCCAATTTTCTCTCACGTAGTAACCTTCCCAAATACGAAGACAGCTATGACAAACCCAGGTGTTTTGGTCTCTCTCTTAAAATGAATGTCTCCAGAACACTCATCTCTGTCTGAATGAGTAATGACTTGTCATTGTCCCTCTTAAAATTGGGACTTAAAATGGAGGGCAATATTCCAGGTAGGTTTTGACAGTATAAAATATCTATTTTCTCCTTTGTTAACACACATAACATCTTAAAATTGTTCTTTTTTTTTTTTCATTTGTGATTCATATTCAGATGTCAGCTAGAACTCCAAAATCTTTTCACAATTACCGCTGTTAAAACACACTTTTCACATCCTGTAATTCTGGGGTGTGATTCTTCAAAAGTTATCAGAATTCATCTTGGTTTTAACGTGGTATTCCAACAACCACAGCCATTTTTGAGTGTTTATTCAGTCATCTAACCTAGTGCCCAAACCCTGGGGCACAGGCCTTTGGAAATGCCTTCCATTCTGATACTGATGGATTGATCTCTCAGTACTAGCAATGAGCTCTTTTAACTAAGCTACAGTTAAAATCAGTTTGTCAACAAACATGCAATGAAAGATTTTTCCAAATAACTGGAGGGAAAATGGATACTGGTGGCTTATCAGTCAAGAGATGTTCTTCAGAAAGAAAGAAATGGCCCAGCTTGTTCTTGGTGTTATTCCTAGTATCACTGTTTCACATAGACTGAAAACATCAATCAACCATTCCTAGAATTTATCAAGAGATTTATTACAAGCTCACCCAATAATAGATCTCAGAATTACTTTCCCACCATCTTTGATGATTCTGAAATTATTTGTCCATCTGTCAGTCTTCTGGTACCATTCTTCTCATTCCTCATGTGTCCTCAGAAATATAGTCAGTGGTTTAAAATCCCACCTGCAGACATTAGGGGAGGCTGGCTCAACTGTGCCCAGTGCCTCCTTGGACATTTCTTTGCACTTTTCTATGGATCTATATTTATTTTACAATAAAAATATTTTTAAAGCAGTCCCATCTGCAAAGTTCAGTATCGTGGGATATAATGTTTCTGAACCTAAAGATTAGATATAGCTTAAAAGTTAGATGCCTTTTGGAGCATGTGGGTGGCTCATTTGGTTAAGCGTCTGCCTTCAGCTAGGGTCATGATCCCAGGGTCCTGGGATTGAGCCCGATGTCTGGCTTCCTGCTCAGTGGGGAACCAACTTCTCCTTCTCTTCCCAGCTCATGCTTGCTCATTCTCCCTCATGCTCTCTTGTGCTCTCTGTAGCTATCTTTGTCTCTCTCTCCCTCTCTCTTTCAAATAAATAATCTTTAAAAAAAAATAAAATAAAAATACCTTTTGTAGTAGCTCCCCTATTTTAGGCTTCAGTTTCTTCTTTACCATGTTTATTTTATTCTTTCTAGTTTGAAGATACTTTTCTTCATTAGATAAAAGTGAACCCCAAGGGCGTAGAACAGCTGTTTGCTGTCTGCCAGCCATCCTCAATGTACCATACCTACCCTTCCCTTGTTCTTTATTATCAGTTCATCACTAATTTTGGCTGTCCCATTTTTCCAATCACTTTTCTCTTCCTCTGGGTTATCCTTTTGATTCTGTTCCTACCCAGTTTCCTGTCGTTCCTTTGCATTTGTTCTTGACCATGTACTGCCCCCTCTGCCTTTCAACTGCATACTTTAAAAATCTGATTTCAGGGGCGCCTGGGTGGCTCAGTGGGTTAAAGCCTCTGCCTTCGGCTCGGGTCATGATCCCAGGGTCCTGGGATCGAGCCCAGCATCAGGCTTTCTGCTGGGCAGGGAGCCTGCTCCCCCCCCACTCTCTCTCTCTCTGCCTGTCTTTCTGCCTACTTGTGATCTCTGTCTGTCAAATAAATAAATAAATAATCTTTAAAAAAATGTGACTTCATTTGAAACGCCCTTGGTACAGAGTATACTGGGACATGCATTTCAGGTGCTGTAAACTGCTGCACCAATGGTATTATCATTGCGAAGAAAATTGCTTCTCTCTTATGACCATTTCAGTTACTCTGGTGTAAGGGTTTTCTTTTTATCTTTTGAGTTTAAATTATTTATATACTAGAAAATTGCTCTGGCTTAAATGGGGAAAGAGAAGACTTTAAAATTTTGTCAGTGGGCCAAGAAGATTTAAGACCTTGTGGAAATGGTATTGTTCCTCTAAAACTCCAGACTGCTCTATCTAGACCCTCTTAGAGTCCTCTCCCCCTGAATTCCACTTTTTCATGTGGATATACTTCTGACTTCATCATTCTCTCTCATTAGGGGCCTGTGAAGCCCAGCTGGGATTCTTTCGAATGATTTTCACTTGAAGTTGGATGTAACCTGTTAGAAACAATCCATCACCCCATCCCTTAGCCCCATGTGGAATATTCAGGAGACTCCTTTCTTAGCCAGACTTCTCCTGCTATGATTCCTACTATAGAGTAATTTCTCCCAGACATCCAACTGAAATCACTTAGTTCCATCCATGTCACAGTTGGGATGCTGAATTCCTGACAATGGATGCTAAGGAGAGGGTTAACGGGGAGTTTCTGATAGGTTTTCATCTGACCTCCTTAAATCTCAATACTAGAAAAGTACAGATTAACACATAGTGAGAAAATACATTCAGTCGAATATAATCCCATCTGTACCTGCCAAAATCTTCACTCTGCTTTACCAACATCCTTGTAATAACATTGTTAGAAGGTTCTGACACTTCTCAGATAAGCCCTTCATTCAGCTCCCTGCCTCCGTTCAGGAGGAAACAGGAAAGTTCCAAATACAGTCAACTGAGTTATCAAGGTCCTCTTATCCAGTCTGTGAAGGAGCCAAGCCCTTTGTTTGGGATGTATTAGTTCCACTCTGTACCACCAGTTTGGGGCACTTTGAGAGAAAAGAGTCTTAGGTTGCCAGTGATGTTTTTATTTTACTTTTTTATTAGCATGCCTAATAAAGAGCCGGGTGAGTGAAGTCTTTGGAACCAAGGCGCAAAGCAAAGCTTGATGGTTCCAAGGAAATCTGACTTTGAGACACTTAGTTCCAAGATATCCTGACTTAGCAACAATAGCTACCCCCAAAATGGGCTTCCTTCCCACCAAAATTGCTAGAGATTTCTTTTTTCTTTCTCTGCTGATCCACTTTCTTGCCATTTTCTCTGTCAGAAAAGAAAAAGTATGCGTAGTGAAGCAAAATTAGTTTTTGTTGCTTTTTTTTTCCCCCCATAAGAGAAAGACCAACACGGTTTTGTAACACTGCATCACACAGACACGTGGGACACCCAGTGACTAGGGACCCAAGGGCCATTACAGTGGGGGCTTACCCTTTTAGGTTAAACAAAGGGAAAGGGGCTTGGACTTCGGGGTGGTTGAGGAAGGAAGTCAGGAAAGGATGGTTAAGGAGGGTTGCGTAGTAAGGTCTGTTATGCAGATTTAAGTCAAGGAATTCATCATTGTTAGAAGTTGGGGAGAGTCCCCTCAGAGTAAAGGGAGATCACACCTTTACACATGTGAATTTCCTTTGCAAAAGAAGAACTTGTGCCTGGCTTTTAGAGGCTTTCCTGAATGGCTGGTCCTAAATGGCCTTAGCTCAAAATAATCCATATGCCAGGGAGATACACACACACACACACACACACACACACACACATATATTTAGTACGCAGTATTAAATATATATGTGTGTGTGTGTGTGTGTGTGTGTGTGTGTGTGTGTGTATACACAAATTTTTTTTTTTTTTTAGTAGGCTCCATGCCCAGCACAGAGCTCAGTGCAGGGCTTGAACTCATTACCCTGAGATCAAGAGTCAACACTTAACCGAATGAACGACCCAGGTGCCCGAAGCAAAATTAATTATAATAAATAAACTGTGCCACTGGTTTCTAACATCTTTGAAAATGTTGAGAAGCCTCAATCAGGATATCCATCAAATTTCCATCCATCGCTTATCCTTTTCTAATTAAAGGATACAGGGAAGGGGGGAGGGAAAAATTAAAAAAAAAAAAAACAGGAAGTTTATTAAATCTGACCCCCCACCCCTCCCACACATGCACACACTCCGGAGTTTTGTATGATTATGTGGCTGTTCTCTAGTTTTTATGCAGTAAAGGGGATTTGACCTGCATCTGGTTTAAATAGGCTTCGGAGGGTTTTAAGAGCCAGAGGGCCCAACTGTGTCTTCCTCTGTTTCTTTACAGAAAATGTGTTTAGGTTTCCAAAGAAATGCTTCACAGGCGAACTTTGGAACGCAATTTGTTTATAATATAGAGCCTACCTAGGTCCCTGGACTTCACTTCCTGCAGCAGCCTCTGCTCATGGAGAATCTAGGACTCAAACGTTCCCAGTAGAACTGACTCTGAAATGTTTTAAAGAGAACTTAGAAATTGATTCAGGCAGTTAGCTTGAGCGCGCAGGACATTGCCCGAAGTTCTATTACTTCCTATGGCACCTGGGACTTAGTGACTGTGAGTGCATAAATCAGCCTTCCAAGAACTACTCTGTTTCCTGAGCTTAGTTTAAGTTGAATTACAAGTGACCCTATAGAATTATTTTATTCCCCTTTTGCCTGAATTCCTGTGGAAAGGATTAAAATCCACATTGTCTATTTTCATTGGCATGTCTTTCTCACCCCACCCCATTTTAATAACTTTGTCTCCTCGAATCTGTATTCTGTACACGGCATTTTATAGAAATTTGCCAAACATGTAAATGCCCAAAGTTAACTAGGCCCTAACTATTTCTAACAACTGGTGCATATACAGAAGACGTGATGGCCCTTTGGGTACCAATAACTTCCCAGGGACATAAAAATGAGAATCGCTGCTTTGCCAGATCTCGCCGTGCTTTATGACAGGACCAGGCGTTCTGTGACACCATCACGTTAACATATAGGCTTTGGCCCTAGACTAGATGCAAAGGGACATGTTTATTGATGGGGGCAGTGGAGGAAGAGCCAGAGATTGGAAAGGAAAGACTCCAAAATTTCCTGGAGAAATGTTCTTGAGTCAAAACAAGATCCAGAAATTTCCGAAGGGGAGCAGAAGCTGGGAAGGCAAGGAGGGCCGGGGACGAGTCCACACTGAGTTAGAATTGTTTAATTTTGAAAATTCCCATCAAATTCCAGTGCTTTGTGGTGCTGGTTTTTTGTTTTTTTTTTTTTTTCCAATTTTAAATTGCAGGATGAACAGGAGGTTTTGAGGTCCACTATCTCACACTTGAAAGGAGGCAGTAAAGAAGAGGTGCTCGCTGTCAGTTGTCATCATACAAAACTGAACTGAATTTGGTCCTTCCTTAAGGCACTTTTCCCCACAGCATTCATTCTAGATTTCCCTGTCCCTGGAGTTAGGACCCTTAATGATTTCATTCTGGAATTTCTGGCCACCGAGTGGCACCCTGTGGCCTGCATGGTGTCTCCCTCCGTTTCACACTATATGAAGTTGGAAGTCTCTAAAGAAATATTTACTGGAAAAATAATTTTGCGAGTTTACAAATTACCACACATATAAAGCAATTGGGAAAAAAATTTTATAATAAAGTGTTGGTTTCTACATATAGTTTCTTTTTTATTTTTTTATAATATTTTTAAAAATATTTTATGTGTTTGAGAGAGAGAGTGAGCATAAGAGCAGGGCCAGGGACAGAGGGAGAAGCAGAGTCCCCAACTGAGCAGGGAGCCTGATGTGGGGCTCGGTCCCAGGACCCTGGAATCATGACCTGAACAAAAGGCAGACACTTAACTGAGCCACCCAGGCGCCCTAGTTACTTAATATGTAGACAACAGTAAGGATGACTGTTTACTATTGAAGGGTACTGGCCTGTGGACCCATTTCTACAACTCAGATAAAACTAAAGTGAATGTTATACAAGATCTTCCACTTTTGGGGGGGGAGGGCAGAAGAAGAAGGAGAATCTTAAACTCTCCACAGCCAGCACTGAGCCAGATGTGGGACTCCATCTCACACCCCTGAGATTATGACCTGAGCGGAAATCAAGTGAGACGCTTAACTGACTGAGCAGGTGCCCTCCCCCCTGCCTTTTTTAACTAGAAGGCAGATTATAGTTAGTGCCACATCCACATTTCATGGAAATATCTGTTCCTCTCATCACATTTTAGACATGATTCTGGATGATACTACTAAGCCCCCTGTTGCTACTGACATAGAGAGAGAACCCTGGGCTGTGGAAACTGGGCATCTGACCACTGCAATATTTCCTAGACTTTGTATGTAATAAGGAATCTTCAAACTTCCTCGGTAAGACTCCAATGTCTACTATCTCTGTGTCCATAACTGGAAAAGAGGTCACACAATGACATGTACGAAGAAAGATACAAACCACAATCACCAAAGCCTCCGCATGCAGCCTGTACTCATTCCCATTTACTCATGACACCGGTTTTCTCGAGAGACCCCCACCAATTCAGTCACTGAGCCTCAAAGGAATCCGTATTCCCCGCATTCAGATGGCAGATGTGGACGCCTCCATTTCCCCTTGGTGGTGCCCTAATCCTGCTCTTACCAATTCACTGCAAGACAGCCAGGCTTCCTGGTGGAATATCAGTGAGCAGAAGGAGGAAAAAAAAAAAAAAATACAAATCTTTTTCAACTGGAGCTATGAGGTTTACGGTCCCATTGGTTTTTCTGCCCTGAAATTAAAATAAACCAGAAAGAGAAAACCGGATAAATGAAGTAAAATGATAACGATGTATCTCATCTTGGTAGACTGCCTTTGGGAAATAATGAAGTTCTCCCTGGAGAATTTTATTACACACAATTTCCATTTGGGAGTGTCTTTATGCTCCTTGGAGCCCCTGGTTTAGGGTTTGTTTGGAGTTTGTTTTTTTCCCCTTTTTTGGAGGGGGTGTAGCGTTGGTCTAACAGCAGCATTATAAAAACCCTGGAAAATACATAAAGTCTAAGAACTCCAGCAATTAGAGAAGGAGTAGACCCATTATATCATCCCACAGGCCCGCGGGAATCAGTGGAGGATTCTTTCCTAGAATAGATTTTCTAGTTCCTTATCCTGTTGAATTTCAAATGGCTCCAGGGATGGGGTTTTCACCACTTCCTTTAGTACGTATTCCCCAGTCTCGTGATTCTCACTGTCATAATTTTTCAGGGTGTTTAATCCAAATGTCCTTTCTCAAAATGACGACTGCTCTCCTTTACTCAAAATTGCGTCCACCTGTTAGAATGGACAGTACTCTTTTGAAACTGTAATCATTTTCTATTTTTCATCAGAATTCTCGGATTCTCTCCCTGTCTCTCTCTCTCTCTCTCTCTCAAAGCCTTTGTAGCTGCAGGTGGGGTAGCGAGCATGTAAGAAAATCTCCACAAATGGCAAATGGAATTTTAGACCTGTGAGCTGCGGCATCTTGGAATTCCAACACTGGAGCTCCTCTCAGTGTTTCAGGGCTCAAACTGCCAGGCTGGTATCTCCTTTCAGGGCCACATGTGGAGTGTGTGCTTTACATGGACACCCCTAGAATTTTGCAGTGCACAACCTCAACAAACCTCCATGGTCCTTAAAAAATATATACATATCCTTCCCTCGTAGTCAGTAACACCTCATTCGAATTGAGCTTGCACATATGTGCCTATGCATGTTGGAGCTGTAATTCTAAAATTCTTAGGTGTATTTCCCCTCACAGGGGTCCTGATAGAGTACAGAACTGAGAGTTATGAGAAAATCATAAACCCATGTTGCCTAGTCTCTTTATTTAGCAGATAAACAGAGAATCAGAGCTGGAAAACTTAGAAGTTCTGAGCCCAGAGGCAATGTACCCAGAAAACAGAATCAGAGAAGAACCCCAATATCCCCTGACAGTCCACCACTCCTACTCAGATCTTGTTCTGATCATTTCCTCACTGTGCCTCTGAGAGTGTCTTTCCCTGTCTCTGGACCTCAGGTTTTCTAAGTCGGAAATGAAGAAGAGAAGCAGAAAAAAAAGGGGGCAAACTGGGATTCCCCAGGATGACTTTCTTAGCTGTGTTTACTTCTGAAAATTAAGTCAACAGATTTTTTTTTTTTAGTGTAACCATCTGAATTTTTAAACTCTAATGAATGCCACTTAGTTGCCTCCTCACATACGTTCCTATCCGCTATCCCACTCCCCGACCTTCTAGCTCCCGCTTTCCCTCTGGAAATAAGTCTCTCAGGGGTACCGGCTCTACCAGTAACTCCTGTGTGAGCTGGGTTCTCATTACTTTCTTGCTGCGAGCTCCCTGAATCACTGGTTTCATTTGATAGACAAGAAGATCTGGCAACCTTTGGCAAAATTTCTCAGGGCAACGTTGAGCTGGAAACCACGGTGGCTGCCCTCCTTTCAATCCCCTGTGGGGATTTCGGCCTGTGACTCTTGGGTGAGCGGTGAGGTACTACACTGTTCTTTATTCTGTACACATGTATCACGTGTGGATAGGGCCCCTGGGTGGGCACTGGGATTCAGTTTTTATTCAATGAGGTCAAATAGCAAGTTTTTACTACGTGACCAGGCTATACTTTAAACTGACCAAGCCGACTAGTGGTTTTGGCATTGTGTGAACGCTGCTTCAGTAAGGCTCTGCTGAACTTCGTGTAGACGTATGTGCCAAATTACATGCAAATTTGTATTTTTCATGGGAGCTGAGAGCTTTGGCACTTAATTTTGATTTTTTTTTATAGCTAAGTATGTAGCATTGGCCAAGTTCTGCATGTTTAATCCTTTTAATCATTCAACATAAATCATGCTCTCAGCCCCTTAATCATTCTTGTTATTCTTCTTTGAACCTCCTCCAGTTTCCTTGCATCCTTCATTGCATAAAGAAGAGTTTTTTAACAGGCCTGTTTCACTTCCAAAAATCCATGCTGTGATGGAAACAGGGGGGGTTAGAAGATCCAATGCCATGAGAGACTCCAAGGGAAATGCAAGGCGTGGTCCCTGAGAAGCTGCAGACATTCATAGAACTAAAAGACCATCTGACCCACTTGTCTGCCACATCTGACCCAGAAAGATGATTTTATATCCTTTTCCCTCTTAAGTAATACAGAGAAGGATTTATATGAGGCCCCTTGGTAACATAGTCTACGTTCTTTAATTGTGTATTTTTTTTAATTAAGCATCTACTATGTGAATGAGTGAGTTGTTGCTCTTCCCTGTTGAGCCCAGGGAGATAGGATCACCTCTCTTAGGATGAGAGATTTAGCTATCATCCATCACCTCTTTCCGCTTTAATCTGGTTAGAGAGGTGCTGGAGGACAGTGTCTCAGGGAAATGCTAAGGACAAACAGACTCCAGAGGAAGCGGTAAAAAGCGAAGTTGGCAAAGTGTCTTAATGTATATCCATCTTTTCTTGCATATACTTTCTCTTTTCTCTACAGGTCCTTCCCTGCCTCCCACTAGAATATAAACTCAATAGTACCTTTGCTTTGCTCCTCCGTCTACTCCAAAACTTACAAAGGTGCCATACAGTAAGTGTTCAAGAAGCGCTTGAGGAATGAATAAGCGATCACTTTCGGCCTACCCCTTCATGCTTTGATAATGATAATTGATACTTGTTAATCTTATGTATAGCTGTATACAAAACGCAACTTCAAGACAATCATCAAAGCCTCCCTCCCTTTCTAATATACTTTTCGAATTGTATTTGTGCCTAAAGATCCTCTTGCAGAGCAATTTAGAGCCACCACGGTTCAAGACCATTTAGTTCACCTGATTCATGAATCCCCTTATTGTCCATCCCGCCAGTGATCATTCAGCCTTTGCTCGAATACCTCTAAAAATGGAGAGCTCATTTCCTCCCAGAGCTGCCATCCTATACTGCCGTGACTGTTAGAATATTCCTGCTTAAATTTAGCTAATATCTTCTTTTTCTATAGCCTTTACCTATTGTTTTAGTTGTCAGAAGCATATTAATCTTTCCTTCCACTGGGCAACCCTTCGGGTACTTTGAGACATTAACACCTTCCTCCTAAACCTTCACTTCTGTATATTAAATGTCCCTTGCTCCTTTCTGCACCTAGAAAACTACAGCAGAAATTCCAGCTTAGAAGTCTTGCGTGTGTTCGCCTTGAGGATTCAAACATGAACAGCAGGATTGGACCAGCAGGGTGTCTATTTATGGGGAGGACGAAAGAGCTGCATAGGGAAATCAGCAAATAACTAGTTAACCAAGTGCAAGCCATCCTTCAAGAGCCATAAATCAGCATGCGAAGGGAGGAATGTTTAGGGACGAGGGCTCAGTTCGTTCTGTGGATCCAGTTTTCTTCCTGCAGGAACTTGTGCCAAACGTGGGGAGAAGGAACACAAAGGATCAAAGGCCAAGATCACAGAAGTCTCTGGTCAACACTGACAATACAAGGCAACACTGCTTTGGGAGTCGGGTGATGTTGGACACCACCACCTAGGACGGAGAAGCTGGGGAGAAGATCAGATCATATCGAATTAGAAGGGACAGCGAGGGCTTACGGCAGGGCAGAGGGAAGTAGGATGCCGGTGGAGAAAGTGATGTCCGGCAGAGCAGGGAGAGCAGGAGGAAGAAATGATGCACTGGGAGGGATGGCCAAGAGAAGAGGGTCTGCATCTGGCACATGGGAGATAAGCCCTGGGTGGCATCCGAGGAGGCCTACAGTTCTTATAAATACGCTAGGAGAGTCTCCATTTTGTTACTTTCTTCCCCCAGCATCAGGTAACATGATTACGTCATAATGACAACCAGCTTCTCTCTGCCAAGTCTGTCCTGGGCCCGGCACTGCATTAACACCGGCCTCACTCATTCGATCCTCATCATAACCTTCCGAGGCAAGTACCATTCTTTTTCTCATTTTACAGATGAGAAAAGTAAAATTTAGTGGAGCCGTCGTATCCAAAATTACACTGCTGGTAAATGGCACAGAGCTGTGAAGCAAAGCTACTTCTAACTTGAAGCCTGACTTCTCAAATGATATAAAATTAGGTGTTTTTGTATAATTTCCTTGTATCCCAGCCTAAACTTCAATAGTAAAGCGTTTACATTTGAGTTGAATATGTTTGGTGCCTTAACCAAAGCTTTTTTTAAAAAAAGCTTTTTTAAATTAATTTTTTAAATTTTATTAAATTAAATAAATTAAAATAAATTTTATTAAATTAAATAAAAAATTTTTAAATAAAAAATTAAAAAAATATATATATGAGTATATATAGAACATCATTAAAAGAAAAAAAAAAAAAAGAACCAAAAACCTTATGTAGAGAAGTGAAGTGAGTTGGTTTCTGCAGGAACTATTCTTATCAGCGGTGACTGTGGGATCATCCATCCCCTGTCACTGAGCTAGGGGTAATGACCATTAGTCTTCATGTCCATGAGTGCAGTGAGAACTCGCACTCACCAGGGGCTGTTTCCCTGAAGCAAGCCTTCTCCATTCAGCATCAAGTCAATAACAAGGACTGAGGTGAGAAACACGGTCCCCAGCCCCATGTGTCCATTGCCTTCTTCTGTGTCCCTGGATGTTCCCCTCACCAGAGAAGTTTTTTTTCTGGTCCAGTGAAAACTGAATCCTCCCACAAGGAGTTCTGGGGCATCCTGCTTTTAAAAACCTTTTATGGGACCATAAAATACTTCCCCTCATCACCTTGAAGAAGCTGGCTTCAGGAATGAGAGCAAACTGTATTGCATGGAGCTGAAAACAGGGCGAGCAAATTGTTAGTTCTCCTGGCTAAAGCACATCTGACTTCCTTATTGCACTAAAGCATTTAGCAAAAGGAAACAGTATTTTAATTGCAGGCTGGGCAGACGCATGACCTAAGCCAGGAGCTGACTTCAGTATACAGAGCAAAGCGTACTAGACACGCTGATGCTTTATGTGCCTAAGAACACAGCCGTTTACAAGCCAGAGCTACTTTATTGCTAATGATCTTTGAAGTTAACAAGGTTTGCAAAAGCTTCTCAGCATTATTATTACTATTTATATTAATAGCATTAGTGATCTCCTTTATTCTTCCAAGACTTAACACTACTAATTGGCATCAGTATAAACAGAGGTATAAATGCTATCATGCAATGCAAGCAGAGCCAAGTCTGGCAGCTTTGTGGGCTTAATATGGAAATGTTTGCTATCTAATGAGGACACAAAATGTTAATCTGCAGAACAAATTGTATTTATAGAGAAACTAATTATCATATGCAAATGTGACACACATCCCTTTCAAAATTCCTGTTGCCGCTGGGGCGGCCCTCTGTGACCTTTCTGAAACTCAGCGCTTTCCAGCACTGGCTAATGGTTTCATGCACTGAGGCTGATTACTTTCATTTTCATACAGAAATGAGCTAAATGGGCAGGACTCTGGCTCCGAATAAACACCACAGAGGCATTGCCTCCATAACTGTAACTTGCATTCTATCGATTTCTTCTCCTTCCCTACAAAACTCAGAGTTTTTCTGCTGCTTTGGCTTTATCTGCAAAGCCGGACTACAGATGTCCAGAGTAACGAATAACCCATGTAATAAAAGACCTGAAATCTTCTTATCATGCACACAGTCCTATTGAGCGAAGGCTATGCTGATGTTGTTTTCATAATGATTTTTGCTTTTTGTCGTTTCACTTCTATATTGAGTAGAAAGCCCCTAGGTATAGATTGTTAAATCCAGCTGATGATTGGGGTTTCATCCCTTTTCTTGATACTTTCTCCTCTTCTCTTTCAGATATATGTATTCTGTTGTTTGAAGCCTCCTAGAAGTATAGAATGCTGGAAATTCAATGGCTGTAGAGATCACCCAGGGAGTGCAAATACTTCCTTTATAGGTGAGGAAAGTATGGCTCAGAGAGGTCGGGTGTCAAGCCCAAGATCACACGGCGAACTGGTAGAAGACATTGGAAGTCAGGTGCTCTTTCTGTATGCTTAAACAAATGACAACAACAACGACAAAAACAGCAGCAGCAGCAACAACAAAACCCACCTCTCCTGTAGCACGGCTAGGTTTGGATTCGTGTGAGTGCCTGGACGTGTCCTTAACTCCGTGTGAAAGAGGCTGCGGGCCAGACAGCCTTGACCAGCCACGGAGATGGGGTTTTGCTCCATTGCACCCTGAGAGTGGGGATCTGGTTCAGCATTCTCCAAATGCCTCTTGGACTCCCAAGGACAGAAAGGTGAAGGAAATGTGGCCTCTACCTCCCGCAGAACCCGCTGTTTGCTGAGGGAGACCGACCTGCAGTGAGACAATCTCAGTGAAGCGAGGTAAGTGCATTGGGTAGAAGCAAAGAGAAGAAATAAGCACTCTGTGCAAAGGAGGCTGCAGGGTAGAGTCATATCTTTGTTTCTATTGCCATGCAACAAATTATCTCCAATTTAGAGGTGTAAAAATGTTCATTTATTATTTCCATGGGTCAGGAATTCTTGCATGTCTCAGATGGGTCCTCAGCCCAGCGTCTCCCAATGATGCAGTGAAGGTGTTGGTCAAACTTCAGTGGTTTTTGAAGTTCAGTGTTCTCTTCCCAGCTTGTTTGGGCTGCCGGCAAAATTCAGTTCCTTGTGGTTGTGGGACTGACGTATTACTTTCTTGCTGCCTGTCTCAACTCCTGGAGCACCCCTGCGCCTCCCCCCACCCCCGTTCCTTGCCATGTGGCGCTCCCACAGTATGGCAGCTTTCTCCTTCAAAGTTGGCAGGAGAATCATTCTCTTCAGGAAGGCCCAGTTCCTTTTTATTTATTTATTTTTTAAAAGATTTTATTTATTTATTTGAGAAAGACAAAGAGAGAGAATGCACACAAGCAGGGGGGAGGGCAGAGGGAGACGCAGGCTCCCTACTGAGCAGGAATCCTGATGCAGAACTTGATCCCAGGACCCTGAGATCATGACCTGAGCCAAAGGAAGACGCCTAATGACTGAGCCACCCAGGCACCCCCCGGTTCCTTTTTAAAGAGCTTTTACTGATTAACTCAGGCCCACCTAGCTTAATCTCCCTTTTGATTAATCCCAAATCATCTGATTTAGGACCTTAATTACATCTATAAAATCTCTTCACATTTGGGATATAATACCACCTGATCATAGAAGCAAAGTCCTTTTAAACCTAGAGCCCCCATCCACACTCAAGGGGAAGGTGTTATATAGGGTGTGTGTATCAGAAGGGCAAAAATCCTGGGACCCATTCTAGAACTCTGCCTCCCTCAAGTGGAGAGCAAAGGGGTAGAATTAGAACAGGTTTCAGGGGGCACCTGGGTGGCTCAGTTGGTTAAGCATCTGCTTCAGCTCAGGTCATGATCCCAGGGTCCTGGGATCAAGCCCTGCATCAGGCTTCCTGCTTAGTGGGGAGCCTGCCTCTCCCTCTCCCTCTCCCTCTGCACCCTGCTCCCTCTGCTTGCTCTCTCTGTCAAATAAGCAAAATATTATTTTTTTAAAAAAAGAACAGCTTTCAGAAAGTGTGAACTGAATCACAAAAAACATAGAGGTAAACACCTGATGTGATTAGTTATTTTTATAATTTTCTTTTTAAAAAAATTCATTTATTTATCTATTTGAGAGAGAGAGGAGGAACAGCAGAAAAAGAAGGACAAGCAGACTCTGTACTGAGAACAGAGCCTGTTGCAGGGCTCGATTTTGTGACCCTGAGATTATGACCTAAGACACTGAAAAGAGTCAGATGCTTAACCAACTGAACCAACTGAATCACCCAGCTGCCCCGATAATTTTCTTGAAATTATTTTTTCACCAGAGGCCCGTGTTCATAAGCTATGATTTCATTTATTTAAGTCAGGTGTGGACTGAGCACAAAGGAAAAGGGGGAATGAAATCAACAAGAGTGTAAACAAAACAAAACAAACAAATAAACAAACAAAAAAACAATCCTCTTGCCAAAAAATAAATAAATAAATAAATAAATAAATAAAAGCAAGGAAGCTTTGTTCAGATGAAGGAATGAAAAATAAAAGACACCTAGGTGAGAGCTTAGAAGACAAGGTGTTTTGGGGAGCCTCCCTGTTCTCATTTGATTTGCAATAGGTGAGAAGCAAAGGAGTGATATTCCTAACATATAAAATATTCTCCTTAAGTCAGAAAAGAAAAAGAATAGTTGGCTATAAGAATGGGCTAAAGATTGGAATCTTAAGTTTAGGTTCCTATTATGGGCTCCATTTTATAGACACAGAGAAGTTAAATTAGATGCCAATGGTCACAAAGTAGCAAGTGGCAGAGCCCCAGTCCCACCCAGGAAGTCAGGCTCTAGCTGCCTAAGAACACAGCCATTTACAAGCAAGAGCTACTTTATTGCTAATGATCTTTGAAGTTAACAAGGTTTGCAAAAGCTTTTCGGCATTATTATTACTATTTATATTAAATAGTAATATAACTATTTGCCTTGAACACACACTGAGAAGTCAACAGTGGTTACTATGCTTATCCTTGATGTGGGTTTGGGAAAATAGCCCCCCACCCTCATACCACTGATGAAAATGGAAACAAATAAATCTTTCTGAGAAGTTTTACCAGTTTATATCTCAAGTCTTCTTTCAAGTACATGGTCTTCAATGTAACATTTCTTTCATATTCTTTTATCCCAATGAAAACAGTACCTGTATATCTATTTAGTTCTAAGAATCCCTGTTAAATTACTCCTGATTGAAAAAAAAAAAAAAAATTGGCAGGGGGAGGGGACCCTGGGTGGCTCAGTCAGTTAAGCGGCTGCCTTTGGCTCAGGTCATGATCCCAGGGTCCTGGGATCGAGCCCTGCATCAGGCTCTCTGCTCAGCAGAGAGACTGCTTTCTACCCCCTTCTCCCTCTGCCTGCTGCTCTGCCTACTTGTGCTCTCTCTCTTTCTCTCTATCAAATAAATAAATAAAATCTTAAAAAAAATAAATTAAAAAAACTTTTTTAAGGGAAGCAAAGTGGAGGTTACATCAATTATCTGGTGTTCATGCAATGGGATACTATACAGCAATTGTGACTGTATTTTTTAAAAAGATTTTATTTATTTATTTGGCAGACAGAGATCACAAGTAGGCAGAGAGGCAGGCAGAGAGAGAGAGAGAGAGGGAGAAGCAGGCTCCCTGCTGAGCAGAGAACCCGATGCGGGACTCTGGGATCATGACCTCAGCCGAAGGCAGAGGCTTTATTTAACCCACTGAGCCATCCAGGCGCCCCTAATTGTGATTGTATTTATATTTTAGAGTATTAACAGGAGAAACTGTACTGTATATTTAGGGATTGAAAGCAGGTGACATAATAATACCCCATATTTGTTTAAGGCAAATCCTGTATAGATGAATATCAAAACAGGAGGAGGGTGGCCTGGAAATATATTCACCAAACTATTAAGTGGTGAAAACTTGAAATGTGGTAGAATTATAGGTAATTTGTGTTTTAAAATTTTTGGAGTATCTTTTTATTCAATAAGTATCACATAACAAGAAAAAGTAATAAGAGATTTAATTAAATGGTCTTTAGAAGCAGTTTTTCACAGTACAGTCTGAGACCCATGTTTTATCGGTTGTTTCATATAAGCAGCTGGTCTCATGTTGTGGCATCAACATTGAACTCCGAGTCTGATGATCTGCCTTCTGCCCTTGGCTCAGTTACAGATTCACTCTGGAAACTTAGAACTGGAAAAGATCCCAGAAATCAAATGATCTAACACCTCAGTTTTACGATGAGATGCAAAGACCACAGGGCACAGATGATGTGCCCAAGACTGACAGCTAGTGTGAGGTAACCCGGGGCAGGAAGTCAGGTCACCCTACCCACAGCTTGGAACCAGTTTTCTTTCGCTATGCTGTCATTCTGGGTTTGTGTGCCTTTAGTTGTGGAACTGGAGCCCTACATCAGCAATTTCTCAAGGTGGAGTATAATGGTCACAAACATAGGATCTGAAGTCAAACAGCCCATGTTCAATGCCAGCTCCTCTGTTTCTTAAAGAATTTCAACAAGAGAATCAATTTTTTTAAAAAAAGATTTTATTTATTTATTTATTATTATTTTTTTTTTTTTTTTTGAGAGAGAGCGTGCATGAGCAGGGGGGAGGGGCAGAGGGAAAGGGAAAATCAGATTGAGTAAAGGAGACCAGTGTGGGACGCAATCCCAGGACCCTGGAATCGTGACGTGAACCAAAGGTAGACGCCAAACTGACTGAGCCACCCAGGCACCTGAGAATCAACTATTTTGAGTCTTGCTTTCTCAACTACGAAATGGTGATTACAGTAATACTCACCTCTTGGGTGTGATGAAGATTTTAAAATATGGTAATATATTTAAAATGTTTAGCACAATACCTGGCTTCTTGAAGCCTCAACAAACACAAATTATTATCATTCTGTTATATATCTTTGGGTATAGAACACTCTACTGATTCCAGTGGAGTCCTGTCCTCTGGAAGGAGAGAAACTGAAATGGTGATTGGCTACCATGGCCATGGTCCCATTTTCCCATCTTTGGAGAGAGTGAAAAGCTGCACAGGGAGCGCCTGGTTGCCTCAGTCAGTGGAGTATGCAACTCTTGATTTCGGGGTTGTAGTTTCAAGCCCCACATTGGGTGTAGAGATAACTTAAAAAATAAATAAATAAAATCTTATTTAAAAAAAAAAAAAAGCCTCATATACCTTTCCTGATGAAGGAGGAGTTACTCTGTCTACTGCCTATCCTCTGGGGAAATCAGTTTTGTGCTACCACCATTGTAGTAAACCACTCAGATTTATAAGGAATGTAATTTACAAGCTAAGGAATGTCAGCTCCTCATGTGGCTAAGTCATAATGAGGGCAGTAAAGCAATCGCTGAAGCTGGCTTTCTCTGGAGAATGCTGTCGATGTTAGTTAGGGTCCTTGCTTGCAGGACCTAGACAAGTAAATGCATGGAGGAGGACCCACACATGCATAGACCTTCACCCACAGGTCCGTCCTGGCTTGTGCAATACCACAGAAGTAACGGGGAGGTCAGTTGGCATCACAGTGGGGATGGGAAAAGGACCCAAGGAAACAAAATCAACCTGACACTGACTGGTTCAGTGGGTGAAAGCCCCAGAGCACAGTCACAACCCAGCCACTAACTTGCTCTGTTGCATCACTTAGGCAAATCTTTCACTTCTCCAAGATGCAGGAATTGGCCCAGGTGGTGGGAAAGGCCCCTTCTGAATCTGACACCTTATGTAAATAAGATTCAGGGTCCAAGACCCTGTCCTTGTGCATTCAGAATGCCAACACTCAAGTTAGAAAGTAAAACTTCAGTTTCTATGGAAACGGGGGGGCAGGCTTATTGTAAGAAGCACCCCCACACCACCACCAAACCCCTCCAGCCTCTCCTGGCTTGTGATCCAAATCTGTGTTTCCACCACAGAGAAGCCAGTAGAATTTATGAGGGGATCTTGGACTCCCTAATCCCATTAGCAACCTGCCTGAGGATTTGGCCTCATTCACCCCTTGCTCCCTTTCCAATAATCAGACGCATTTAGGTTACATTTGGTTGAATATCAAGGAGCTATTTTAAAATGGTGATAAAAAGAACTCATCACGTTTGGCCAAGCCAAGTTGCAAGTATTCCAACTGTTCATTTGCGCCTCTTACTGGAGCTCGGAGAAGGCCCAGGCTCACATCACCCCTGTAATGTAATCCCCGACATGCGGGGAAGCAAACATTGCTGTCCCTGAATACGCAGGGCACTTATTACCCAATAACTTCCAGAAGATTCAGTCTATCGGAGCAATTCCATGTGTAATTTTAATGTGCCACAAAATGCTGTTTTCCATTGTCATTGCAAGTTTATGATCATTTGACAGTTGAGCACTTTCTTGTCTACCGGGTGGCAGAGAGGAGACTCCATCCATCATACCCATTCCCTGAGCCCTCAGAAAATATCTGTAAATGTACCACCATTGAAAGGCGACAAGCTTTTTATGGATTCATAGTGACTATTAACCTTCTGCTTGATAGCAGAAGGCAAAAGATCAGTTTTCACATACCTTGGGGCAGAACGGAAGGGAAAATGAGGAACTACCTGAGAAATGCTCCCGAAAATGCCGAAATCAAAGCCAAATGGTGGGAAGGCCCTAGTTCATTCTCGGTTCAATTCCATGGTCCACAATTAAAAAGGTTCTGGAGAAATAGGCTCCAACAAAAGCCATCCTATCCAGGTG
Source organism: Lontra canadensis (assembly GCF_010015895.1). Classification (NCBI taxonomy): domain Eukaryota; kingdom Metazoa; phylum Chordata; class Mammalia; order Carnivora; family Mustelidae; genus Lontra; species Lontra canadensis. The sequence continues at coordinate 4,218,105 of NW_022631096.1, read as the reverse complement.
AGTGTGAACAGAGAACCAGGGTTTCCAGGCTGGCTTAGCTATCTAAAGGTCTAATTAAACAAAGCAGTTAGGGATTGGCTTCTGTCCTGCACATTATTCCCCAACTGATGAAATCCTGGGGAATGGCAAGGAGCCAAAATTGCTCAAGTGACTTCTTGTTTAACTCAGCCATTTAAGTGCTCATCAAGTGTTAAATTTAAATGTGTGTAAAGATTATTGCAAAACACACACACGCACATGCACATCAGGGGGAAACTGTGAATATGCATACAGAGGGCCACACGTATAGGTCAAGAGGGAAATAGCTTCTGGGATATTTAGAGATTTAGCTTTTAGCAAAAGTCATTTTTCTCCCTCCAGTAAGCTGTGAGCTTTTAATAACCACTTTCCTTGATTGCTTCTAGATCATTGTCCGCTGCCAAGTGCCCCAATATGAATACACAGACACTAGGTCTTGAGGGGGAAGAGGGATTTGAGAGAACCCTCATACCAGAATTCTGAAAGCTTTCCCAGACTGAGTCAACCAAGTCACTCTCCTAAATTATGCAATAAAATAAAGTCTCGAGCTCAGATTTCAAGAATCCTTCCTTTTAGTTCTGAATATTTTTATATTCTGAGTACTAAGAAGTTTGGGAAAATGGCTTCCTCCCTCAGACTTCCTTCTGTGTTTCTGAAAATATAATGATGGCCTTTTAATTAAGATATTTTGGAAGTATGTGACTGTCTAGCAAGTGAATTATTAAAATAACGTATTATCTTGAGAGCTAACGATACTAACTTGTTCTTTTTTTTTTTTTTTTAGTATTTTTTTGGTAGAAACTGACACTTGATAGTTTTTTTCTCAACAAAAAAGACCCCATAGTTTGGCCCAGATTTTAAGAGTGGGGAAACCCTGGCATAGTCTTTGTTCTAATACAAAAAGAAAAACAAAACAAAACCAACAATAACAACTAAAAAAACAAAAGCAAGCTAGCAAATAAAAAATAATAAGGAAGCAAAGGATATACCCAAGATCAAAGATACAGGTGAGGGAACACAGGTGCCCAATAGCACCTCCCCAAGTCACATGACTTACCTCATTACCTACCCAGTGAGAAACCTGAATCTATGGATTTACGGGCATTTATATCATTTAACCTGCCCATGAGCTTCCCAACAGTTCCAATCGGGACTCAGGGGTCCGTTCTATATTAAATAAAGGCTTTTTTGATGTGTCAATACTGCATACTTACTCTGTTTTATTTTTTTACCAAAACATTGGGTCTAAAGGAGATTCCTGCCCAGCAGGTTGGGTCACATCAGTCACCATCGTGAACTAATAATAACGACCTCTGAAGAGTGCACTATTCCGCCTTTTAAAAAACTTTCCCTTGTTAATTTTCCCTAGCTACTTGCATAATAGAAATAATTCTGAAAAGGAAGTCAGTATTGCGGTCTACACAGGAAACACCACATTAGCTGAATACCCAGCAGGTGAATGGGTGTTGAGTCTGCTTCCAAAGTATACTGAAGGTACAGACCTTGCCTTGAGTGAAGTTTGGAAGAGGGGAACTACCAAAACCTAAACAAGAATTCAATATTGCAAACAAATATCCCCACTTTCATTAGGCACATGGTATTTGCCAGGCATTGAGCGAGGCAGTTTACATATATTATTTTCAGTTTTTCTAGCACTTATTCACAGTAAGCTACGAGACAGTTTATAGATAAATCATTTTCTAAGAGACTGAGAATTCTTAGGTATCACAGAGAAAATATTAAAAGATCAGAGGTGGGATTAGATCTAGGAATATTTAATCTAAAGTTGATATTTCTTGCACTAGACCACGTTGCCTCTCAGCAACAAAACAGAGTTTACAACACTCTTTCCTAGCTGTCCTTTCAAAAAGAGACAAATAATCAAAGGAACATGTGTTTAAAATTTTTATTAAAATGTTCTATGTAGTTATATGGACATCAGATCATCATGTTGTACACTTTAAATGCACTCTGGTTTTATTTGTCAATTTTAATAATAAAACTGGAAAAGAAAGTTGAAAATAAAGTCTTATGATATATTAATATATTAATCTATGATATATTAATAAACATCCAATATTAGTTTTAGATGGTGATCCTCAAGCACCAAAGACTCTGAGTTATCCCAAAATGATGTTCAATTATGCAACCTTGAATCTTGCCCGTCAAAGGCCAAGGGTCTTTTGTACATTTTTACTGTCCGTGGAAGGGAGAGAGGAATTCATCCTGAAATTTTAGAGAAGGTGCTGATGGGAATGTGTTGTCAGTATTCTAGATTCCCAGCTTGAAACTTAGAACATGAAATTACCTTTATTAGATTACTGAATGGATATTCAAATATAGGCAGAAAGCAAGGTGACAAGCCATCCCTGTCTGCCTGGTTCTCTAGGGTTCTCAGAACATGGGGCTTTTCAGGGTTAAAGCCAGTAAAGTTCTAGGCAAACCAGAGCAAGTTGATCACTCTCCCTGAAATATGCATGCTTCTCATAGAAGTTTGCACCTGGACAGAACTTTGAGTCTAGCTATTTCAATAAACACTATTTTGATGGTGAGATCACCATCAAAGGAGAGTAACTCAGAGTGCAGCTCAAACATGAACAGAAGTAACAGGACCCACCACATTAAAGTATAACAGGTATTATTATATTTATGAAATGTCAGGCAATTATATTCTCATAAAGTGTTCTCTATTTTTCTGAATTCCACCTGCCCTTTTGGGATTTGGCGAGGAGGCCATTTCTCCAGGTGGACTCTACATTTACCTAACAAATAGTAAAATAAAAGCTAGGACAAGTTTTGGCAAAGAGAGGACCAGAACTGATTTGTTCAGTCTCGCTGCGCTCCGGGGTAGCCTGGAAGCCATCTGGAAAATCCCGTTTGCTTTGTGAAGGGATGTGGAAAGTGGCTGATGATCCTGGTTGTCTTAGAAGTGGAGTGGGCAGCCATGTAGCAAGGACAGAGGAGAGACACCGTCACGAAGAAATAGGTGCCAAAGGGCAAATCTGAGCCAATTTTCAGGTTACACATAACTCAAAGCAGCGCTGCAACCAATGAGAAAGCAGCCCACGTGTTTACCAGCAACAGGCGATACCAAGAGATGTCAGCGGGCTGAGCTGAGATGCCCAGATGGGCCGCCGTCTTCCAGAGACTGACTTCTAGAGACTCACCTAATCATCACTCCCAAGAGAGTAAGACCACACTGGACTGAAGGTACAAGGGCCCTTCTCCATCCTCCTGCGAGCACGAGACCCTCCCCCATACACCAAGACTCAGCCTGGAAAGGAGAAGGATGTAGGTTCAGCTCTGAAAACTTGAACGTTAACCCGAAGGCAATCACCATGAACTGAAATGTTTAAAAGCGAAGACACTGAGGAGCACCTGGGGGGTATAGTTGGCTGAGCCCCTGACCCTTGGTTTGAGCTCAAGTCTGATTTCAGGGTCCTGAGATCGAGCCCCAAGTCGGGCTTCTGAGGGCGGAGATAATGAGATTCTCTTTCGCTCTCCTTGTCCCTCCCACTTGTGCTCTCTCTTTCTATCTCTCAAATAAATACATAAATCCCAAAAAGAAAAAAAGAAAAGACACTGAGATAGCGTCCACTGACGAAGTTAAGTTCCTCAACCATCCAGTAGGAAGGGGAGGTTCTAAGGAAGAAGATGTGATAATAAAGAAATATTAGAAGCGAGCGAGTGACTAAATGAAAATAAAATGGGTTCTGTTTGATTTCTCACATCTAAGTAGTGGTGAGAAACTCTGCCCACTCACTACACACTACTTCACTGGAGGGCTTGGAAATCATAAATAAGTAGATAAAAGTATAAATTCTTCTACTTCCCAGTGGTAAACATTATCAATATTTTGTTTAGATGACAGAGTGATGATAAAGAGTTGTAGTATACATGTCATTAAGCTCTATATATGGTTGTGTATCTTGACTTGTACACATTATGACTCCAGAACTCGGTCAAAGTTTTTAAATACTTGTTAATAGTTTAATGATAGCCAATAATCTGGGGACACCTTGATTTATTTGACCATTTTATTACTGGCAACCACTAGTTTATTTACCCCTACTGTTATAAACAATGTTGCAATGACTTGGTGCGTAGATCTTTTCCATGTATTTGACTATACTTAGTTGGTTTTTTTTTTTTACTATACTTAGTTTTAATTATTCAAGTTGAAACCATTGAACGAAAGGGTATGAATTTATTTTAATCTCTTCTAGGGGTTAACAATGTATTTCCTGGAAGTCTATCCCAGTTTCTCCATCGGCTGCAAGGATTGAGCGAGCGCCTTCTCCAAGGCCCCCTTGTAGGGGGCAGCATTTCCAAATTTGAAGAAACTTGATAAAAGAACTATAGGATTTCGTTCTCATTTTAGTTTGTATTTTTAGCTTGCTATTGAAGTTGAGTATTTTTGTTATGTTTATTAGCAACTTGAGATATGTGAACCTCCTTCCTATATTGTTCGGGTATTTTCTTTTTTATTTGAACAAGCTCATTGTAAAAGCATATTAAATATGCCATAATTGTTGCCTATTTTCTTGACGTGCCCATTTTTTGTCTTCATGTGTTCAGATCTTATCCATTGCCTTAGGCTCAGAAAAGCCTTGTTCTAAAATAACATATGCAAATAGTATTTGCTTTTATAAGTTCTACGTTTGCGTTTTCAAATATATATGAAACATACAATATTTCACATAGAGTATTTTAACCTATCTACAAACTTTTCTTGACATACTGAGGTTTTCATTTCTTTCTAGGTGGTTAATTAATTCTCCCAGCAGCTTTTATTTCCTTAACATCCATTAATCTGCAACAATTACTTTATCAGAACGCAAGCTTGTATGTATAAACAGGTTGTGACTTTTATTCAACTCCAGTGATCCATGTGATGATTTTTGTTCTAGAAAGGGACCATTTTTTTTTAAAGATTTTATTTATTTATTTATTTGACAGACAGAGACCACAAGTAGACAGAGAGGCAGAGAGAGAGAGAGGAGGAAGCAGGCTCTCTGCAGAGCAGAGAGCCCAATGCGGGGCTCGATCCCAGGACCCTGGGATCATGACCTGAGCCAAAGGCAGAGGCTTTAACCCACTGAGCCACCCAGGTGCCCAGAAAGGGATCATTTTAATTATTAAATAGTTTTCTGACGTACATCCGTATCTTGTATTGTTCTTCTTTTTCAAAACTTTCTTGGGTATTTATGTCACTTTATTACTCTACATTGTCACATTTTAGAAGAAACAAACTTTGGGATTTCCATTGAAAAATTAATCTGAAACAATTTTTAAATTATTTAAACTTACCAATGTAAGAACATGTTTTGCCTCTACATTTACTCAGTTCTTCTTTTATTTCCATCAATAAAACTTCTAAGATTTTTTGTTAGTTCTTACATACATATCTTTAAAGTCTATTCTAGTTATTTAATCTTTTTGGCAACTATTACAAGAATGAGAATTTTTATTAATGGATATTAATAATATAATATGGATATTATAATATTATTATAAATATAATGGATATAATATCATGTGGATATTATAATATTTATTAATGGGTATTAATAATATTTATTAATGGATACATCTGGTATATAGAAAATACTTTAAAAATGTACTTAAAACTTTATATGCCTGGCTTTTAGAAATCTTATCAGTGTTAAGGATTGTAAGCACTTTTTTAAGATTCTACTTTGCATTTTTAAAATGTTTCTTCTATAATCACCATTTAGTTTTCTTGTTCTATAATTGATGCAAGACTTCTACTAGTTGAATTAATGAATCAGTTGAATTAACTAATAATTATAACAAGATCATTGAAGCTAAAGTGTATATAAATTACTGAAAGTTTAACTTCATATGACACATACATAATAAGAAAGAAAAGACAACAGTTTCCTCTAGCAAGCAAGTAAACAATCATTATAGTTTCAAGGTTAATGATATGATATGATAATTATTTTATTGAATTTCAAGTAGATTCATACAAGAGCTTCTTTTTTTTTTTTTAATGTTGTGTTAGTCATCACACAGTACATCTTTAGTTTCTGATGTAGTGTTCCAGGATTCATTGTTTGCATATAACAGCCAGCGCTCCAGGCAATACATGCCCTCCTTAATACCCATCACTGGGCTTGCCCATCCCCCCACCCCCACCCCTCTAAAACCCTCAGTTTGATTTCCGGAGTCCATTGTCTCTCTTGGTTCAACTCGCCCTCTGATGTTCCCTCCTTCATTTTTCCCTTCCTTCTCCTAATGTCCTCCATGCTATTCCTTACGTTCCACAAATAAGTGAAACCATATGATAATTGACATTCTCTGCTTGACTTATTTCACGTAGCATAATCTCCTCCAGTTCCAACCATGTTGATGCAAAAGTTCAGTATTCATCCTTTCTGATGGAGGCATAATATTCCATTGTATATATGGACCACATCTTATTTATCCATTCATCTGTTGAAGGGCATCTCGGCTCCTTCCACAGTTTGGCAATTGTGGACATTGCTGCTATGAACATTGGGGTGCATATGGCCCTTCTTTTCACTACATCTGTATCTTTGGGGTAAATACCCAGTAGTCCAATTACTGGGTCATAGGGTCGCTTTATTTTTAATTTTAAGGAAGCTGTTTTCCAAAGTGGCTGCACAAACTTGTATTCCCACCAACAGGGTAAGATGGTTCCCCTTTCTCCACAACCTCTCCATACAGGAGGGTTTCTTGCAAACAAACTAGTCATACTTCAATATTCTGATAACAAGATACACTAATTTTTCGTCACCTGAAGGGATGTGGACTGGCACTTCTTGTGCTGAATGGACACTTAGAATCAGAGAAGCAGGAGAACAGCCACCATCTCCTTGACTCTCTTGTCCTGATGAGAGAAGGACCTGGGTGTGATATAGCTAGACACACCAGTAGAGGGTTGCCACCCCTGGCTGCTTTACCTATTTGCAGGGGGGTTAGAAGGGACAGAAAATCCCAGTGGTGTATCGAACAGAGGGACCTTGAAGTTGAGGGTAAGAGGCTCTGTAAGAAAAGGAGAGACTGGAGCCCAGCCCCAGGAATTAGCCAGAGGTTCCCTGATCTTTCACTGAAAATACCCACACCTGCTAAGCTGGCTTCTTGCTAAATCACTGACAGGTGAGGAAGGGCATTCCAGGTCCAACCAAGTCTTCATGCACCTCGGTCATACTTAAATTTACTAGTATATTTTAGAATTTTTTCATATATATTCATATATATGAATATAATATATATGCAGACCTATATCTATATTTATCGATCAACCTATCATCTATCTATTTATCTATCTATACCAGCTCTGTCACTTTAGTCAACTTAGTTTATGTCCCTAACTTTTAGTGTCTCCATTCACAGAACAAAAATAATAATCTCCTACTTCATTAGACTAAGAGGTAATAGTGATATAGCAACTGACACAGGGTCTGGCCCCATAATATGCTCAATAAACATTAGCTTTATTATGCATATTATTCTTGTGTATTCATTTCCAATATTTTTATTTACATATTTGATTATATGTTACACAGTATATGATTATTTGTGGACTGTGTATATATAGCCTTACAAAACAGCTCTCTGTCCTTTTTATGCTCTGTGCTTTGGAGTCTACTATTGTTAACTCCCACTTATTTTTGTTTGGTATTTTGTGTATATCACCTTTGTTCACAAAGGGAACATAAAAGTCACTTTTTAAGTTATTTTCTTTTCTTTTCATAAATCACTCTATGTATCTTCATATTTTAACTTGTTTTCTAGTTGTTATCATAAGTGATACATTAGGACTTATTTCTGTTATCTTGTTTTTTATCTTCCTTGATATTAGACTTATTTTCTGCCTCATTACAGACTACATATTGTTTAATTTTATTTTTCCTAATACCTTGCTTTTAATTATTTATTTATTTGATAGACAGAGATCATAAGTAGGCAGTGAGGCAGGCAGAGAGAGAGAGAGGAGGAAGCAGGCTCCCCGCTGAGCAGAGAACCTGACAAGGGGCTCAATCCCAGGATCCTGGGATCATGACCTGAGCCGAAGGCAGAGGCTTTAACCCACTGAGCCACCCAGGTGCCCCTGCTTTTAATTTTATTAGTAAGTTTCTTCAACTTAAAAACGATGGACATTAAGGAGGGCATGTGATGTAATGATCACTGGGTATTATACAAGAGTGAGGTATCACTGACCTCTATTTCTGGAACCAATAATACATGATACATTAATGAATTAAATTTAAATTTAAGAAAGACAGGTAACATAGATGTTTCCAGGCCTACTTTTGATGTCCCACTTCCGTCCACCTGAATATCATCTCAAAAGTATGGCCATAGATCCTGAAGTATTTTGATAAGGAATACGGGTTTTACTGAGGAACACATTACATTGCAAGTATAAGAACCAGTGTTTTTAAAAGATCCTGCTTGAATGACTTTTTTTCCCATAGGATTTCTATCTTTGAAACCTTCCAGTCAGGATCCTCTTTTCTTCCTGTTTTCTTCCTTGAGTGTCTTCAGATGGCATGTATTGCTTATGCATTCCTTCTGCTGTGGTGTGTTTGGGTTAGGCTCAAGCCTTGGGATTCTGAAAACATAGAAAAAATAATTCATACAGTTCAACAGCTAATGTGGACTATTTTTGGTCATTACGTGTGCTTTTTGTGCATGAGGTTGAGGTGAAGTGGGAAGCTTCAGGAAAGCTCAGCACCCCTACTTGAGCCTAGGTTATCAAATTTAACAAAAATATGACACTTGATTCCTTCCTTATAGGAGATAAGGAACTAAGTTTGCTTCTTTTTCTTCCAGCCCCAATTCCTTTTCAATATTTTCCACCTTTGTTATGAGATTAAACCCAGGCTGCTGTTATTTTTGAAATGTGTATGTTCTTCATGCTCTTTCGAGAAACAGTTACCCACACACACACACACGCACAGATCTTCCCTGACTTACAGCGGGGATACATCCAAAAAAACCCACCATAAATGAAAAGGTCATAGGTTGAAAATGCATTTAACACAGCTAACCTGCTGAGCATCCTAGCTCAGCCTTGCCTGCTTAAACATGTCCAGGACGCTTATATTAACCTATAGCTGGGCAAAAATCATCTCACACAAAGCCTATTTTATAATAAATTGTTGAATATCTCATGTAGTTTATTGAACACGGTACTGAACAGGAGAAATAGAATGATTGTACGGGTACAGAATGGCTGTACATGTTTCAATTGTTCACCTGATGATCGTGGGGCTGATGGGAGCTACGGTGTCCCTTGCCCAGCATCATGAGAGAGAGATATTCTGCATATTGCTAGCCCAGGTAAAGGCCGCATTCAGAATTCCAAGTACAGTTTCTACTGAATGGGTGTTATTGTCATACCATCGAAAGTTGAAGGATCGTAAGGTGGGAACTAAATATCTATCTATCTATAACATATTATAACATAATCATTTAGACCACATGCATTCTTGAGAGCTTGTTTGGAGACTCTAACAGGGGAATACAGCTACTCATATAACCTTAGAGGTACCTCCATGGAGGAAAGTCACCCTCTTCCACTGAGAGCACAGTTTCCGGAGGGACACTCACTGTGTGATGAGGGCAGGTGAGAGAGCAGCCTCCTAGCCAGCCAGATCAGCCAGATCGACCTTGGCAATTAATCAGTGACCGATATTGCAGCCAGAGCACGCTCACATTCAGAGACCTTGTGCATTCTTAAACCTTTGCTTCTTTTCAACGTTTTTAGGTGTTGACAGCTCAATTCAATAACAGCACCAAAGATGATAATGTGAAATTTAGGGCAAACAATGAGTTTTTTATATCTATTCAGTTTGTAGTGAATCATATCAATGAGACCCACGCTTGGATAGATTCTGTGTATTGAGATATAAATGATTACAGTGAAGAATTAGGTTGAGGCTAGAGATAAGTGTCCTAGGAAAGAAGTTTGTGGTCATTTTTCAGCAAATAATCTGGTGCATATCCCAATAGTATTATGTTTACAAGGTCATGAGTTATTAATGCTTTGGATCTACTTCCAGAAATATGCTGGAAATGCAGGTTACCTCTACCTGGACTGGTGCCCATTGCCCTGTGAGGTAGTGGGACTCTGCTTTCCACTGCACATTATACAGACTGAAAAATTACCAATGGGCTTCAGTCAGAATTCTGGCAAGCATCCCCCATGCATGGTGAAGAGCAGAATTTGTTTAGAACGAGTCTCTTCGTTCTTCATTTACTTAAAACTTTCCAGAATAATCCTTCTTGGAATGTGGTATTTCCTACATAATGCTGTCAGGACAGATATGCGGTTAGCTCAAATGCTAATGACCTGTGGGCATTAGCCCTTCTCTTATCAAAAGTTTACACAGGCAGCATTTGCTGCACTAGTACTGCGTAGAAAAACATTTAAATCTCAGTTGATTGGAAGAACAAATACTTTTTTTTTCCTTACTCGAAGTCCTGCAACTTGGCTGTGGCTTCTCCGCTGGTTTAGGTCTGCTTCATGTGCCTTCTCATCCAAAGCATCAAAGTCAAAGTGGCTTCTCTCCAGCGTGCACTATTATTATGAGGAGATCTGGAGTATAAGAAGGCTGGTTGAAACTTTTGGTGCCTCTTAGAGCCTTCCTTTGGAACTGACACACTATTCATTTCCCCCATGTACCACTGTTCATAGTAAATCATGTGATCAAATGACCAAACCAAACAGTGATGGAGGTCAATAGTATTTAGGTCCCATGATGGGGAGAAAAGAACAAATATTTGCTGAATAATAATATAATCTACCACAACCCACCCTCTTGGTCTCAAATACTGATGTACCTTCCCTCTGCTTTCAAAGTAAACTCATTCTCTCCTTGAGGACAACAGTCTAAAATGGATTTGGAGTCCAGGATCTTATTCTGGCCTCTACAGAAAGTCTGGATATGGTTCCTCTTGGGCTACACCCCCATGAGCTAAAAGAAAAGTTATGTGTATCCTCTTTTGAGCACACACATACACACACACAAACACACATGCACACACACACCATGTAAAGACAAAACAAGACCAGGGTGAAGGCAATAAGGGAGGAAAAGGGGAGGCCCCCGCTAGTTGCCAGTCCGTAAGAAGCCGGAATCCCCCCTGGGCACATGTCCCATGTGAACGTGCTTCATTAGAAACAACCTCAGGTCTCAGCGGCTAACAACCATCATCATTTGCTTCTCACACATTGGTCTGTAGATCAACTACATCATCTCTTTCCAGGTAGCAAGGCTGGGTCACAACTGTCTCCCGTCTTCTTACTCAAAGCCCAAGACAGAAGAGCAGCTATCCTCTGGGGTATGCTGATTCATCAAGGTGGGCAGGAGTGCAAGAGGGTTAGTGGAAACATAGGTATTGTCATAATTGCCCACATTTCATTAGCCAAGTCATGGGTCCAAGCCCAGCATTAATACTAAACCACTGCGATAGGAGGAGAGGGAGAGAATATTTGCTAAACAGTAAAAGAATCGACAAAGAATGAGATATGTTTTAGGTAATTTTTCCTTTTCCAAAGGAGCCCAGTGTAAGTAACATTTCCTAATGCTGGAAGATCCCAGGGAGCAGTTAAATGTTCTTCATGTAAATTATTTTATAAGCACAAGAATAAGGGATACTTACCCATTGAATAAACATAAAGGGAAAGTGCATAGAAGTACATAAATTCCACTTTGTACAGAAAGCTGAGTAACGGTTCAACAGAGAATTGGGCATCAGTTCGAATTACCAATTAAAAAAAAGGCAAGAGACAGAATGATATAGATTAATTTCACCTAAGTTCAAATAAATCCAATAAGGTAATCTGTAATTCTTTCTCTACCTGTGCTGCCTTAATGAAAAAGTAGATGATTCCCAGGGCGCTAGACTAAGGCTTATTTGAGAGGCCAATGTTGGATGTGCACAGAAGAATTAGAGAAGAAATATTCTGCAGAAAGAATTCATGAAGTACAACAGAGATTGATCCCATGGTTAAGGAAATTCTAGGTCTGTCTCAGAATAGTCTGTCTTTCTGTATAGAGTTGTCACAGTATTTCCAAGCAACCAAGCATTACTGAGGTTAACATCAGAGTGTCAACTTGGTTAAAACTGTACATTAATCAGGCAGGGCTTTAGGGTAAATCTCTAAAGCAGAGTGTACAGAGATAAAACAAGTTTATTTTTCCACCTCTTCGAAGGATGGAAACTTGGATGGGCCTTGCCCAAACATGACTACGTGGCCATGGGAGTCATATTCTTTGGCATTCCCGATTATAGCATCACATCAGTGCATCCCAAACCCAAATGCTCAGCCCCTGTGGATATATGGGTCCTACCACCATGTCACAGAATCAGATTTTACACACTTGGTGGGCTGGTCCACTCTACTTTTTTAAGACCAATTTTCCTGTGGCATTTCTGAGTCCAGCTCATAGCCACTTTGATGGATAAAAAGATACTTTCAAATCAAGCAAGATGTCATAAGTCTTAAGAAATCACTTATCCAGGGGTGCCTGGGCGGCTCAGTCAGTTAAGCGTCTGCGTTCAGCTCAGGCTGTGATCCCAGGATCCTGGAATCGAGTCCCCACATCCAACTCCCTGCTCAGCCTGCAGCCTGCTTCTTCCTCTCCCTCTGCCCCTCCCCCTCTCCTGCTCTCTCCCTCTCAAATAAATAAATATAATCTTAAAAAAAAAAAAAAAGAAATTCCACATCAGGCTAAGTGTTTCTAGAAAATCACTGATAAACATCAAACTTGGAAAACTTGTAAAACCTAAACTGAAGTGACAGGTGGGGAGAGAAATTTAAATTCAGTGTTTGGAAAACTAGCTATGATTATTTGCATATTCCGCCATTAATTTTACAAATCCCAGTTTTAATTAAAACAAACAAACATGGGGTGCCTGAGTGGCTCAGTCGGTTAAACGTCTCCCTTCGGCTCAGGTCATGATCTCAGGTTCTTGGGATCGAGCCCCACATCAGGCTCCCTGCTCTGCGGGAATCCTGCTTCTCCTTTTCCCACTCCACCTTGTTTATGTTCCCTCTCTCGCTGTCTCTCTCTGTCAAATAAATAAATAAAATCTTAAAAACAAACAAACAAACTTAGCTTTCAAGGAATTACAAGGAATAATCTATGTAGTCCTTCTGGTACTGAGTGGTCGGTCTCTATAGAGAATATGTCTTTCAGAAAGATGCCTGAATTAGGCATGCTACGTGCAGACAGGTCAAGGAAATAAGAATGAAGATGTTGCTTGCAAAAAATAAAAGGCATCCTTTGTTTCTCACCTAACATGTTTATTTAGCAGCTAATATGTGCAAAGTACCATGCTATACATATATATACATATATATTCGATAGGCCCAGGAGAACAGCCAAATAAGGCAAACATGGAATCTTCTCTCCGGAGCTCACACTTTAGGAGTGGAGACTAACCACTCACACACTCTCACACATATGAACACACACACACACACACACACACACACACAGACTATAATACAAGGTAGAAAATATGAACATTCAGAAAAAAAGTAATCAGCAATTTAAAGCACAAGACAAAACCCAGGAAAATGATGTTCCCAGCTGAAATGAAACCTAGAATATCAAAAGGTATTAATGCAATATCCTGAAAATGCAAAAAAAAATGTTAACTTTTAATGAAAGGTCATCACAGATGAGAAAGGGAGAAGAATATTGCTAACAAAGGGAAGATAGAAAAAAATTCGAGCAGGAGGAAAAAGGTCGGCAAGCATTAAAAAAAAGGTTATTTCAATTACTCAAGTATGCGAATGTTAAATTAATGATTTTTGCGTACTGCAGAAATTAATGAAATTATCAGTGCCTGACACTGTATATTAGGGTCCTTAAGATAACTGCAAATGTGATTAGAAACACTATAAGTTAATAGAACTCTACCGAAGAGAAAAGAAAATCAGTCTGGGAATGGATGAAATATGGATATAGCACCTTTTGTGTGTATATACACATTCAAATAAATACACACAGATTAATATAAGTATATTTAAAATAATATAAGTGAATATACCCCCTTAGGACGGTTTTAGAAATGGAATTGCTTACTACTTATAGATTAGCTGTCTTTACATTTGAAATCTGGAATTTACCAGTCCAATTCATCCAGTACAAGTTGCTATCACTTTGGAAGATAATCTTGGTTTTCCAAGAGTCAGGCCCACTGAAGTGACTTCTAAAAGGAAATAAATTGTCACTTAAATAGGGGAGAAATAAAACATATAATCTTAGTGTGAATATTAGGTTTCAGGTATTATTCCACATAATATTTCCTTTCTAGTTCATTCCATTGGAAGGGTATGGATCAAGGTCATTCACTGAACAGCTTAATGTATCCAAAGGCAGCTTGGTTTGCTTTATTTTTCTCTTCTGAAAAGAAAAACTCAGTGTTGTGATTATTTAATTCTTTCTTGTCAAAAAAGAAAACTCTTAAGAGAGGTTTTTGCCTATCTTAAGAAGTATTTATCTGGGGCGCCTGGGTGGCTCAGTCCGGTTAAGCGTCTGCCTTTGGCTCAGGTCATGATTTTAGGGTCCTGGGACTGAGCCCCGCATCCGGATCCCTGCTCAGTAAGGGAGTCTGCTTCTCCCTCTCCCTCTGCCCCTACTTCTGTGCTCTCTCGCTCTCTCTCTCATTCACTCTCTCTCAAATAAATAAAATCTTTGAATAAAAAGTACTTATCTGGCTGCATAGCAAAGTACATTTTTAAAAAAATATATAACTTCCACTATTCTTGTGTTACATAGAATCATAATTCTACTTATGAGTCTTACTTGGGATTTCCTTGGGATTACATATATTTTTTATAAAATATTGGGTGTTGGGAAGAATTATAATCTTGTTTATATTACTAAAATCTGTGAATTTTTAACTTTACTTTCACCAGTAAATGTGACCTGCATAATTTCTGGTTTTCACTTCTGAGGTCAGAATTGAATCCATTCTGTAAATGTTTCATGGAGGCTTGAAAAGGAGATGAGTTCTTTCTCTGGGTGTGGATATAGGAAACCAAGTTTATTAATTAAGTTTTATCAATCCTCTGCTTCTTATTTACATTTGCTATTTAAACATTAGAGATGTAGCTTTAGGCTATGTTCCTCCCATAAATTCCATCCGCCCTACATTCTGTCATGCTTAATTATATGGATTAGGAGTCAGGCTGCCTGTGTAAGATTCTGGTTCCATACTTACCAGCTGTGACACCTTGGTCAAATTAATGTCTCTATTAAGATCTCCATTAGTGAAATGAAAATAATCATCCCCTATATCATCAGAACAGCTTTAGGTGAAAAGATATCATGGAGAAACATATAGCAATGGGCAGGCACAGTGTCTGCACATAAAATGAATTCTAAATATTAGTTTTATTATTATTGGTATTATGATTCTTATTTTGGTATTGCTAAGTTATCATTATTGGTATTATTAGCATCACGCTCAGTTCACTTCTAATACTTTTAAAAATCTGTTAATTTTCTTTTCCCTTTGACAGGTGTGCACTTGCAGAGAGACAGAATGATTGGCCTTTGCTCAAAATGATCAGAACTTGTTCTCTGTAAAGCACAATGGCGTGCGGGCCAGTGATTCAAAAGCATCTGTTTTTCAGACTAAGCTGCTAGACGCATAGATCTGAAGAGAGATCCTCTCTCTTGCTGCATTGAAACCACTTGGAGAGGGGCACCTGGGTGGCTCAGTGGGTTAAGCCTCTGCCTTCAGCTCAGGTCATGGTCTCAGGGTCCTGGGATCAGGCCCCACATCAGGCTCTCTGCTCCTCGGGGAGCCTGCTTCCCCCTCTCTCTCTGCCTGCCTGTCTGCCTACCTGTGATCTCTGTCTGTCAAATAAATAAATTAAAAAAAAAAAAAAACCACCTGAGAGGGGCGCCTGGGTGGCTCAGTCGGTTAAGCATCTGACTCTTGATTCTGGCTCAAGTTATGCTTGCAGGGTTCTGAGATCGAGACCCGTGTCAGTCTCCGGGCTCAGCATGGAGCCTGCTTAAGATTCTCTGTCCTTCTCCCCCAGCCCCTCCACCTCCCCACTCTCTCTCCCTTTCTGAAAGCATAAAAACAAAAACCACCCAGAGAAACTTTAAAATTCATTCCTGCTTTAGTATATCTGATTTGCTGGTTAGACTGTCTGAGACAAGCATGTAAGTGGCAGAAAGAGCAAAGGCAGTTATCTGTGCTGACAGGCAGGTCTGGGAGAGAGAGAGGGGGCCTCAACCCAGCCACAGCTTGCGCGAATGTTCCTGAGCCGGTCCACGCTCATTCAGGTGCTATAGGTAGAAATCAGGCCTTACCATGGACTCCCCTACTGCAGGAACAGGAAGTAAGGGCAGCTTCAGAAAATTAGACAAAAATGGAAGTGGGCTTTGTCAGACAATGGATGGCATGTTTTGTCTGTTCCAGCTAAACCCAGACTTCTGAGGGAAAGATACAGCCCCCACCAAAGCAGTTATTACCTGAATGAGAACCTCTAGAACCACCGAGGTGAGAGAATTAGCTAAGAAAGATGATGACTCAGGGAAAGCGTCACAGAGAATCCATGTTGCAAGTCTAAAGGATGAAAAGGCATTCACCATTGAGGAACAAAGAGTTGATACAGGGAGGATAACAGGGGAAACAGACAAAGCTGGGTTGGGCTGTAAAGCCAGCAGAAAAGTAAAAACTCCTTAATGTTACATAGGATGAATAAAGATTGTAGGTTAGCAAACATGTTAGAAGTATGCGTTGCAGCTTTTTGAACTTGGACTTCTCAACCTCTAGGGCCTCCATTTACTCACTCGTGGACCAGGCATCCTGTGGCACCTGCCAGAGGCGAGAATAATCAAGTAACCAGAAAGCATTTAGCCCAGGACAAGCAAACCAAGATGAGGTTTTAGTATTTTGCTATTTTTGCAATGTTTTTTGGTTCATTGTTATCGTTGCTTCATCTTCAATACCTTTAAATTAGAGGATACGAAATTAGCAAGTAACTTCTTGAATGATAATACACAGAGCTAGTGGAGGGTAAGGTGAAAAGGACACCAGCATTGCTGGGGGGCATGCTACTCAATTATTAAGGGGAAAAAATCAAAACCACAAATCAAGAGCCTTAACACTTAATGTTTTTCCCACTTTTACTCGGTAATTCTACTTCTAGGCATCTATCCTAAGTAAATATTCTGAAATATGTAGAAAAATATTTATGCACAAAATTTCATTACAGAATCATTTATGGTAGCAAAAAAAAAAAAAAAACACACCTGGGAACAAAAAGATTTCAATCAGGCAACTAGGAAAAGTGATGTTTACCAAGCTTTTACAATTCCATGGAAAAGGTATACAAATACATGAAGACAGGAGGATGTAACAATTGTATACGTTAAATTCACAACTCCACATTTGTTTATGTTATCTGCATAAACACAAAATATAAGACTGAGTAAAAATGTTAATGGCTATTTTGGGCGGTGAGATTACAGGTAAATTTTCCCTTTTACTTTGTTATATTTTTTAATTTTCCAAAATCAACCTTTATTACCTCCATTCTAATAATACTGTTTATTCAATCAGAGACTGGGGGGCATCCCGAGCCCAGCATAGTTCAGGGACTCTCTTGGTAGAAATGTGTGCTGGAAAGATTTGGAATTCCCCCCACCTCTACGCCTTTCCAGTGGATTTCCTCACGAACGTTTCTTCTCTACAGCAAGAGCATAAAACTTGACAACCATGCCCATGCACTCCTGACCCTCAGCTGTTTACATGGAAGGTGACAATATCCACTGTGACCTGGAATGCATCCCAAGCAGTCCTTCAAGCCATTAGTGATATTTCACAGGGTAGAGCAGGCTGGTGGAAGGAAAACACTCCCTGCTTCTTTGGAACTTCCCAAAGGTGATGACGCACGCCACCTGCCAGGCTGCTCGTTGCCACCCCTCCTATCTTCTCTGCCCGTCACAGCTCATCTTTTTCATTTCAGCCCCGGGTGCACACTCCGGGCACTGCCTCTGTGTGGCGAACCACAACCTGACCCTCTGTGGGGATGTCCCCACCCCATGCTGTGCTTGTCCGTGCCTCGCTCCCCTCCAGAAATCAGGTGTCAAAAAATCCAAGTTCATGCAGGATTCTTTCATGGACGATTTGAGCTTTCTCCCTAGTTATTGGAGAGGAGAGTCACTTGGTTGTCTTTTAAAAATATATTTGTTGGGTACCTGGGTGGCTCAGTTGGTTAAGCCTCTGCCTTCATCTCGGGTCATGACCCCAGGGTCCTGGAGCCAAGTCCCGCATGGGGCTCCCTGTTCAGCGGAGAGCCTGCTTCTCCCTCTGCCTGCCACTCCCCCTGCTTGTGCTCTTTTTCTCTCTCTCTCTCCCCCTCTCTGACAAATAAATAAAATTTTTAAATACGTATGTATATTTGTTATTTATAATAGAATTGTTCTCTATTACAAATTTTCTTAGGAAAATAACTCTTATTGATGCTGTAATACACATACTACTACTTCATTACTGACACCATATCATCTATATACAGAGAAGAATAATATTTGCAATAAAAAAAAGAAAGCATTTAATCCGAGAAGTGATCAAATT
The DNA here is from genome assembly GCF_010015895.1 of Lontra canadensis. Taxonomy (NCBI): domain Eukaryota; kingdom Metazoa; phylum Chordata; class Mammalia; order Carnivora; family Mustelidae; genus Lontra; species Lontra canadensis. The sequence goes on along the minus strand of NW_022631096.1, from coordinate 4,199,472 downwards.
TTTTATTGATCAAATCATTTTTTGTCTCTCCAAGACAACATTTCCAGTGGTTCCATGTATAAGGCTTATTTCTGGAAGTACACAAATTTTGAAAATGATAACAGAAAAATTTTAGGAGTAATGTTTTCAATCTTTTTCAGGAAATCCATAATTGCCAGACTTCTGAAAGGAAAAATCTAAATTGGAAGTTTCAGTATTTTCCAGCTGCTTATTTACCAAGGCCTGGAGAATTTAGAAACCAGGCACCAAACCATAAAATCCGTGGCAATTGTATGTTCATATTCTTAAGATGCAAGGCCTAGAAAGAAGCCTCCCATGCCTCTGCTGGATATTGTCATATTCTGCTGAAAAAATTCTGTTGTGGTTCTTATGATATTGCTGATACCAGTTGGTGATTTTCTTACTTGTTGAATGATTTTTTTTTACTTTATTCATGTATTTTTAATTCTCTTCCGGGAGATAGACATGGCAATACTGAAAAAGTAAGCTAGCAATTTTCCACAGTTGCTGTGTTTTTTCTGCCATTCTAGAAATTTTCTAGAACAAATATTCTGTTACTCCATCCATTAAAATCTGAGTTTATTTCTGTTGTTGGTCCCAGGGAGGGCCAGCCCTGAATTCCTCCAGGGGACATTTTTGCATGATCAGTTTCACACTGTGTGTCTGGAAGGGTGGAAGTCCATCCTTTTTGATACTAGCTTGCACTACACTCTGGGAGAGATCCCAGGATGCTGAGGTCTGAGCACAGAAGTAAAGACGAGAGCCGTGACCTTTCTAGCAGCTTCCAGAATAAAAACAACAGAATTTTCGATTTTTCAAGGTGGAGCCATCTCCCTGTGCAAACCCAAAACTGAGAGGCTACAAACTTCTTACCCCAGGCCCTATAATTAATCGGTTTTCCCACTAACATCCTGAGGGACACACCAGGGCTCATAACCACTGTTCTCGTTTTTATCTTCTTCCTCTTTTTCTTTCTTTCTGAGTACATGTTACCTTTACTTTTTTTTTTTTAAGGAATAGTATCTATATATCTATATATCTATATACTATATATAGTATCTATACCATATAATTCACTCATTGTAATTTCACAATTCAATGATTTTTAGTCAATTTACAGAGCTGAACAACCATCACCATGCCATGATCCAACCCGAGAACACTTTCGTCAGCCCTTCCAAAATTCCCTGGGGCATGTGGGTAGCCTGCCTCTGCTCCCGCCCCCAACCACAGGCAGCCACTGACCCACCTGCCATCTTTGTAAATTTGCCTTTCTGGATATTTCCTTAAATAGAAGCGTGGGATATATCATCTTTTGTGCCTGTCACAATGGTTTTGAATTTCATCCATGTTGTAGTAGTATTTCAGTATTTAGTTCCTTTTAATGACCAGATCGTATTCTAGTGTGTGGGTACACCCCATTTCATTGATCACTGCTTCATGATGTTTGGATGGTTTTCAGTTTTTGACTCTTATGAATAGCTGCTGTGAACAGTCATGCACAAGTCTGCCTGGGGACACCTGTCTTCCCTTTTCTTACATATATTCTTTTCTTTTGTAAAGATTTATTTTTTTGTTTATTTGCAGGGGTGGGTAGGGAAGGGCAGAAGGAAAGAACTTCAAGCAGACTCCCTACTGAGCATGAAGGCTGACTCAGGGCTCAGTCTCATGATGTTGAGATCATGACCTGAGCTGAAACCAAGAGTGGGATGCTCAACTGATTGAGCCACCCAGGCGCTCCTCCTTAGTTATATTCTTAATGACAGAATTGCTGCATCATCTGGTAAGTTTATATGCAAACTTCTCAAGAAATTGCCAAACTTTTCCAACGTGTTAGTCCATTTTACACTCCCACCAGTTTCTTTACATCTTTGCCAACACTTGGCTTTTGACTGTCTTTTTAATTAGGGTCATTTTTGCATATGTAAACTGATCTTTTATTATGGTTTTACTACGTCTTTCCTTACTAACGAATGATGTTGAGCACGCTTTCATGAACTTATTAGTAATTTGTATGTCTTCTTTGACAGGATGTCTGTTCAAGTCTTTTGCTCACTTTTGGGTGAAAATTGGGTGGCCTTTCTTATTATTAACTTAGACTAAATGACAAAATGGACTCTACAGAGTCTTGCTCATTCCTCTCCCTAGTCCTTCATTCTCCCTTTATTTTTATTTCTTTCTTTCTTTTTTTGATGCTTGGGTAATTTTGATTAAATAGAAGAAAGAAAGAAAGAAAGAAAGAAAGAAAGAAAGAGCAAAGAAAAGAAAAGAAAAAGGAAGGACAATAATCCCTGTATTTGACATGCATATTCTTGGTAACTGTGCTCCATGCATTACTGTACGTATGAAGTCATGCGAGTTTTCAGGTTTTCATTCTCTCTCTTCTGGATTCTTCATTCTCCCTTCAAAGCACACAGTCACCTCTGTACAAATTGAAATTGAGTTCAATTCATGCTGAACTCTTCCCCGTTGCCATACTGTATTATTGATTAAAATCTGTCCTTCCCGCTGCAACCAGTGTCTGGCTTGGTTTATCTCTGACACAAATGACCCGTGGTTTGGACATTTTCTAGCTGGGAAGAGGGATTAGCAGTGACTTGCCCCTCCCCCAGGGATTCTGTCGGGTATTTGGGCTTCAGAGAAACACCAACAGACTTTCAGAGGAATTTGCACAATTCTTCAAAAAAGTGTGGTTAATTTTTGAAAAAAATGAAGAAAATTTTTTTTCAAAAAGAACTTCCTTAAGTTAAAAACAACACCATATGTCAAAGAAAAGCAAATAGCACCAACAGTATCATCACCCTGAGAAAACCACTATTTTCACTTAGAGTATTTTTTTCTGTATGTTTTACATAATTATAATAATACTGTTTATACAATTTGCCTACAGGTTTTCACATAATACTTTGGCATCAGTATCCTTCCCTGTTATTACAAAAAATTATATGGCTGTGTAGTATCTCACCATTGGAAGAAGACACTTGCTTTAATAACTACCTATATTAGTATATTTAGATTTTTCCATTTTTTCAAAAAAGATTTTACTTATTTATGAGAGAGGGAGAGAGCAGAAGCAGGGAGAGGGACAGAGGGAAAACCAGACTCCCCACTGAGCAGGAAACCCCAAACGGGGCTTGGTCCCAGGATCTCAGGACTCTGACCTAAGCCAAGGGTAGATGCCATGGGGCATGTGCTATGACACTCCATAGATTTTTCCAATGTTTTTATAACATACATAATGCTATTGTGAATTTTTTGGGCATAGTTCTGGTTTTTGTCATATTTAAAATTATTTTGTTAGGCTAGAGTCCTAAATATGGGTTATAGGGACGCCTGGGTGGCTCAGTCAGTTGGGCTGCTGCCTTCGGCTCAGATCATGATCCCGGGGTCCTGGAATCGAGTCCCGCATCGGGCTCCTGCTCAGCAGGGAGCCTGCTTCTCTCTCTGACTTTGCCTGACATTCTGCCTGCTTGTGTTCCCTCTCTCTGACAAATAAATAAATAAAATCTTAAAAAAAAACTTTAAAAAAATACATGAATAATTGGTTAAGTTGGAAAAAGAAAATCAAGTCCAGTGTGCACAAAGCAGGGTGTCACAAGCTGAGATAAATGACATTGCATCGAGGATAAATTATTCATTAAACTAGAGACAAAATCTCTCAATCACTAGGAAAGATGAGTGGTCGTTTGGGGGACCAGGTGGGTGGGAAGTAAATCACACTAATGGCCACGGCTTAGTCTTCATCTGCTGTCACCAGAAATGGTTACATTAACTTGGTATCGGAAAAAGGAGTAAGGACTTTCAAGTCTAAAACCGATGAAGTAACACAGATTTATTAGTTAATTCATAATCTAAACAAGCGGTGCATGGCCTAATACAATCAAACCCAGAAATATCTCCAAAGCGTGTAATCATTTTTATATCATTCAATCCACACCACGGGGCTCATTAATGCTAAAAAGACCAGGAGCGGGAAATGGTGTCATTAGTATGTAGCAGCAATTGCCTTGTTAATGATTCAAAGCTCATTTTTTCTCAGGCAAGTGAGATTCGTGCTGAAGTTTTACCATAATAATCCCTTTCCCAGACTGCAGGTATCCAGAAAGGCGATATGATGGTGTGGTCCTGCATTAGGGATGGAAAGCCATCTCGCTGTGAAAACTGACCTGTGTTCTCCCTATCTTCCTACCTATTCTCCTGCCACCCCATGAGAGCTCCTAAATGCCTGGTCTCCTGCCCAGCTTTCTTCACTGTAAGGACTCTGTTTTGCGTGACTTTTCATTTGCAGTCTTTTGGTCTACCTTCTCCTACCTGTGATAACAATGATCATGGCTGTTTCCTGAGCTATAATTCTAATAATGTATCTGTCTTGCTCATGATGCATAGCAAGTGTGTAAGTCAAGACTGGTGTATTGTGGGGCTCCAAAAAAAGCTCACTCAATTAAATGAACGAAAGATATGTATGATTCCTCCAGGAGTTTGCCCTGTGATAACTCGTACTAAAAAATTACTCACATTGTGGGTTGTTCCTTCTGGGTAACTATGACATTTCACCAAAGCTATTCTGTACACTGACTCAAGGGTATAAGAAATGTGGGAGTTGGGGGCACCTGTCGGCTGAGTCGATTAAGTGTCCGACTCTTGATTTTGGCTCAGGTCGTGATCTCAGGGTCATGAGATTGAGCCCTGTGTCAGACTCTGTGCTGGGTGTGGAGCCTGCTTAAGATTCTCTCTTTCTCTCTCCCTCTGCCCCTACCCCCTCCCACTCTCTCTCTCTCTCTAAAATTTAAAAAAAAAAAAAAGGAAATGTGGGAGTTCCAAGTATTAGAAAGGTCACATTAAGAGAGATGAAGGGATGGATGAGAGGAGTGATCGATTTGTCACTTGCTCCAGCTTCATGCCCTAACGATCTTTTCAGTCCCCTCCTCAAACTTAAGGTTTTCTGTTGCCTTTAAGAGTCTCCCCATCTGGGTAGACAGGCTGTCTGCTCCGAGGTGCAAGAATCCAGAAGGCTCCTTGGACCCAGGATAGCATAGGCTTTCCATCTCCACTTCCCTCAACATGCTGCGGCTTTGAGCAACTCATGGAAGCACAGAGAGCATCAGAGTTCTCCGCTAAGAATGGGGAAAAATAATGTGTCTGATGGAATCGTAAGGATAATTAATTGCTGTGGATATAGAAACCCAAACAGGGTCTGGTACACAGCGAAAGTTCAGCAGCTAGAGCTGCTAGTCATTACCACCACTGCCCTTCAATACCCCGTCCGTGCGCCATGCTGAATTACCGGCTATGCTCCAGTTCATGCTGAGCCGTAATCGTCTCCTTTACCAGTTCCCATTGCTTCTCTGACTTGGGAGCCCACCCTCCTCCTCTTCATTACTTCCTCCTCATCACTGACCACCTGTCTAAGAACTGCCTGCATGTCCAAGTCTCTTGGCTACATAGCAGCCACACAGTGATGAACGAGAGAAGACAAAAAGTCTCTGCCCCAATGGAGCGTAGATACCCGCAGAGGACATACAATTACACAATAGGAGGAGACATAAGAAGTCTTGCCCCCATTGCACTCAAACCTAGAAGTCTGCTGACGGGACTAGTTTTTTCCATTAAAATGGCTATTTTTACAATTTTTAAAGAGTGTCTATTCATGGTGGAAAATTTGAAAACTACATAAAAACATAGGGAAGAAAATAAATATCACCCTAATTCTGTCATTCGGGAATACCCATTATGCTTGTTCTCAATGATTTTTAGCATATTTTTCTATGCATATATTACACATCTAAGGTTAGGAAGGATGTCACGTATACATTTTTCAATATTGAAATATTTGATATTAAAATCTTGTGTATTCTGAATATTAAATTTCTTGGTAGATGTGTAGGTTCATGACTTTATGATGTTTCTTGGTATCCTCCTTCAGTTGCTCAACACATAGGAATTTTTTTTTTTACAGGATGTATCTTATTAACTTTATTTAATTAAATTAATAAAATGTACTTAATAATTAATAATCATTAGCTTTACAGTCTTACTGTTAATTTTATTCTATAGATATTAAAAACTGTAGTGCAGGGCAGTTAAATAACTTGCCAAGGTCACCCACTTTGTTAGTGGTACAACTGAAATTTCAGGCCAGGTAGAACTATGCTCTAACTCATGATTAACTAGATAGCTTCACTCTATGCTACACTGAGTTCCAATCCTAGGAAAATTGTTATGGATATTTGGAGCCAACAACAGATGAAAAATTATGATGCTGTAAGTGAAAATTATTAAAGTGATATAGAAAAAGGAAAATATTTATGACAAATGAAAATATCAGAATGCAAAAGAAGACAAACTTTCCAAGAGTAAGTGTATAAAAAATAATATGAACCAGGTAAGAGTAACATACAAATTTGAACCAATTCTACTTTTAGCGCTATTATTATAGATGCATTTTACATGTCCTTACTGTTTGTAACTTTTACTAGTTTTAATTTTGTTTCTGTTGGTCCTTTTATATTGAACAAGTAGCAACATGGGGATAGGTGGAGACAAGCAGAGAAATTCATTTGTCTGTCTTTCAAATTAGGACAGGTCGGGGACTGACTAGTAGTTTGCAAACGTTATTGCAAGGCTATCCTATAGCTTCCTAATTTCCTTGCTAACAAACTCTCAAATTTCAGTAAGAGGAAAACTGCCTCCAATCCTATGGAACTGAACAGTTTTATCTAAGCCGGCTATGACTCATTCTTTTTTGCCATCTCCTTACTTTTCCCAATTACCCTTGGGCCCAGAGATTAGCTGGTTGTAGCTAACTGGACATAAAGAGAGACTAGTGGGGGAATCTGAACAAGGATTTTGCTTCTTTTTTTTTTAATTAACATATAATGTATTATTTACCCCAAGGGTACAGGTCTGTGAATTGTCAGGCTTACACACTTCACAGCACTCACCGTAGCATGTACCCCTCACAGTGTCCATAAGCCAACCACAATCTCCACACGCCCCTACCCCGGCAACCCTCAGTTTCCTTTATGAGATTAAGAGTCTCTTATGGTTTGTCTCCCTTCCAATCCCACCTGGTTTCATTTTTTCCTTCCCTAGCCCCTAAACCCCCCGCTTTGCCTCTCAAATGCCTCATATCAGGGAGATCATATGGTAATTGTCTTTCTCTGATTGACTTGTTTTTTTTTCTCTGACTGACTTATTTCACTCAGCATAATACCCTCTAGTTCCATCCATGTTGTCGCAAATGTCAAGATTTCATTTCTTTTGATGGCTGCATAGTATTCCATTGTGTGTATGTGTGTGTGTGTGTGTGTGTGTGTGTGTGTGTATATATGTATATATATACACCACTTCTTCTTTATCCATTCATCTATTGATGGACATCTAGGTTCTTTCCATAGTTTGGCTATTGTGGACATTGTTGCTATAAACATTCGGGTGCATATGCCCCTTCAGATCACTACATTTGTATCATTAGGGTAATACCCAGTAGTGCAATTGCTAGGTTGTAGGGTAGATCTATTTTCAACTTTTTGAGCAACCTCCATGCTGTTTTCCAGAGTGCCTGCACCAGCTTGCATTCCCACCAACAGTATAGGAGGTTTTCCCTTTCTATGCATCCTCGCCAGCATCTGTCATTTCCTGACTTGTTAATTTTAGCCATTTTGACTGGTGTGAGGTGGGATCTCATTGTGGTTTTGATTTGTATATCCCTGATGCCGAGTGATGTGGAGTGCTTTTTCATGTGTCTGTTGGCCAACTGGATGTCTTCTTTGCAGAAAAGTCTGTTCATGTCCTCTGCCCATTTCTTGATTGGATTATTTGTTCTTTGGGTGTTGAGTTTGATAAGTTCTTTATAGATTTGGATACTAGCCCTTTATCTGATATGTCTTTTGCAAATGTCTTCTCCCATTCTATCAGTTGTCTTTTGGTTTTGTTGACTTTGTCCTTTGCTGTGCAAAAGCTTTTGTCTTGATGGAGTCCCAGTAGTTCATTTTTGCCTTTGCTTCCCTTGCCTTCGGCAATGTTTCTAGGAAGAAGTTGCTGCGGCTGAGGTCGAGGAGGTTGCTGCCTGTGTTCTCAAGGATTTTGATGGATTCCTTTCTCACACTGAGGTCTTTCATCCATTTGGAGTCTATTTTTGTGTGTGGTGTTACGAAATGGTCCAGTTTCATTTTTCTGCATGTGGCTGTCCAATTTTCCCAACACCATTTGTTGAAGAGACTTTTTTTCCATTGGACATTAATTCCTGCTTTGTCAAAGATTAGTTGACCATAGAGTTGAGGGTCCATTTCTGGGCTCTCTATTCTGTTCCATTGATCTATGTGTCTGTTTTTCTGCCAGTACCATGCTGTCTTGATGATGATGGCTTTGTAATAGAGCTTGAAGTGTGGAATTGTGATGCCACCAACTATGGCTTTCTTTTTCAACATTCCTCTGACTATTCAAGGTCTTTTCTGGTTCCATATAAATTTTAGGATTATTTGTTCCATTTCTTTGAAAAAATGGATGGTATTTTGATAAGGATTACATTAAACATGTAGATTGCTTTAGGTACCATAGACATTTTCACAATATTTGTTCTTCCAATCCATGAGCATGGGACATTTTTCCATTTCCTTGTGTCTTCCTCAATTTCTTTCATGAGTACTTTATAGTTTTGTGAGTACAGATTCTTTGCCTCTTTGGTTAGGTTTATTCCTAGGTATCTTATGGTTTTGGGTACAATTGTAAATGGGATTGACTCCTTAATTTCTCTTTCTTCTATTTTGTTGTTGGTGTATAGAAATGTAACTGATTTCTGTGCATTGATTTTATATCCTGAAACTTTACTGAATTCCTGTACAAGTTCTAGCAGATTTGGAGTGGAGTTTCTTGGGTTTTCCACATAAAGTATTATATCATCTATCATCTGCAAAGAGTGATAGCTTGATTTCTTCTTTGCCAGTTTGAATGCCTTTAATTTCTTTTTGTTGTCTGATTGCTGAAGCTAGGACTTCTAGTAATATGTTGAATAGCAGTGGTGATAATAGACATCTCTGCCGTGTTCCTGACCTTAGTGGGAAAGCTCTCAGTTTTTCTCCATTGATAACAATATTAGCTGTGGGTTTCTCATAGATGGCTTTGATGATATTGAGGTATGTACCCTCTATCCCTACACTTTGAAGAGTTTTCATCAAGAAAGGATGCTGTACTTTGTCAAATGCTATTTCAGCATCTATTGAGAGTATCATGTGGCTCTTGTTCTTTCTTTTATTAATGTATTTTTTCACATTGATTGACTTGCAGATGTTGAACCAACCTTGCAGCCCCAGAATACATCACACTTGGTCGTGGTGAATAATCCTTTTAATGTGCTGTTGGATCCTATTGGCTAGTATTTTGGTGAGAATTTTCGCATCTGTGTTCATTAAGGATATTGGTCTGTTATTCTCTTTTTTGGTGGGGTCTTTGTCTGGTTTTGGGATCAAGGTAATCCTGGACTCCTGGCCTCATAAAATGAGTTTGGAAGTTTTCCTTCCATTTCTATTTTTTGGAACAGTTTCAGGAGAATAGGTATTAATTCTTTAAATGTTTGGTAGAGGGGCGCCTGGGTGGCTCAGTAGGTTAAGACCTCTGCCTTCGGCTCAGGTCATGATCCTAGAGTCCTGGTATGGAGCCCCGCATCAGGCTTTCTGCTCGGCAGGGGGGCTGCTTCACCCCCTGCTGCGCCTGCCTCTCTGCCTACTTGTGATCTCTGTCTGTCAAATAAATGAATAAAATCTTAAAAAATAAATAAATAAATAAATAAATGTGTGGTAGAATTCCCCTGGGAAGCCATCTGGCCCTGGGCTCTTGTTTGTTGGGAGATTTTTGGTGACTGCTTCAGTCTCCTTTTTGGTTATAAGTCTGTTCAGGTTTTCTATTTCTTCCCATCTCAGATGTGGTAGTTTATATGTCTCTAGGAATGCATCCATTTCTTCCAGATTGTCAGATTTGCTGGTGTACAGTTGCTCATAATATGTTCTTATAATTGTTTGTATTTCTTTGGTGTTGGTTGTGATCTCTCCTTTCATTCATGATTTTATTAATTTTGGTCCTTTCTCTTTTCTTTTTGGTAAGTCTGGCCAGGGGTTTATCAGTCTTATTAATTCTTTCAAAGAACCAGCTCCTAGTTTCATTGATTTGCTCTACTGTTTTTTTGGTTTCTATTTCAATGATTTCTGCTCTAATCTTTATTATTTCTCTTCTCCTGCTGGTTTTAGGCTTTCTTTGGTGTTCTTTCTCCAACTTCTTCAGGTGTAGGGTTAGGTTGTGTACTTGAGACCTTTCTTGTTTCTTGAGAAAGGCTTGTATTACTTTCCTCTCAGGACTGCCTTTGCTATGTCCCAAAGATTTTGAACAGTTGTGTTTTCATTATCATTTGTTTCCATGAATTTTTAAAATTCTTCTTTAATTTCCTGGTTGACCCACTCATTCTTTAGAAGGATGCTGTTTAGTCTCCATATATTTGGGCTCTTTCCAACTTTCCTCTTGTGATTGAGTTCTAGCTTCAGAGCATTGTGGTCTGAAAATATGCAAGGAATGATCCCAACTCTTTTGGTACCGGTTGAGACCTGATTTATGACCCAGGATGTGATCTTTTCTGGAGAATGTTCCATGTGCACTAGAGAAGAATGTGTATTCTCTTGCTTTGGGATGGAATGTTCTGAGTATATCTGTGATGTCTGTCTGGTCCAGTGTGTCATTTAAGGCCTTTATTTCCTTGTTGATCTTTTGCTTGGATAATCTGTCCATTTCAGTGAGGGGAGTTTTAAAGTCCCCTACTATTATTGTATGATTGTTCATGTGTTTCTTTGATTTTGTTATTAATTGGTTTATATAGTTGGCTGCTCCCATGTTAGGGGCAGGGATATTTAAGATTGTTAGATCTTCTTGTTGGACAGACCCTTTGAGCATGATATAGTGTCCTTTCTCATCTCTTTTTATAGTCTTTGGCTTAAAATGTAATTTATCAGATATAATGATTGCCAACCCAGCTTTCTTTTGATGTCCATTAGCATGGTAAATTGTTTTCCACCCCCTCACTTTAAATCTGGAGGTGACTTTGAGTCTAAAATGAGTTTCTTGTAGACAGCATAGTGATGGGTTTTGTTTTTTTATCCATTCTGATACCCTGGTTTGTTGGTTTTTTGGTTTTTTTTTTTGTTTTTTTTTTTTTGATTGGGACATTTTGCCCATTTACATTCAGGGTAACTATTGAAAGATACGAATTTAGTGCCATTCTATTGCCTATAAGGTGACTGTTACTGTATATTGTCTCTGTTTCTTTCTGGTCTACTACTTTTAGGCTCTCTCTTTGCTTATAGGACCCCTTTCAGTATTTCCCGTAGGGCTGGTTTGGTGTTTACAAGTTCTTTTAGGTATTGTTTGTCCTGGAAGCTTTATAATCTCTTCTTCTATTTTCAATGATAGCCTAGCTGGATATAGTATTCTTGGCTGCATGTTTTTCTCGTTCAGTGCTCTGAATATATCATGCCAGCTCTTTCTGGTCTGCCAGGTCTCTGTGGATAAGTGTGCTGCCAATCTAATATTTTTACCATTGTATGTTACAGACTTCTTGTCCCAAGCTGCTTTCAGGATTTTCTCTTTGTCACTAAGACTTGTAAGTTTTACTATTAGATGATGGGGTATGGACCTATTTTTATTGATTTTGAGGGGAGTTCTCTGTGCCTCCTGGATTTTGATGCTTGTTCCCTTTGCCATATTAGGGAAATTCTCTACTATAATTAGCTCCCATATATCTTCTGCCCCCCCTTTCTCTTTCTTCTTCTGAAATCCCAACTATTCTAATATTATTTCATCTTATGATATCACTTATCTCTCAAATTCTTCCCTCATGGTCCAGCAGTTGTCTGTCTCTCTTTTGCTCAGCTTCTTTTTCTCCCATCATTTGGTCGTCTACATCACTAATTCTCTCTTCTGCCTCATTTATCCTAGCAGTGAGAGCCTCCATTTTTTATTGCACCTCATTAATAGCTTTTTTGATTTCAGCTTGGTTAGATTTTAGTTCTTTTGTTTCTCCAGAAAGGGCTTTTATTTCTCCAGACAGTGTTTCTCTAATATTTTCCATGCCTTTTTGAGCCCAGCTAGCACCTTGAGAATCATCTTTCTGAACTCTAGATCAGACATATTACCAATGTCCATATTAATTAGGTCCCTAGCCTTTGGTACTGCCTCTTGTTCTTTTTTTTGTGGTGAATTTTTCTGCCTTGTCATTTTACCCAGATAAGAATATATGAATGAGAGAATAAAATACTAAAAGAATGGCAAAGAACCCAGAAAAATGTATGCTAACCAGATCAGTAGAGATCCCAAATTGGGGAGAGAAGAAAGGGGGTAAAAAGAAATTTTTTAAAAAACTAAAAAAAAAAAAAAAAAAAAAAAAATTAAAAAAAATATATATATTAGACTGGTGAATAGAACAGAGTCACCCACTTGATTTTGGGTGTATTTAGGTCTCTTAGAAGAAACTACCTTCCAAAATTTTGAAGAAAGAAAAACTATATATATACAAATATATGGGTAGACACGATGAAGGGATGGAATATGACTGTAAAGATGAAAATTTTTAAAAAGTTCTAAAAAAGGAATTGATAAGATAAGTTGGTTGGAAAAAGAAAGAAAAAGAAAGTGGAGAGAATTTGCTCAGGCTGGAGACTAGAACAAAGCCCTGTGCTAGATTTAGGGTATATTTTGATCTATTAGAAGAAACTGTATCTCAAAATTTTTTAGAAGAAAAAACCCTATATATATATATACAAAAAATAAAGTTAGATACAATGAAGGATAAAATACAACTATAATAATGAAGGTTTAAAAAATTTTTAGAAAGGTATTGTTAAGATAAACTAGATAAAAAACGTTAAAAGAGGAAAGAGGAAAAGTTAAAAAAAATTAGAAGAAGAAAAAAATAAAATTAAAAAAATTTAGTTAACTTTGCAAGACTAAAGAATCATGGGGAGAAAGCCATGAATTCCATGCTTTGCTTTCCCCTCCTCTGGATTCCACTCTTCTCCTTGATCAGTGAGCTTGGTCTGGGTGGGATTTCTTGCGGATCTTCTATGGGAAGAGCCTGTTGTAGTGATTCTCAAGTGTCTTTGCCCCAGGCGGAGTTGCACCGCCCTTACCAGGGGGCGGGCTGAGTAATCCGCTCGGGTTTGCTTTCGGGAGCTTTTGTTCCCTGAGCGCTTTCCGTAGAGTTCCGGAGGACGGGAATGAAGATGGCGGCCTCCCAGTCTCCGGCCCGGAGGAGCCGAGAGCTTGAGGCTCCACTCCTCAGTGCACCCTCGGAGAAAAGCAGTGAATCACTCCCGTCTCCCTGGTCTCCGGCTGCACTCCATGCTCACCCGGCCTGTGACCGAGCATTTCTGTCTCTGGAGTGTGGCCCCGTTTGGAGTCTCCAAACCCAACAGATTCCTGCAGCGCTCCTGTCCCGCTCCTCCCAGAAGGTGAGTCTCCCCGGATCTGCCACTTGTGAGGTCCCTGCTTGAATAATTGGGGCCTGACTCTGCCTCAGACAGTTTAAGGTAACGACGAGCTGAGAGGCCCTCTTCAGCTCCGTCTCTGCAGCGGCTTTCCCACTGTGATACGTGGGAGCTCTGCCGCTCTCAGGTGGTCTTTCAGTGACCCCACAGGTCCTGAGACCACACTGTCCCCTCAAGGGCTCCACCCCCGCTTAGTCTCGGGAGCGATGTCCCTCAGTGGAACAGACTTCTAAAAGTTCAAATTTTGTGCTCCGTTGCTCCGCCACTTGCCGGAAGCCGGCCCCTCCCCCCGGGGTCTATCTTCCCATAGCTTCGGATTCACTTCTCCGCCAGTCCTACCTTTCCAAAAGTGGTTGATTTTCTGTTTCTAGAATTGCTGCTCTTCAATCTCCTGCTGGGTTAGTAGGTGTTCGGAATGGTTTGATAGCTATCTAGCTGAACTCCTGTGACCTAATGTCATCTCAGTCTGCTACTTCTCCGCCATCTTTCAAGGATTTTTCCATAGGAAATATTTTTATAAGAGTAGTCGTATTTTAACAGAACTGAATTTTTTCTCCCATTTTTTTCCATTTCCGCGATGAACCAGTAATTCTCTCATTGTCTCCTCATTGATTTGTAATCAAAGATGAATTGGAAAACACATTTGGGGAGGTGGTAACAATTCACTAGATTGACTAAAATAAGGAAAACTGCATTTGCTTTTCAGAAAACAAGAAAATTTAGAATTATTGGATTGAAATAATTTTTTGCCTAGAGATTCTTTTAGTATTAACCAGGAATAAGAATATTGTTAGTGAACCTGTAGTTCAACAAAGGGTTTTAGTGTTAAAACTACTACTCTGGATTACCCTCCTAATAGTAATATATTTGAATCATTATTCTTTTTTTTTTAAAAGGTTTTATTCATTGGGGTGCCTGGGTGGCTCTTTTGGTTAAGGGTCTGCTTTCATATCAGTTCATGATCCCAGGGTCCTGGGATTAAGCCCTGTATGGTGCTCTGTGCTCAGTGGGGAGCTTGCTTCTCCCTCCCCTACTCCCCCTGCTTGTGCTGTGTCTCACTGTCAAGTAAATATTTTAAATTTGAGAGAGAGCACACGAGCTGAAACCCCAAGAGACCTTGTTTTGGAAACTCGGACCTGGAAGGCTCTCATGTCGGTCTCCCTTCTCTCTTTCTGTGCCTGTTCTCTTCCGCAGTCAGTAGCTATTTGCCTTCAGCTGGCTTCTCAGGCTGTACTTACTTAGGCCCTGATGTGAATTACAAAGGTCCAGGTGCTGACCAGGCCAAACAGAAAGCACATGATGTCACAGGAGAGAAGGAAGGCCTGTGAGAGCATTTGCCGCACTGTGGGGCAAGAAAGGTACTGGGAGCGTTCCTGTCACCTTGTCAGGCCTGCCTTCCAGATTGCCCTTAATGCATTCCCGTGAGCCACTGGGGCTCTAGGCAGTGAACACACTCAAAGGCCCAGGGGTCATTCACGGCTAAATGAGCCCTGAGAAGTCCTCCTCCGAAGCAGTCCTTGTGAAAGTACGATTGCGTTCCCCTGCTAGCAAGACATCTGGGTCAGATTTACTTTTCTCATGACTTTCTTTAAAGGTAAATTATGATGAACAACTACAATATGGTGTGACCTCAGGGGCTCTCTGCAGGGCTCCCCAGACCCACAAATTTTCTTCTCATTTGACCTTGTGGCTAAAAATATTCTGATAGAGCCCTCCCCCCAAAATACAAAATCAGCCTTGGCAGTAAACCTGGCAAAGGCTTTCTGGAGCAGAGCCTTGAGAGGTGTGGTACAATAGGGACAGGAGTTTTCTGGGAGAGACACACATCATGATTGCGGCAAAGGAAGCAGAAATGGGAGGTTGAGGGTCGCCTGGGTGGCTCAGTTGGTTCAGCATCTGCCTTCGGCTCAGGTCATGACCTCAGGGTCCGGGGATTGAGTCCAGCTTCAGGCTCCCTGCTCAGCAGGAAGCCTGCTTCTCCCTTTCCCTCTGCCCCACTCTCCTCTCATGCGCTTGCTCTGTCTCTCTCAAATAAATAAAATCTTAAAAAAAAAAAAAAAAGAAAGAAAAGGGAAGTTGAGGTGTTCAAGTTCAATTTTACCTGTGTCAAAGCTTTGCCTGGAAGTGCTTACTCCTTACTTTCCCCTCCCTCCATTTCTGGATTGGTATCACAAGGTAAATGCTAGCTAAGTCACATATGTATTGTGAGCTTATTTTGTAAGCAAGTGTTAGAAGCCGGGGTCTGATGGTCAGTTTTTCTTTTTTCCAGCTTTATTAAGATATAATTGACATAAGACATTATATAAGTGTAAAGCGTACAATATAACTTTATATATGTATATAAACATTGTGTATATATATATATATATATATAAACATTGTGTATATATATATACACACGTATATAAAGGATTACCACAGTAAGGTTAATGAACACCTCCATCACCTCACATAGTTACCATTTTCTGTGCACGATGAGAACATTAAAGTCTACCCTCTTAGCAGCTTTCAAGGATATAATACGGAGTTGTTAACTATAATTGCCATGTTGCATATTAAATCCCCAGAACATCTTCATCTCATAACTGGGACAGTTTTTCTCTAAAAAAAAAATAAATGTCTCTTATTATATACATTGAAAAATAAATATAAATTCTTTGTAAGGAATAGTTTCCCTATGGCCTTATGTAAAGAAAGGGATTGTCATTACTTTTTACCAACCCATACATTTACCTGGAACCTCAGTGCTGCTGGCTACCGAAATAGGCAGCATCCTTGCCCTCACGTCTGCAAGCCTCTGCTGGCACTCTGTTATTAGTATAAGGGACTGAGGATTTCCCCAGAGAAACACGGAATAGTATAGTGAGCCCAAATGTGTTCGAAGATTAAAGGGCCCAGTGGTTGCAATGGTTTCCTATCAGCCCTCTGCAGAGCGCCACTTTGTCACTCTGCTGCTACGTACCAGGCGCAGTCATATCCCCACGAGTCTCATGTGGAAACTACCACATCCTCCAGGTACCGATTCATAATGCTTCACGGGGTGTCAAAGTCTTCCCCTGGTTCTGTCGTTGCCCTGCCATGCACTATAATGAATGCTTTGATGGCACATCCAGACCCAAACTGATTTTTAGTAAGAAAGGGGAAAATGTCTCCCTTCTATTTAGGTTTTACTTTCAGATGGATCCTGAAACCCTGTCGTGTAGTCCGATATTTTAAAAGGATATTAGTAAAGCAGGTTTATCTCTCTCTACTTTGTCGGTTCAGAGTCCTCACACCCCGTGGCACTTAGGTGTACATTCATGGTATCAGCTGGAGGGTGGCTCTAGATGACAGACACCACACTGTCCTCAGGCTTCCCTGCCTCCTCTGTTGGGTGAGTCTGTCTTCATGGGTCAAACTCTTGTTGCCAGGCAACTTCTGCCTTCAGAATGAGAACTCTCCCAAGGGGACCCTCAATCCATATGCAAACAGGCTTCTGGCAGCTGCTCCCACCAATTCAGTGGACAGGCCCAGGCATGTTGCGCTGAGAGCTAAACCGAGATCTCCATTACATTAATTGAAAGGATCACAGGTTCCTCTTTCTACTCTTTCTTCTTCTAAATTTTTTTTCTTTTATGATATATTAGATACGTAAGAAACCCTCCCCCAACCAAAAGAGTCCTTTGCCATTCATCTTGGGTAAGACTAGTACAGAGAAGGGTCTTGAGTGAACTAAATGACTTCCTACTGTAGAGCTCTGTGATCATCCCTGTTGACAGTTATGCCTAGAGTAGCAGCCCTGAACAATATTTATTAAGGATTTCCCATGTTTCAGGTGCTGTGCTACGCATTAGGACTTTAAGGTGAGTTCCACACAATCCCTAATATCTAGGAGCTCACACCTAGTTGGAGGTTAGCCATAAATGTGAAGTCTAAATGATGTAGCCCATGATAAAGTTGATAATTTAAAAACCAAAGCAAAAGCAGTGATCCAGTCTTTCTAGAAGAAGTTGCACCAATTTGTAGAGAAACAAAGTCAAGCTGTCTCTTGAGGCTTGGAATGTTCATTCATGATTGCCAGGCTTACTCTATTACCTATAGTACTGACTGCAGTTGGATAGTCCTACAATCTGCTTTCCATTGCTGTATTCACATTGAGACCAGATCCCTTTGTTTTCAAAATAAGCATGAATATCAGGTGACTGGAGTCATCCAATAGCACTGATTCTGCAAACCCCAATGTTCCATAGAAGAAAGTCACACTGTGGCATTCTGACCTGCTGACTGGCCAGCCCAGTCCTCCCTGACATGGAATGTTTGCCACTGTCTGGGAAGACGGAGTTGAACTAGTTGAATTAATTAAAATAATTTATTTCCTGGAAAGCCAATGGGGCAGATCCCAACATGGTTCCTCAAATGTGAAGTTAAATATCATTTGTAGCATTTTTAGCAATTCCAGAAGTGAGAGAGTTACATTTATTTCTCTATGAACTATCTGAATGCCAAAGAGGTAACACTTTTTCCATGGAAGACGGCAAGATGAAGAAAAGCAGCAGGAGAGGTTCCAAAATCATCCTAGACACCTTCAAAAAGCGATAAGGTGCTGGGTACAGGATGGCCAAAAACAGTGGAAGGATGCTCCCAATGGGTGGGGGTGGGGGTGAGTGGTAAGTGAGTGAATGGATGTAGATATTGGGGACAGTGTCAGTTTCACACCTCATGTATTTGAATGTTGCTTTTATAATGATAAAGAGCTTGAAAATGGACAGGCTCGCTTCAGTCGGAATTGCCTCTCTGTCATGGTAAACTCAGAAATGTGATCTATTGCTGTGGAGAGACACTGTCTTCACAGAAAGAAGGTGATCTTAGGTGGCTTTCCAGTACGAACCTAGGAGGTAGGCATCTCTATAAGAGGCCCAGAAAGGGGGAAGTGGGTAAGAACTGGAGCTTTGTCATCGGGCAAATCTTGGTTGATTTCCAACTCCAACTTTGCAGGCTGTATGACATTAGGCAAGATTCTTCACATAGCGGAGCCTTGGTTTTCCCATCTGTAGCACAAGAATGGTAACGCCTGCCTCATAGAGTTGCTGGGAAAATTAAGTGAGGATATCCACGCAGTTGGTAGCACAGCATAGCTCTGGGAGCCCCCTGCTCCCGTCACGGTCTGACCATGCCGATGAAAAGTGCTGGCCTTATCTCAGCCCTTGCCTCTTGGACTTCTGTAAGTGAGTGAAGAATGTTTCATCAAACTTCTCAGAACAGAATGTTGGCAATGTTCCAAAGCCCAAGCTCAGTGACATCCTTGGATCTTTTCCCACCTCATATCCCACATCCATTTAGCCATTAAGTCTCTTTTCCTCCACCTCATAAATTCCCCCGGACTCTGTCTCCTAGCGGCCATCTTCCCGGCCACTAATCCAGATTAGGTTCTGATCATCATCCCTCCTTTACAACATTACCTTCCCCTCCTAAATTCTCTTTCTCCACTCCCTTGCCCTGGTGCCCTTGTCTCCAGGATTAATGTTATAAATCCCATTTCTGAACTTGTCAACCTCCTTCTTAATTGCCTCCAGTGCTGACATAATGATCTTATCCCCAAATTTAGTCCCCACTAGCCACACCAGTCTTACATTTGAATCTACCTCCATTTACCTCCATCTACCATTTCCATCATCCGGACCAATTTGAAAAGACCCTGCCTTTTTTTTTTTTTCCTTTTTTCATTTCTCTGGGCATTTTCTCAAGAAAATTAAATTGTAATAATCTTTACCCAATTCTCTGGTGGGTGAGCTACACCTCTTCTAAAACCCAGCTGAATTAGAACCATCAGGGAGGAGTTAACCTTTTCTGTGCTCTCATAGTACTTGGTGATGCCATCACAGCATCTTTAAATTCCCATCAAAACTATTACTGAGCAGTTTCTCTGTGCCAGATGATAATTTGGAGGTATCCCTGATGATATCCTACTATCCTTTTAAGATTATTCAACTCTCACTAGTCAATAAGCTAAGCTCTATGAGTAGTGATACACCAGAGCTCCCAAAGTACTGATGTGGCAGAGTTGGCAGTGAGCGTGTGACACAAGATCCCGAGTCCTGTGTTCTTGTCACTCAAACAACCTCCTTGACCCGTCACATTGCAGCTGCCTATGTGTTAATCTCCAGAACTAGGGTGTGCTTTCTTGGAAGGATTAGATGTGTTCAAAGGAGGTGTGTTTTATTCTTTGCATCACCCGCTCTTAGCCCAGTGTCATTCATATTGCATATACTCATTCGTTGAATGAAAGAATGAGCTTTGTGTACATGAATGAGGTTGGAGTCTGGCTCCTTTGAGGATTGATTCTGGAAGGGTTGCAGGATGGTGCTGGAGACTGATTTTCAAGCATTTAGTGGACAAGCAGTGTAGCCATGGCTGGGGACTGGAGGAAGAACAGAAAGTGACTCCTCTCTAACTTTGAGAGGGGGAAATGGTTGTACCAACTGACCACATCAACAAGCCTTGTTTTCTGGGCCATCTCTGGCACCATGTCTTAGGCTGCTGTCCTGTTCATAAGTTGGATGACTAGTTAGAGGTCTCCTGGGAGGTCACTTGTCTAAAGCGTTCCTCCTCTCCATCTTCACAATCCCTATCACATGGCTCCCACTCAACCAGTTATCTCTCCATCTTTGCTTGCTGAAGATAGCCAGTGAAATGGAACCCCAGAAAAGCTATGCTCCCACAGGGATGCCTTTCTATCCAGCCTGAACACAGCCGCCAAGACATCCTGTAACTTCGGGGCCTCGGTTTGCTTCATGTCTGAAAAACAAACTGTGAAGCTTAGTGTCCCCAATAAGGGTAATCAATATCAGAAACTGTGCATATCTCTGGACATTATACACAAACAAGGAATCATGGAACACTACATCAAAAACTAACGATGTACTGTACAGTGATTAACATAACAGAAAAAAAATTATACAAAAATAAATAAAAATAAACATAACAAAATGCATTAAAGGAAGAATTTTTTAAAAAAGAAATTGTATACATCTGAAATCTTGCAAAAGCATGAGGCAGTTTGGTGTCTGTAGGAATAAGCAAGAGCATCATGGTCTCCTCACTGCTCTGTTTGGGGCTCATGCCTTAGAGAATCTTCCTGCTCTCTGAGGTCCTGCCTGTTCTGAGGGGGGTGGGGGGGTGGATATAGTTGATCAAGGTCAAATCCAGGTAGCTGGATTTAGCTGTCTCCATCAGTGTCTTCAAGGTCCAGCGGCCACAGAATAATTTCAAGTTCAGACAGTGGTTTTGCTGATTACTTCACTGCAAGCATATTTTAAAATGAACTTGTAGATGTAGAATTACCAGGTGTGTATTCCCAGGGAAGTTTTGTCAGTCACCTTGCCTGATCCTGTTGAAAGAGAGAAAGTTTCACTGCATTTTCCATCAGCTGATGAGTCATGCAGCATATTTCATATTTGCTGAGCTCTCGAGGTTGCCTGTGGGCAAATTGGAGCCCATTCTGCAGCGCAATCTTGCCGCTGAGCTATTATGGGATATCTAATTAAATTAAGCCATAAGGAAGGAGAAAT
Source organism: Lontra canadensis (assembly GCF_010015895.1). Taxonomy (NCBI): domain Eukaryota; kingdom Metazoa; phylum Chordata; class Mammalia; order Carnivora; family Mustelidae; genus Lontra; species Lontra canadensis. The sequence goes on along the minus strand of NW_022631096.1, from coordinate 4,178,402 downwards.
CTGTGCCATAACCTTCATAATCTGTGAAGCCTTTCATCTTTGGCCAAACATCAATTTCCTAAAAACGAGAACAGCAGCACATCACCAGGCGACGAAATCCTAAAATGGAAATTGTGATTGTTTACAATGTGTGCAGGGACGCTGAGCCACAAAAACCAGAGAAGGAGTGGCGCCCAAGCACCAGGCATGAGAAGGAGGGAGTATACCGTACACAGTGACCTTGAAATCCAAATTAGCTCTTGCTAATTGGATAGAGAGAATTATCATTTCCATTTCTGCATTTGTAAAATTGTTTTCTTCTCAGGGAAAAAGAAACATCTGCTCTTCGGGGCTAACTCAGTTCTGAGTAAGTTTGTCTTCCTGTGTTTTGGCGTAGCCTGGTGAACAAAAGAGGGCTCCATCCTAGCAGCAAAACCCAGAATCCAGCTTTCTAGTGACACATCCTCAACTAGCATTCCCTGGGGGGAGGGGGGGTTCTCCACAGGCAGAGCAGGACAACCAAAGCCAGCAAGTTTGCTAAGCTTGGGAGTACTGTCCCCTTCTCCCTGTCAGAGAAACCAGCTTTCCTATGCAAGAAATCTGCGAACAGCAAAGATGTGATGTTTATTGAGCACCTACTACTGGCAAAGTGCCAGGCTTAAGCTTGCACAGATAATAAATATTTCATTTAATCTGCATAATGAATCCGAAACTCAGGGATGTTCACTTGTCCAAATTGCCTGAGTAAGAGAGGAAGAACTCATACCTGGATCTCACTGTTTCTGAGTTCACGTTCTTTACACCATGTGATTCCTGTGCCATGAGGTAGGCAGACTCTAGGAAAAGCTACTTAATATTTCTCAGCTGTGAAAATGGAAGATGGACATACGAAGATGGGTAAGGAAGAGCAGAAGTTTTATAAACCTTAAATTTTCTTCAAAGGCTTTAAAGTCTGCCTACAGGGAGGGCCTAATGACAGCTGAAGAGTTCTCAGTTCCTCTTTTTAGGTCTTCATCTGATTGGCTGGGTGACTGTGGGCAAGGTCGATCCTTTGACATACCCAAGTTGTGAATTCAAAGGGAGGAATTATAATAATCTAAGTGGCTTATTCCAAACTCTTGGACTTTGCTTTTTTTTTTTTTTAAGATTTTATTTATTTATTTGACAGAAAGAGAGAGATTACAAATAGGCAGAGAGGTAGGCAGAGAGAGAGGAGGAAGCAGGCTCCCTTCTCAGCAGAGAGCCCAATGCAGGCCTCAATCCCAGGACCCAGAGATCATGACCTGAGCCAAAGGCAGAGGCTTAACCCACTGAGCCACCCAGGAGCCCTTGGCCTTTGCTTTCATACAAAAAAATAGAAAAAGCGCTAACTTTGTCTTGGAGCAAGGATTTGATTTGATCCTAGGATTTGATCAAATCCTAGATTTGATCAAGTGCCAGCTCATGAGTTACTCATATTTTCACACCTACTTGTCCAGCTGGTGCATTTTAGTGGAAAATGACAATATCAGGAGCAATGTGCTATCTGTCTCCTGCATGCTGTCTACAGCGTTGGTGCCTTCAGAGTCACTGGAGAGGCCACGTTGGAGACTAGTTCTGCGGCTGACAAGCACGGAGTCCGGCAGGGGCTGCAGCTATGATCAGCTCAATGGTCATGTGGATACGCCTTGCACTGACATTTCCAACACTCTTTTTTTTTTTTTTAATTTTATTTATTTATTAGAGAGAGAGATAGCACAAGCAGGGGGATCTGCAGAGGGAGAGGGAGAGGGAGAAGCAGACTCCCCACTGAGCAGGGAGCCTGATATGGGGCTTGATCCCAGGACCCTGGAATCATGACCTGAGCTGAAGGCAGGTGCTTAACCTATTAAGCCACTCAGGCGCCCCTCCAAAACTCTTGGTATGTATTGCCAATCCAACTGTCTTTCCTCTGAAGTTTAAAATTGCATACAATTCCGAAATTGACCAGCCGGTAGCCATATTATTGGCCTAATACATCAGTCATGAAGTTCAAAAAACTGCATGATTAGATTCTTTTTTGTAAGAATAAATTTGGAGTCTGCTTTATGCTCTCTTGGCTAAACACAACAATAAAGTTTTACTTTTAAATAGACAATTTGAGGGGCACCTGGGTGGCTCAGTCATTAAGCGTCTACCTTTGCCTAAGGTCATGATCTCAACGTCCTGGGATCGAGCCCTGCATTGGGCTCCCTGCTCAGGGGGGAGCCTGCTTCTCCCTCTCCAGCTTCCTGTGCTTGTGTTCCCTCTCTCGCTGTGTCTCTGTCTGTCAAATAAAATAAAAATTAAAAAAATAGACAATTTGACAGATCTTTCTTTTAATCAATAAAGAAGACTGTATTTCTAGGCTTTACAAACTCTTAGGGAAGGAAGTCCAATGTAGTAAAAAGGTAGATGTCCTTCCTCTCCCTCGAGATGGTCATACTATACCTAACTATGCAATGGAGCCATCCAGAAAATATCACCCAATACTCTGTCTTGCAAATCATTGTTCTAATTAGAATGACAAATTATTTATTCCATTGACTTAAATAGCATGCCAATTGTATATGTTTCACTCAACTTGTGCATTTAAAAAGCTTTTGAAAGCTTGCTATGTATAAGGCTCCCCTTGTACCTTTTCGGAGGTTTGGAGACTTAGGTTGGTTTTAATGCAATGGTCAGTACAGACGTCTTCTTTATAAGAATGACCAGGTCGAACAACACCTAGTTAAAAGGCTTTATTTTCAGGACCTTGCTAATAAGTGAGAGGCATGAAGGGAGAATAGACATGAAAGGTTAATTTTAAGCCAGAGTTCTTAAACAGAGAGGGAGCTAAGACCAAATACAAAGGGTATATGAGGTAGTCATGTGTTCATTATCAAATCTGGTTTGAGCCATGGAGTGTCTATCCCTGAGATGCTGTGTGTGTTTTTTATTTTTTTTTTAACCATGATTTAGCAAACTTGGTTCCATCCCCGTATGTTTCTGATTTTGTCTTAGCAACTTACGAATAACTCTTTTTCTTTTTCCTTTATAATTTTTTTTTGTTATCATATGGAAACAACCCAGATGTCTATCCATAGATAAATGGATAAAGAAGATATGAGATAAATATATGTGTGTGTGTATATATATATACACACATACACACATATATGAATATATTTGTATATTGATAGATCTATGTAATATATATAATGTATGTATTTTGTGTGTATGTATATACACAAATTATATATAATGCATTTCATGATATATATATTCCATATATATACATATATTCCATTATCTATATCTTGAAATAAATTATGTATATATAAATGGAATATTACTCAGCCATGAAAAAGAATGAAATCTTTCAAGTCACAATGACATGTATGCTAAGTGAAATAAGTCAGTCAGGTTACTCTTTCCTTGCTCTTGGTATTTAAAAATGCCTATGATAACTATGAGTTTCCTCACATGCTTGCCAACCTATGTAAATAGCCTGAGTCTTCAGTTAAACACCCAGCATCTGCCATGTTCCAGGCATTGTGTAAGGCATGGATACACACAGAGAGGACAGTGTCTCTGCCCTCAGAGAGTACATAGTCTACTAAGGGGAGAATTTCAGTTCAGCAGAAGTTGTGAGCTGGATGGAAAATGTTGCATAAAAGTTTGCCCAGAATGGCATACCATGAAACAGCAAAGGAAAAGCACTTTTCATGTAGAAAAGGCATGTATTTGTCAGGGAAGGACTCCTAGACAAAGACACTCTCTCCATCCACAGAAGGGGTAGAGGAAGTTTGTCAGAAAGATAAAGGGAGAAACTAGTTCCTGTGGAATGAAATGGTGCGCCCACAGGCAGGGCCATATGACAAGCACAGTGCTACAGGTTGTGTAAGGTCTGAGTGTGACCAAATATTGCATCCAAAATGATTTTAGGATCTAGCATCTTAAATAACATTGACTAAAACCGTAGAAGTGACTTCCTGTCGACTCCCTCTTAATTCCAGTTAAGTCAGGGAATAAATCTTTCTGTTTCTGAATATATTTCCAACTTCACCAACACTTGCTGATCTCCCCTTTTGTTAGAGAATAGGCTTCAGCTCAGCTACTTTGCAGGCAACAATACCCTGTTAGAATTTAATTATATTGTTTCATTTTTGTTATATTGACTTTTACAGTTTTATTTTGATTATGGCAACTGGTTGAAGTTTTCCACTCATAGCATTGATACAGAGTTTCATTTCAAATGACTTTATTTTAGTTAAAAATGCAATCAGTTGGAAAAAAAACAATATGCAAAAAATAATACAGGTAGTACATGAATATGGTAATAGTCATGAAGTTGGTACGCCGATGAGTAGGGTTGGACGAACACTGGTGTGGCATAATTGGAAAATAGAAAATCATAAGGTGGAGTGAAGGGTGAGGTGAGAGATGCTATAAGAGTTTGGCAGAAGCCAGCCTGTGGAGAACAGCCAATGTCAAGCCAAGGAGTCAAACTTTGTGAGGAGCTGTGGACAAGTTTTGTGAGTTAGAGAGAAACTTCCAGCAAAATGTGAAGGATGTCTCAGAGGAACTGAAAGAAGCAGATCAGTTAGGAGGCAAATGGGACCCAGTAAGAGAAGAAGAGGGAGCCAGTGGTACAAGTCAGGGGGTGGGGGTGCTTGACATGTCAAGCCATTGTCACCAGTTAGATGTGGAGGAAGAAATCTAGAATATTGCTCAGGTTATGGCTTGCTTGGTGGGTAATGTGTGGCTCTCCTAATCAGACGAGGGCATATTTTCCCTTAGCTGTTCCTTTGCTGGATAACTGACATGAGTTTGACCCTGAGTGGTACCCTAAGTCCCATTAACTGTGCATCAACAGCTTAATGGGAAGGGCCCACAGTTCTTTTCCTCACACTCGTGGCTAGAGATCTAACTCCTCAGACAAACAGGGCAGACCTCAAAATGTGTAGGGAATTAGCATCTTTTCACATTGTGAAAGAGTTTTTAGTCAAGCAAATACTGAAAAAGATATAATGCTTTCTGACTCTGCCCTAAAATTTTCTAAAGGGCCTACAACAATTCAAGAAAATCTTCTCATTTTTAGAAAGTACTGTAAGTCCTAAACCCCATAATTTCTGTTCCAAATGTGAAGTTATATCGTCCTACAATTTCAGATCTTTCGAAATCGGAGGTATCAGACCAGGGATAAGAAGGGCTCGAAAGTAAGGAGTTACTAAGGGAGGTCTCTATTTTGCAAAAATGAGGTTTCTCTGAAGGAAGGATGGGATGGATCTTTGCAGAGAGATTCTTTCAGGAGGGCAGAATCATCTCATCATTGGAAGGAAGTTGGGTAATGGGAATTGGCTCTGACACACAGCATTTTCTGTGTTTCCTTTTCATAGTGGAGAGGGTCTAGGATATAAGGGAAAATGCTTTTGTTACCTTATTACCTCCGAAAGGGCATACTGATAAAGACTCTTCATCTGAAGAAGATGGAAAGTATACTTCAGGCTGACTGTGAGAAACCAGAAAGGCTCTAGAAAACTTGCCCAGCCTGAGTCCCCCCCAACCCTATTCAAGAGAAAGGCTCAAGACTGGGCAAGAAGGAACCACCAAATGAAAGCCAAAGAACGGAAGACAAGTGTTTGCTTACGTATGATGATAACTAATAATTAACATGATACAAAGTTTACATCTAGCTTATCTCTTAAAAAAAAACTAGGAAGTGTCCTTACTTCTTATTTTTATAGGGAGCTAGAGTTAGGATTATTTTCAATAAAATACATTCTTATTTAAATGAAGGATAATGTATGGGCAATTATATTAGACTCTCTTGCCATTAACAACAGAACTATATTAACTACATCACAAGCATGGTGAGGAATATATCATGAGGCCAAGTCACGCACCACTCTTAATGGAAGATGACATTTTAAGGTATTGAATCCAAAAAGCTTCAATCTATAAATTATTCATAAAAAGAATCCTGTTTTATGCATGAAGAGTGAGTAGAACCTGAAAAATTGCTTATTGGATAGATCATGGGAAGGGATGAGGAACATTCATAACCAGTGTGGTTTCTTCCATTTAGAAATTAATCTGAGACCCGACTCCTCTAACTTTGTCACTGTACGGACTTTGCCTAGATTGTATTGTTTTGGGAAAAAAAAATATGGAGCATGTCAGGGCATCCTGGGTGCAAGCAAAGGAAAATGGGTGTGCACAGATATCCTATCAATTGAAGATCATGTTTTGCTTGTCTTACGACACATTTGCAATGAAGTTTGAAAATGGTATTCTGAAAATGCTACAAAGAGTTATGTTGCAGTAAATTTCTGTGAAATCATAATGACACACTCATGAAAGAAGCCCTTAAAAATTACAGGCTTTTTGTGAAACAGTGTGGCTACACAAGAAGCAAACATAAAATAAAGAAGTTATGTAAGTTACAACTTTAAATGCTATTTAGTGATTTTGCTGCTTAATATACAGTTGTCATTAAAAAGGAATTTGCCTATTGGCATGAGATTGGAGAAATACTCAAATATATTTATGTGATGCGTTTGTGCAATGTAGAGTGTGTCATTTGGAACTGAGAAGCACAGGCTCCAAAACTTAAAAACCTGGAGCGGGGGTGGGGTGGGGGAGGAGCAAAGAGAAGGTAGCATCTGAATATTCCTATGTGCTAGACATGTATGGCTTCCTTACATGTATTCAAGTGTAAGCCTCATTACACACCACATCCTTATAAAGTCACTTGGATTCCTGTATTAGTGATCAAGAAATAAGCTCAGAGAGGGGACATTGTTCAAACAGGTCAAGCTACTAAGTGCTGGGGACAGTGCTGGCCACAGTGCTGGCCGCAGGCCCCTCCTCAGTTCACTACAGGATGCTACCCATACAAGAGAATTCATTCCCATGGTTATACTTCATATTCTTAGAAAGCTGTGTTTAGGAAAAAAGTGCATAGTCACTAAGTCAAGCAAATTGGGTTCTGGGGTAACCTAAACCAAAGTCAAAGGAGCTCATATTCTTTGAAATAGAAACTTGGTTTCCGATGTAATTCGCCTTGAGGCAATGAAAAGCTGAAAACGGCAGCCTTTGTTGAATCTGGAGTGGGGAAGGAAGGAGTGCAATGGGTACAAATAGGAGTTGTAGTCAGAAAACCTGGGTACAAGTGCTATCTCTGTAACTTACTAGATGGGTAGCTCCAGGAAACGCTTTTAACTTTCCTGCACCTAAAATTTCCTCATTATTTATCATATCAACATCCCATGGGTTTAAGAGGATTATAAATGAAAAGGATGTTTTAAGCCATAAAATATTATAAAATATTATTTATGCATAATAGATTATTTCTCTGCATATGCGCAAACCTGTACATAAGCAATGAATGATTTTTGTATCTGTGAAGGTAATTCTCTAGCTTCTTTGGCATGTTGTGGGGTGGGAAGAGAGTCGCTTCCTCCATCAAATTCTGTCCAGTAAATACATTTGATGGGGCAAAGGATAGAACTCCTACCCTATTCTCTGTCTCCTTTTATGAATTACTGGTCTCTTCCAGTTTGTTTTTAAAAAGATCACATAGATCATGATGGGCTTCCTCCAAGTAACAAAATCCATTTGCAATCCCCATGCCAAGCGATGTTCTGAAGTTTACTGGAGCTTGAACACAACAGCTCACCAGAGAGGTCCAGCAATGACAGCCACAGTTTGTGCACAGGAGCCCACAGGGACATTCGGGATTGGGTCTGGCTTCTCTGTCCAACCACAGCCTTAAAGAGAGGAATATGGTGGCTTACTGTAGCAGCAGGAGGGTCCTATCTTACATAAACTGAAAGTATTTCTATTGCCTACCAGATCAGTCTTTTGGAGTAATGGTTTCCATAAATTTATTTTATTCTGCTTCAGAAAGGGCAAGCCCAAGATAGACTACAAAGTGATTCACATGAAGTCATCAAAATTTTCCACTCCCTCCAGCATCCTAAATCTCTAGACTTCAGAACTGCCTCACTGAACCCCCAATCCCTGGCATCAGGCCCTTTTGTCATTCATCATCAGGGGAGAGAGCAGGGAAATCTAACGATGTCCTCCCGAGACATTAAGCTACAAGGTGTTGTTGGCCTGGGTTTGACATGCCAGTCTACATTACTGAAATGAATGGAGAATTGCAGTAATAATCTAGATATTCGGATAATCTTCATTCTTTCTGTACCACGGTCCACTCCATAAGCTTCTGCCTCAAATATCAATATATGTTAGGTATCCAATTTTAACGTATGTTACTAAGACAGCTGCTTGTAGTTTTCAGTTTGAGAAGGTGGGCAAAGCCTCAGCTTCAACTTGAAGATACAGGAAGTATCTCAGTCTTTAATTTTTCAATATTCCGTGCACTCCTTGATTTGCCAAATGGCTGGTTGGCTGGAGTGGACAAGGGAGATGGATGTGGCGGCTTCAGGATGGTGTGTATGAGGAATTGTTTGTGTGTGCGTACGTCTATGTAAGCCAAAGTTGACACAAATCACAGATATGAGGATTCTGGATTGTTTTGAAAAGTTCATAATGTAAATAATAAGAACTAGTACAGTCAAAGGCCACTATTGGAATCTCTTAGACATCCAGACTGTTTGGGAAATGACACCAGTGGAGCTCTTACTAGGTACTAGGAATCATGTACGTATATGAAGGTGGCCTTTGATGGCACGCATCGGGGACCCTCAAACTCCAGCGGAGGCCCCTGTGTACCCCCACAGGATTGCTGAGCTCTATTTCACATACTTTAGAAGCCCTAATCTTATCTAGAATAATGAGTAAATTGCTCGAAATATATAAAAAGTATTACCCATGCAAATATCTATTTGCTAAAATATGGCTTTTGTTTCGGCTAATTTCAACAAGAAAAGTTATCTCCTCATTTCTATGACTAAATCTTTGAATGTGGGAAATTTCTCATGCATAGGCCCTGCCCTGAGCAGTAAGATGGGCATTTCGTTTGATTTATTGATACCACGAGGGGAAAGAATCCAACTTAGCTTTATCTTCTCTCAAAACTGAATCAATAAATCGTGGGCCTGAATCCATAAATCATAAGCCTGATGGAAAATAAATTTACTGGAGCTACAGGAAAGCTGAGCATGGCCAGGTTCTGATGGCTGCTTCTTGGACCCTGTTGGCTGTCGGATTACTTGAATCCCGGTAACAGGTTTCCCTGTCACGACTGCAAGGGATTGTCACTTTGACATTTCCATTAGTCTGAAGAAGTCTCTTGCAGTCACTACAAAATAACAACTGGGATCCAGGCAATCAGGCCCTAAGATGTGAGGAGAAGGGGAAGAAGACATCGTATTGCTTGCTTGCGGCCCCTTGGACATGGAAGACGGTGGTGAGCAGAGCCACAGGCAGAAGGTGATGGAAGAAAAGGTAGTTTGGCAAAAGCAAGAGACAGAGGAGATGGTCATGGGGTCCATCAGACATGTTCCTACATTAATACAACTATCACAGTCAGCGGCAAGGTGCTGGTCTAACAGACTGAAACGTTAGTCTGCTGAGCAACACTCCCACGCCTCCACAGAGTAGCATTTTTATTGCAGTATGTCTTTCATGGAAAATGAACAAAACTTTAAATAAATCACAATTACTTATTGCTTCGTATTTTGGATAATAAATTCTTTAGTTTATCAGTACCTCAGGGCCTTCAAATGTGCATTCTTCAAATAGTTTCAATTACATATACATTCTTTCTCCTGAACAATAAATTATTCTTAAAAAAAAAGGAAAAGGAAAAGATACATAATTTTAAAGCAAAGAAAAATGAAAAAAAAACCATATATTTTTGACATTTATCTTAAACTTATATGAAAACAACTCTATGTTAGATGCTTAAATATAAATAATAAAGGACATTATGTTATTTACAATGTTACATAGTCAAGAGAGTAAGAAACGGACATAACTCATAAAGACAGTAAATGATTTAGGAAAACATCCAAGTAACGTACGATGTGTATTTACAAAAGAATATATAATAGAACTCATGAAATGTGGCCATTTCCTTTTGCCTGCATTTCTCTGCAGTGTTTCACGGGTCTTTGCAGATAGAAATCTTTGTGGGTGGTGGAATGGAGCTAGTACTAAAAGATAAAACCAGGCCTTCTTTATTTTCATCCCTATGAGCCATGCACCTTTTAACTCAGGCCAAAAAAAGGAATCATCATGAGCAAGTTACCCTGGATAAACTCCATCTCTATCAAGACAGTCACACTTAAACAAGGAAGATACGGTCTGTTGGTGTTTGGGACACATTCACATATACTCAGGCAGAATGTCATTTGGTGGAAAGCCTGAGGCTGTCCAGGCACTCTTGAAAAAAATAAACAAAACAAGTCATACCAGGCAAGAAGGGAGAATAGGATGGAAAAGGAATCTTGAGTGAGAAAAGAAGTTTCACCTGTACTACACTACCCCTTGGTGGGATAGGATTTCAGACCCAGGAAACACAGCTGCTGTCAAACTTCTGGGTGATTTCCACCCCTGAAGACCCCCGAAAGCTTGCCACAGGCTGGGAGCATGGGTCTACACCCCTTCTTGGGATTACCACCACACCACCTGAGTTTCTAGACAGGGATGGTTGAGAGCCATGTGGTGACTAAACATCACAGAGCAGTCCCTTGGAACACAAAGCTGGTGGTGGCAGCAGGTAGCCCTGAGGAGACAGCTGGCCTTTCTTACCAGGGGAAACTCTTCTTCTACAGAAGGAAAGGCTATCCCAGCAAATATGCCACCTCTCTGAGTGACCAGAATCAAGCTGGAAAGAAAACATCCTCTTGTCCTAAATGTCCCTGTATATTTGTGACCTAAAAATGTATGTAGAAATTTTCATACTGAGGAAAATGTTGGTTCCTCTCAGCAGAAGATTTCATTTATTCCAGAAATTCTCCACAATGGGCCATTGGATTACTCCAATGCCCTAAGATTTTTGCAACAGAAATTTTAGACTTTTCATTAATGGTAGAAATTTCTTTATTGACATAGTCTCTGAATGAGTCAAGGCCTTCAAAGGCAATATTAGCATAATTTAAAGGACCTCTTTGGGTGGACTGTCCTCTTCCCCCTGCCAGGAGCTTACTCATTTCTACAGAACAGGGAAATTGGAGCAACTTGGGCAGCCTGACAGAGCACAGAGAAAGTGGCATGTGGGTAACGAAGGACGGTTCAGGACACCAGATACTCAGAGAAACTTCAAGGACCTGCAGACAGACATCTCTGTGGGTTGTAGAAACATGAAAGGAGCTTAATGACATGACTCGGGTCCAACCCACATTTTCCCAAGACCTCCTTGCACGTCCCTTCTTCCCGAGAATTTGAACACAGACATTTGATGAAGATCTAATTCGATGAGGATCTAAATCCAGTTCACCTGCAAACGTTGCTCTCGGTGACTTCACACCTCATATTTGCAACCCCCTGCTGACCTTTTTCCCATTTTGCCCCATGGATCCCAGGAGGCCACTGGAAATCTAAGTAAAGCTCTAGCCTGATTTGACAGATGTCGGGCAGGGTGTAAAATGGGGGCTGCATTTTAAAAAATCCCCTTATTTTCCTGAATTAGCATTTATTCCAAATGTTAATGCCTATGGGCTTTCCTTGGACTTACAATCAGAGAGAACAGGCGAAGCTCAGACCCATCTTCATCCTGTTCCATAACAGTAAAGCAAAAGATAAGAAAGGGGGTGGGGAATGGATGATACAGGCTGCAGATGGAGAGGCCAGGACACAGGTGGGGGTCACTTCTGCAAGGAAAGGTGCAATTTTCCAACACTGTCCACATTCCCTGACGAATCATCACTCGTGGAAGGCTCTTGCCAATCACAAATCACATGCACGTTGGCCATTCCTGACAAAAATGTTCATGCATAGTTATGACCTGATCGAGGCAACATTGAAAAAACAAGAGGAAAATCATGAGGAGAAAGGCATGGGCAACACAACTATTTAAGACCGCACCCAAGTCACACCTGTGCCTTCTAGACACACTCACTCCTTCTAGACACTCTACAACAGACCTATTTCCCTAGGATGACTAGTCACCACCGCATATGGCAGGCGTATTTCACGGCAGAAGTATTTCACACAAAATGCTGAGTGTGCCATCATTTCATGGTCATTTTGTGCCGTAACACATCTGTTCATGAGCTGATACGACACAACCAATGGCCAGCTCCCGAGTCAGCGAGAAACCCAAGTCAGGAACAATTGCACCTTTCTTTGCCACGGTTTGATTTTCAACTAGATGACCTGCTGTGTCATTCCCCCAGAAACTGAGGTGGAGTCCTCTGCTAAGGTAATGGGTTTACCCCGAAAAGCAAGCCAGAATCCATTTTCTATGCTAGTCCCCCAAACTGTTGCTCTTTGTCAAGAAAAATAAACCCAAATAAAGCAAATGGTAGCTCATTTTTGCGAGAGCGAGCTGTCTTCTGATTAAGAATATAGTTTTTTTTAAATCACATTATTACTTTCTTCCTAATATTTAACATTACTTAATGCAGTTTCCTGCTGTAATTAATAGTAGCATGCTGTTGGATCTACTATTATCTCAGAGCCCAGTGAAGCGAACCTTTGGCTGGCAGAGGAGACACAACTCATTTCATATACTGAAAGCAAAAGAAAACTTCGTACAAAAAAGAAGAGTATTTCAATGGATGTGCCATTACAAGACGTACTGATCGGGCGCTACTAGAAGCAAACGGAGGGACAGTTGCAAGTCTTGCAAATCATACATCCCGTCAACATCAGAATGCAATGCACGAGAAGCCAGCAAAAACTGAATATATGGGAGGTTTTGCTGAAATACTGTGGAAAAGCAATCACAGTAACTGTACAAAACTTGCTCTCAACATAACAGAACATAAAGGCACCATTGATATCTTTCTCGTTTTGAAATACTGTAAAAAATTGCTACATATGGCACATAACACATTTTACATACATATATTTAATTTATAAAAGTTTTTTTTCCTGTTTTCTATTTGCAGAACTGCTAAAATAAAATAAATTGTTTAATTTAAGGTGGAATACTTTATTATATAAAATAAAGTTTTACAGGTGAATCTATGTGTTTATTTCGGTTTTATACAGCGATAGGGTCTTGGTTAGCGATTACACTAGACAGCCTGGCCTGCAATTCCTCCTGCGTCGAGAAGCGGGCTGCTGGGTTAGTCCTGCTGTCCGCCAGGCGGAAGGCAGGTGCTTCAAGACTGGCTGCCAGGGGGTTCTGAATGCCCAGGAAGGGTGTATCCTCCCCTACCCTCTCATCTTCTGTTTCACTCTCTGAGTTAGTGCCCTCAGCGCTTGCGTTGCTGTCCATTTCCAACCTGTTGGCGATGTGGCCATTGGGCTTGGTTCTTTTGGCCCGCCGGCTACTGGTGAGTTTCTTAACAGGTTCTTGAGCTGGCTCGTACTCCTGGGTGGTTTCGTACTCCTCATCCTCCACTATCCTCAAGGGGCTAGGGGGCAGGCTGTTGCTCTCATGGGCGGGGTTGTGGTGGAAGGAGTTGAACTGCTGAGGGTGATGGTCATACTTCTCCCGCAGCCTTGGTGGTGTCACCAGAAGCAAAGGTCTCTCTTCTTCCACGAAGGGGCTGACTGCCATGACGGGCATGGATACCGTCGTGCTGGACGCAGGTGGAGACATTTCCGAAGGGGGCGATTTGGGGGAGCTTGGCGTGTGGAAATCTACAGGTGACATACGAGCCGGGGTGGTCATTGCTGACACATACCTGTGTGAGCACAGAATACCCCGCATGAGTGTGACATAAGAAAAGGCAGAGAGTAGGGAGGGTAAGGGGACAGAAGGCATGATATCATAGATTCAGAAAACAAAGAATTTCTATGCATTATACACTTCTGGATTTTTAACACTAAGGACATTTGGCACCCTTGGAATCTAGAATTATGTAGCCAAGAGTTTCCTCACGGGAGTACATGCAAAGATCAGCTAGATTGCCTAACTCATCCAAGCTTTGGGGATTTGCAAGTTCATCGTGATTTTAAATAAAAGCATCAGAGTCAGGACAAGAGGGCACTGGGTCCTGGAAACCTTTCAGTGTACAAGGACCAAGGCGCAGGGATTTGGAAGGGAAAGAAGTATTACTTAAATACTATACCTTCCTAAAGGCCAAGGGGTCTTAGAGAATGAAGCCCAAATGGGGAATGGAGGAAGATCTAAGATGAGTTGCTGAGAGCTGGATCTGCATGCATTTGGATCTGTGTGCCTTGTTTCTCCTTAGCTCAGCTATAAGGTTATGTCTTATGAAAAAAAAAGAGCATAGTAACTTAGATTTATTCCTGGTAACAGTGTAACACATTTGTGTGCTTTCAGTTTTTCCATGAAATGCTACTTCTTTTAACATTCTATTTGCAACTCTCCATCCCAGTGACCAAGACATTTAGAAATAAGCTGGAGAGAACCTTATGTTGGTGCTCTAGGTACTTCCAAGCTCCAGTCTACCTCTTGTCAAAAACCCATGGCTACATCAGTCTTTGGCTTAGCTTTTGTGACTGCTCAGGGCTGGCTGTACCATGTTACCTCACGTCACGTTATATCCAGTAGTGCTCTGTAAATCTCATTGTCAAGACATTGAATGCATTTTTTTTTTTTTTTTTTAAACCATGTCATGATTTCTTTCTCCAGAACAAGAAAGGCCTGAGTTAGCACTGAAGAAGATGTGGCTTATTCAGAGTCACATTTCTCAACTTTGATAAAAATGCTGCCAATGCATAGCACCAAAACACTTTTTTCTTCACGCTGGCATTCACAGAGTCTAATTTGACAAGACCTGTGATGACACAGGACACCATTATTTGAACTCTAGCTAACAGGAACAGGAAACCTATTAACTTTCCTGCTCTTCTGCCATGATTCAGAGTCATACAGATGTGAGGTCTAGCTGTGTCTAAAACAGGAAGGTGTTTAGAGATGGAAATACTTGGGGCTCGACGCTCCAACTTCTGTTCTGGGGATACTTAAATTAAGCTCTCTGAGAAGTGCTAATCCAGATTCAGCCAACACATAAAGGTGATTCATCTTTTCTCTCCAAGCTCTCGAGGTTCAGGTGGATTCTGCGGTCCTAGATAGTATTTGTGGTGTGCACGGACGCCTACCACGGCAGGAAAACGTCAGCCTTTAGAGAGAAATATCACATGGAGTGATGAAGACAGAATTGATCCCTCGCCTCTTTCTCCGGTCCCAAAAAAGACTGGATTAAGATAGAGTTTCTTAATACATAAAGATACAATTATATGAATTTAAGACTGAGGTTTTTAAACCAGTTTGGGACCATGCCTACATTTTCACAGATGAATGACAGAGCAACCTCTCATTCCAAAAAGCTCTGAAATACCATTTTGGGGTAAAGACCCTCGAAGAAGAGATCAGCAAGCTCTCCAGGACCTGCTGGCCCAGAACCAGTCATCCTTCATTACTTCATTACTTCATTACTTCAAGGACTTCCCAGATAGTCCATGAGTGGAAAGGGTCCGTTAGCATTATCCCTACCCACGTAACTAGGTATGGAATGGACATCACGTAAACATTTCAGCAAGTGGTCAAGGATTACACTGAGATCATCATACAGTAAACAAACAGGCAGTATCCCTCTGGATTTGGAAACAAACAAGTAACAACTTACTGATACTGCCACAAATGCTGGTTGGCTGTAACTCTCTCCCAATTTAAATGAAAATGAATAAAGAGAATCTATGAATTCAGTATTCCTATGAAGGATCTCTTACTTTCCTTCCCTCTGTTTTTGATTTTACCTTGTCTATAACCCTTGCGCCCCCCCCCCCAAACCAATCCAATATCCCCAGAAGAAAGCCAGAACATTCTGGAATAGAGCAATATCTGCTTTGAAAACTCCCTGCGAAGACTGCGTCAGCAGCATACAAAAGATTTACTTGTCCCTTCTTTTCGAATTCTGTAAAAGGGATACTATATGGTGGAACGTAAGCAGTTCCCCATGAGAGTCAGCAATGACACAGCCCTTGATTTGATTTAACAGAGGCTGGAAGGTAAGAAAAAGTTAGCATCCGAGATCACGAGACCAGCTAGACCGGAATTTGGATAACTTGGCAAATTCGAATTATAGAAGGGTCCTTCTCGATTACTGGTGCTATCTCTCTAAAGTTACAACCGAGAAAACAGAGGCTCAGAGTGGGTGTGAGCCTAAGGTCAGAGCTGCGACCTCTGGGTTACCTGCCCCTGACACGTCAAATCAGTCCCGCTCCTTAAGAATCTGTCGCCCGTTGGCCCCTGGGACCATGCGAGCAGCTCAGAAGAAATGAGTTCAGTCAAACAAAAAGATGACTTCATCAACTAGGGAACTGGAAGGGGCAACTGCCGCCCCTTAGTCTCGTTGGAGCAGAGTTCCGTAGGTGAGACCACGGGTGCTCATGGGGATTCTGCTACTGGGTTGCTTTCTCCTCTGGGGTAGTTTTGCCCTTCGGTTTTACCTTTCACTATGAGGAGAGTCTCGGTAGGAGTCAGGGGTTTCTCTAGCATGCCTGAGGAAGCTGTTACATTCGCGAGGGCCTCCCAAGCCATTAAGTCGTCCTCGTGGGCCCCCGGTTGGGCTGGTGTGTCTGCTGTTTTCTACTGATGACATCATGATTACAGAGTGACTTTCCGAAAGGATGCTTTCAGTGTGCCCATTGCTCCAGCTGGAGGGGAAACGGGAGAGGAAAAGAGAGATACATATGTATTTTTTAAGGATCTGCAAAAATGGAAATGAAAGGAAGCGATCTGGTAACTATTCCGCTTAGGTCTATCAGCATTTGATGACAACGTTACTCATCTCAGAATAGAATTAGTATTACTTGCTCTAGAGAGGATCTTGATTTTGTTTGGCTTTGTAAGGATAGAGTTTATTTACTTGTTCATCCATTCAACACATATTTACCAAATGTCAGTATGTACTAAGTGTTCTTACAATCTCTCTGTTCTCGAGAGGCTTAGGTTAAGGAGACACTTGGCCCATAAACGACACTGGGCAGCCCCGTGTTGCCCTTGGTAGCATGCTCTCACACGGGAATCCCCGAGGTTAAGTTCAGCTGTTGGACATTTCCAAGGGCAGCCCAGTCACTGGAAGGGGTGAACTTCTAATTACTATTGAGCATCTAGGACACACATTTTCTATTGTAGCAATTCAGTGAGTAGTCAGGCATGAATAAAGACAATCTCTAAAATGGGGAACAACAATCCTGTGAGTAGGTCTTATTTTTCCTTTCAGTACTGAAAAACTGGGAGGCTGCAATTTAAACAGCAATTAAATGGCAGAGTCACTTGATGTCCAAAGTCTGTTTTTGTCCCGAATCATACATTTTGCTATATGTCCTTGCCTCCTATGTGTCTCCTGCTCCCTTATTAGGCAGTGAGAGCAAAAGGCAAGGTCTAGAAGTTCTCTTGTGGAGTAGTGCCATGCAATGGTTTTCACTCTCATACCTGTGGCTGGGAGTCTGGGTAACGGTGGTGGAGTGGTGAGCTGTTGAGGTGTAGTGACTGGTGGAAAACGATGTCTCCGCTTCTCTCTCAACAATATGCTCACTAGAGATGACATTTTTAGATACGTATTGCTGGATAAACAAAGAGACACAACTTGAAGATTCCTATTAATCAAAACAGGAACATCATCATCATCACACACAAAACCTGCTCTCCTACATATACTTCATGATACATTCTATTTTGCCATCGGCCAGATGGCAAATCCCTTCCTGGCTATATGGCCTTTCAATTCAGTAAATGAAATTAATGAAGCATCCTTTGGAGGCGCACGTAGTGTGGCTTCGGAGATCTTAACTGCATCTTATCAGAAACAGAACTAGTTCTTCCATCTCATTTCCAACCAATAACACGGGTGGAATTCAAGATAAATTTCTGCCCCAGGTTTGTTTTTGTCATAGTTGTTGTGGGTGAAGAAGATTAACAGATGGCTGAAGGAAACAAAAGCATAGAGATGGCTTGTCTTATCCCAAATTTCAAGTCAGGAGAGGATATTTTTTAAAAATTTAAAAAAATTTTTTTACAATCTCTGTATTTTATTTTATTTTTTTTTTTTATTTTTTTTTTTTTTAAAGATTTTATTTATTTATTTGACACAGAGAGATCACAAGTAGACAGAGAGGCAGGCAGAGAGAGAGGGAAGCAGGCTCCCCGCTGAGCAGAGAGCCCGATGCGGGACTCGATCCCAGGACCCTGAGATCATGACCTGAGCTGAAGGCAGCGGCTTAACCCACTGAGCCACCCAGGTGCCCACAATCTCTGTATTTTAGATCTACTTTACTTTTTCAGTTTCCAAGGGCCCATGTTGCCCTGATGATAGCACTGAAATTTTCAACTTGTTGTCCATGGTAAGGCTAACAAGGCCACTGAGAGATCTGAAGGACTTAGAGAAGCTGTCAAGGTCACACATCTTGACAGAGCACACAATATACAGAAGGCCTATATATAGCGCAAGTAGATTCTACTTATTTTCATCACCAAATCGCATGAGCTATTCCTGCCTTCAATCAGTGAAAGAGATACATTTCGAAGTTGTGTTTAAATGCTGTTCGTTTTACACCAAATTGAATTGAGAAACGGAAAAAGGCATGGAAAAGAACACTCTCAGATGAAGTGGGCACTTTATAAGCAAGGGGCTGTGGGCTGTAAAAGAACCTGATGTATTTATGGAAACCCCAAAAATATAGAACTTGAGTTATGCTTAAAACTCTCTAGTTGGTTCTCTTAGTGAAAAGGCTAGCCCATGTAGCTCTTTCTGGGACGTGCGGTTCACTTGCTTTAAGGAAAAGATGGGGAGGTCATGATTCATGAGCTCTTTCTAGACCGTGTACCGTCTCCCTCTTGGTCCTTGAAAGACAATGGAAGCTTGGTGAGTCTAATGAAAATAATACTTAACAATTATCGACCACACACTGCATGTCACTGGGCTAAGTGTTTTATATGGATTGCCTTGTTTAATGCTCAAAGAACTTTTTGGAGTAAGTGTTATTTTTAGGCCTGCTGTCCTAATGAAGAAATGGGGTTTAGACAGATTAAATAAAGCCCAAAGTAACACAGCCTGCGAGATAATTGGAATGCGAACAGCCATTCTGCTTCCTATATATTATAACAGACATAGTGACAGATTGTAGGTGTGTCTGCATGGACTGAATGCATTTATCAACTGTGCAGAACATTCTAATGAACACTGGTAAGGGGAGGGAAGCAGCCAAAGGAACTAATGTATCAGCATGTTACTCCTCTCTGGAAGGTCCTTGCTACAAGACTTGCTGCCAGCTGACTAACCAGCAACTCTGAACTTGGGTCTAGGATACATTTACTCCACAAATATATTTTTTCTATAGGATACAAAAAATAGTAATGCAATGTAACCTTCAAGCTTTGCCTATAAAAAGCCAAACACCTGAGGGAAATGCAGAGAACAGGAAAAATTACAGTGGAATAGGGAGAATGATACTTTAAAAGCCAGGGAAGCGGAGTCCAGCTCTGGCCCTCATCTGTAAAAAGGAGAGGTTTGAAAGATCACATCCAAAGACTCTCCAGAATGTAATATTCTATGACCTAGTTATATTTAAAAGCCAAGTGCTTGGTAAATTTTAAACAGAATATTTGAGTCATCAAAGATATATTTAATCTGGAGAGTTTGACATCAGGTAGAAAGAGTCAGAGAACAAGAAAGCATTATGTTCTCCCACTTTGGCTACTGAGAAGGGAGTTCGGTAAGTCATTTGGCCCTTGCAAGCCCTAACTTCTTCCTTTGTAAATCAGAATCAGTAAATCATCAGGTCCTGGGAGATGCCTCTAATAAAAGTCACTCCGAAGCCCTTAGCTCGGTTATCAGTACTTGGTTGTCAGACACTGGAGGAGCCTTCATTTTCAAATCATGAAAAAATAAATTCCTTCTGATTCTTGGATCATTAATTACATTATTTTTCTATGTGTTTTTCTTTTCTTTCTTCCAGTTAGGCCCTCCCTGTAGAACAAACCCAGTATTATTATTCCAACCCCTTAATGAACACTTTATGAGAGGAAATGTACTGTTCTTACAGTAACCAAATCCACTTTAAAAAATGTTCCCATTATTTTGTCCTGGTGAAACCCTGGATTCCTGGAAGCCATGGTGATTAATGACAGTAGCTAAGAGCCTAAGAGCTTTAGATAATAAACGTCAAGGTGCCTGAACGGAGGAGAGATGCTGAGCTTTTCCACTGGCCAGACTCAACATACATTCACCAGCTGGACGTTCTCGGGGGGCGGGTTGGGGTGGTGAGGCCCGTTGGCTATGTTCACCATGTTGTTGCGTTCAGACCGCAGACTCTGCCGAAGACGGTCATGAAGCTTTTTCCGTTGTTTCCTGGATATGAAAAAGGGAAGATTTATTTTTTTTTCTATCATTTACATTTCTTGGTACAGTTCACTCTTGATTCTACCAACATGGAAGTCAAGTAGGAGATTGGTGGAGGATATGCCACTCCGTCTCAGAATCTGCCTACGAACAGAGGTGGAATCACACAGTCTTAGCGAATACGTTTAAGGAGCTGGGGTGGGGATTCTTACAGAAATCTAACTGGACTGCTGAGAGATAGGAAAAAAAAAAAGAAGACAAGATAAACCAAGTTGATATTTGGCTCAAATGCCAACTTTCGCGATCTATCCATCTTTGTCCGAGTCTTACAGATGGTCATTTGTCTTAGGTACCAATTTGTGCCATGTGATTGATAAGGCTGATTTCATTCATAATTTTGCCTGTGTGTCTCTTAAGGAGATGAGGTTAATTTTGAATCTGTACCTTCTACATGGTGGGTGTGCATGAATGGCATTGTACAAGACAGGAGCTAGGTACATATTTTGCCCGTAGATTTAGCATAGTTATAACATGATCTTACTCTAGTAACACTTTTTGGTAGAACTAGGTAATGGATATTAAAATACTGAGATTGAATCTAATAAGACTCAGAAGGTACATTCCAGGAAGGCTTATCTCTATCGCTTATGCAGTCCTGGCAATTCATGAAATCAGGGGTATTAAGAAAATGCCATCCTCCTTCTTAATTTTAGGGTCTAATAACATACTGTCTTTGTTCCTCAAGCAACATTCAGATCATGATAATATCCGCCCCCAAGATTGGTCAGAGAGTTTATGTGATGAAGCAACAAAACAAAACTGTTAACATTATTTCCTATTTGAAGCAGAAGTTCTATGTAAGAGAGAAACGTGAAGGGAATTCGGGTCACACGGTAATTCTATTTGTTGATATGGACCCAGTGGAAGGGACCAGACACACTGAGCACAAATCTGCTTTAATGTTTTCTTTTCTTTCAAAGCAAGATTTGCTTGATTCTCCTCCCATGAGATTCCTTTTGTACATCCCGCACTTTGAGAACATTTGAACTGGTAAGCTCATTAGAGGGAACAAGCAAATCATCGCAATAATGTTTTAAAAACCTTCACTGCCACCACTGCCAAAAAATAGTTTCCTTTAGCTCCTAAGTCTGAGTGCAGAGTGGGACACAATTTCAGCAGTGCCATGACAGGCACACCTTGGGTGCCTACCATTGTCCTCTCAGGATGTGGTGGGCCCACCCTCGTCCACACATACCTGCCCCACAAGCCCGTCCCTCCAACCCTTGCCCAGGTCACAGGTCACAGCTAATGACCACAAGTCTTCTGAACCTTTTCACATAAATAGGCAAAGCTTTCTAGTTACAGAAAAAGTCCTCAAAATAGATTACTTAGAGGGGAAAAAAATGAGCAGAAACGCCCCCCTGCCTCCCCACTCCCGCTTTTCAAGACTAGGCTGTTGCAAACACTCTCTGCAGAGCCCTGGGCCAGCTAAGCCGTCTTCTCTGTGCTGAGGGGAGAGAGGCACGGAGGAGGAAGGTTTACTTGGTTTTGCAGTAGGCCACCACACACATGATGCCAACCACAAGCAAGGCGATGCAGATGCCGGTGATGGTCAGCACTCTCTTCTGGTAGAGCTCCTCCGCTTCTGGAAAGGGATGAGAGCACACGTCACCAAAGCCCCCTTACACTCACCAGGACTTAACAACTGAATAGTTGGCATGCGGCATGGCACTGTCCATGTTCACAAGAAAGTAAATATGTGACAGTTCATCACTTCTGCAGACATACTTAAGGTACAGCATACGCTGCGTTATACTCTGAGCTTAAACAGCTAAGGCAGCTGGGGCCATTTGCAATAAGAAATTATACTATTAAATTACTTTACTTAAAAGCTACAAATATATATGCATTAAACTGGCAAATCATAAACATTAATTAGAAAATAATGATTTAGTTAAAACTGTAGTTTTTAATTAAACAAACCAAAACTCTTGCAAAGGCAACAGGAATCAAAGCCAATAAAAGGAGCTGGTATTGGAACCACTGGGGCAGTCCTCGCCCTCGTCTCTCCCCCGTTCCCCCCTCCCAAATCTCTTTTGATTTCCCAGCCAGTTTATATTCCGGTGGTCTTTACAAGGAGCCATTTCTAACTTAAGAAATAAAGTCAAATACATTTGCAAACATGAGCTTGACTTGTAGTTAGCAACAATACCGAGGCAGGATCCCTACAATTTAAAGGTAACATGTGAACATGTTATAAGTGCCACGGTGGGGAGAGCAGGGCACTGTATCAGAGAAAATCCAATATGGTGGGTAGGATAGTCAGGGGCCAAGATGGAGATTTGTCCTTTGAAGGACAATTATTATCACTTCACTGACTGTACTTAGAAACCTAATTGATGTGTGTAAAGAAACCACTAGCACACGGGATATGCGACTTGGACTAGATTGTACAGCCCTATAGTGAGGGCGTGGCATGTCAGCTCAAGGAGGTCACACGAGGGGAGGGTGATGCTTAGAACTTTGGGTTCTTCAATGCAACCAGTCTTTTATTCATGGAAGTCTTTCTATTTGCAAATCCGTTTTGGGGAGGGATCCCTTGTTTATACTTTGGTAGGTCAGGCTCTTCTTGAGATTGGCAGATTTAATGGCGAACCTGATCTCTTAGGAACTGAGCCTCCAACCAGTCTAATTACATTTATTGGAGGACATTCACAAGTTCACTGACGAAGAGAACTCAGACTGGTACATCATAAACATTGTAAGCTGAACTTGCCAAATTGATTAATGAGCTGGTCAAAAACCGGGGGGGTATTATACAAATCGAGGTCTCTTATCTGGACATCAACATGGGGCCTTAGGGAACATTTTCAATTTTCTTTACTGAAAGAGGGCGAGTTGCAGGAAGTTTTCTTGAAATGAAAAAGTGCATTTTAATTTCTGTGATACAGTAGACCTTATCATTAAACAAAACATTTCCTACAAGCCAAGCCCATGGTAATCAAATTCTAGTTAACAGGTCAGGAACATTGTCAAATCAAATTAATATAGCACTGATTATTAACAGGAGGAGAAGGAGAATAGAAGTCAGTGGGTAAAAGACTAGAATGCTGCAGAAATTATACAAAAACAAACCAAAAGGGTCGGAAGTGGGAGGGGGGAAAAAACAAACCCAGAGGACAGACAGACTGACAGAATGACGGAGAGAGGGAGGAAGGCAGGTGGGAGGGAAAACAAGATTAAAAGTGAAGGAGCCATCTGAAGTCCCTGGGACTGCATGCCTGATACTAAGGGAGGAAAAATAAATAAACAAAAGAAAAGCAGAGGGAGGAAATGCTGGGTGGGAAGAGAGGGTGGGTGCGAAGTCGGAAGGGTGACCCCATACAGCATAACGCCTACCCTAGGCTGGCCGTCACGTGGAAGCCACAATTAGGAAGCAAAGCAGCTGGTGCATTGCAGTGAGACAATGACCCAGGAGACATAGAGTGGGGTCACATATTTTTGTGCCGAGAAAGTCAGCTGAGGATGTGGAATGTGAATGCTTCTGTGTTAATTGCGGTGTCTGTTGCCTCCCCTCCCCCGGAGCCCCAGGACAGGGAATCACATTTGACAAGGTGGTAATCTGTGAGCGGGTGCCCCAGGGATCTCCTCGGAGACCTGGCCCGTGGATTGGTTTTAGCGTTAGTCTAAGAAGGAGAGGCGGTGCCCCCCCACCCCGTCCCCGCCAACCCCAGTCCCTTCTCGAGGGGCCCGGGGGTTGCAGGGCTCCTCTGGGTGTGACCGGTTGGTTTAGAAACAGCCACGTTCAAGTATCATTGCCACGAAAACGAAATCCCTGCTTTACCGTGCCCTCTTTCGCTCACTCTCTTGGCTTCTTTTGAAAGGGTGAGGGCTTGGTAGCTCTGGCATTTTAACACCCCATCTTTAGAAAAAGCTGGGAAGTTACTTCTGACAACTACAAAAATGGGATGTATCTAAGGACTGAAGGGGGAAAGGGCATCCTGGGTACTCCTGGGGATTCCGTTGACAAGATTGTTGGTGGTTGCTAATCATAAAAGAATAGATCGACCTCAGGTTGTCAGCAAATGTGGCACGCTGACTCACCGCTCTGCCCAGGTTATGTGGGAAGACACATGTTTTTCCAGTGAAATTGGTCACGGAAATAAAAAGGCAAGCTCAGTGAAGGCCAAATTGTATAAAGCCAAAGTGCTAAAATGAACCAAATGAAAGACAAGGCCCTTAGAATACAGATGTAGGATTAAGATTCTGTATTCACAACAGCATTTACTGAATACATTCTATGTTTCTCATCTTCGTTTATATTTCACTTTCCAGTGATTTACTAGATCAGGGGATTCCCCCCCACCACCACATTACGAATGTGTTAAAAAACTACTTGATGAACAATCATATAAACAATGGGTTCTTTTCACCCCCGTTACCCTTATTTTTTTCCCTAGTGTGACAGGGTCAGTAGGGCAAGAGCAAATTAGAGGCAGTGCTGAAAAAAAGAATCTGTCAGTCCAGTTGGCGGATCTGCCGTAATGAATGGAAATGCTTCTGAGTCTTTACTCTATGGTTTGGCTGGACGCATTGAAGTCAATCAGATCAAGCATGTTTTCCAGTCTGATCTAGCCAGGCTAAGAGACAGAAGCCTTGTCTTTCTCACTGTTAATTGACCTTTAAGGTCTGATTTTCCTTAAAGGGAATGTTCTGGCTTAGTACACTGGCTGTCATGGGACTATGGAGTCTCTGGACCGTGTGCCTTTAAGAGGTACACCGGTGCCAGCACCATGTACCTTTCCTGACCCTTTAGATCACGCTGAGGGAGAAGTCCTATATCTGAACTACCCATTGCCCTACCTCATTGTCTGGGAATAGAAATATTAAATTCTAGTTAGACCCTAAAATGATTAAAATGGGACAGAGATGCTATTAAGGAAAAGGAGGAGGTGATGGTAGATTTTATTCCTCCCTGCAGGAAAGGCTGGTAAGCCTTTTTAGTAGTGGGACAATTTTTATCCTGAGGGAGGTGATCTGAACAGATCCCTCTCGTCAAGTAGATAACCTGCCACCTGAGCGGCGTTGGTGGGAGCTCTCGAGCTTCTCACTCTTGGGAGATGTTCTCCGATGTGCAAAGGATCACTCACATGTAAGCGGGGGTTTTCTCAACAAATGAATAGTTTCTCTTCAAAGTTTTTTTGGGGGTGGGGATGGGCAATTGGTTGAGTTTCTATCCCTGTCACAGACAGAACTTACAACAGCCTTATTTTACAGAAATTATGGAACGTAGATTAGGTATGGTCTGTGATACTCTCATCTAAAAGAGAGTAGTAGCTATGCTGCAGGGCACCCGCATTACATGATGTCATCGACACCAGCTGCTAATCAGGACATCACTTTGTTGACCCACGGCCACATTCCAGCACTGCGGGAGGTGTTCAGGGAGCCTCTGGGATGACAGAATGGCTTCCCTCTACTCTCGAGACTGGCCCTGTCTCCCAATTATTTAGGACAAAAGCCTTCAAAGGGACTATGCCCCAGATTCATAGGCTCATAAGAGATACTATTTTATGTTTACAGTGTGAACATTTCTATTTGATTACAGGTCTGGATAATCTAAGTGACTCAAGGTTAATTCCATTAGCACTAGAATTTCCACCTAAAATAGCACTGGGTGTATTTCTTTCTGTTTTCTATTTCCTTGTTCCTAAGATAATGAAGTTGACTAGAGGAGGGACTGGATATCCCCAGAAAATCAGAGTCTGTGGATACAATATTGTGTTGCAGTATAAGGGCTTTCTATGTTACTGTATCAAGTGGGTGATTTTTTACAGTGTATGTCACATTCTCATCTGCCTAAGCTGTGGTGTGTTTTTTAAGCTGATGCATTTAGAGCTTCTTTTGTTCTCTCAGGCCTGGTTTGATTCCTCCCATAGCCTTACGCACCTCTCCGACTTACTCCCCCCACCGACTTACTCCCCCCACTCCCACCAGCCTCCTGACCCCTCCCCCCCGCACCCCCGCCCACTCTGAAATAACAGCCTGGTCAGATCCAATCAGAGGGTCAAGGAACGTGGGCTATATGTGACTTTGCAGTAGGTGATGTGATTTTTAAACTCTAAGTGAAGTGTGGGAATCTAGAAACTGCTGCACTCAGTGACATTTCGGTAAACTAATCATGGATTAGAAGCAGAGAAATCATTGTTATAGCTGTATGATCCCTTCTGAAGGAAAAGGAAATTAGTTAGGAACTGGAAGGTAAGAGTAGGAAGGGAAAAGATTTCAGCTCATAGGTTCTAAATTCTGCAGGCTAAAAGGAATGATGATTGGTTCATACCCATAAATTCAATCCCAAGATGCTCTGCCAATGCAGAAAGTTGACAAAAAAAAGAAAGAAAGGGAAAAAAGTTTCAGAAAAGAGCAATACACTGCACTCCAAAACACATTACACATGACTATTAACGGCTCTCTGGGCGTGCACATTGAACAAGACAAATGGCGGGTGGTTAAGGAAGCAGTGCTCAGGTACGCCTCCTTGAGTCCGCATAGGGAACTTCTCTTTTTAAAGAGGTGTGCAAATACCAGCACACCCTGTCTTTATTAACCCTTAAAAGACCTTACTGAGGGAGAAGTTGTACTGCTGAACTATCCTCTGCGGTACTTAATCCTCTGGGAACAGAAATACCGTATTTCTAATGAAAAATTAAAAAAAGGCATTCGGTATTATTTCATTCCTCTCTTGAAAAGGCAGAAGCAAGGTGCCAGGGAGGTGATTTTGTTTTTTACCCCAAGGCACACAGTGGCAGAGCCAGGAGTAGAAGCCAAGAGTACCACAATTTGGTCTGAAATTTTTATTGCGTTGGATTCACATTTTTCCAAGTTTGGACAGTCACGCTCTACACATTTCTTGTTGTTTGGTTATAAAAAAAACAAAAAACAAAACCAAAAACAAAGAAAAAAAAAACCTATCTCCTTTTCTGCTCCTAACTTTTCACTTTCTCCACCACTTATATAACGTTTCATTCACAGAAAGCAACAAACGCTTCTGCCCAAAAAGCCAGAGAGGGAATTGGGATTGGGGCACAGATCTGGCTTCCAGATTTTCCCAGTAACTCCTCTGTGGCATTGGACAACCCTCATTGCCTCATTTTTCCAAAGAGTTAAAAAAAAAAAAAAGAGGCTTCAGGAAGGATCCAATTCTTGAGGTCCTTAGTTAATGTAGGACTCCCTCAAATAACAACCAATTCAGTGGGCAC
The DNA here is from genome assembly GCF_010015895.1 of Lontra canadensis. Classification (NCBI taxonomy): domain Eukaryota; kingdom Metazoa; phylum Chordata; class Mammalia; order Carnivora; family Mustelidae; genus Lontra; species Lontra canadensis. Next base: position 4,150,786 of record NW_022631096.1, on the reverse strand, counting down.
TCCACGGTGCTGAGCTCCGCCGCCCACATGAGGGCACATGGCTCAGAGGTGTTGCAGGGCTGCCCCGGAGGGGGTTCAAAGGCGCGAGCTCACAGCCCACAGTCCTGGCAGATGTGTCCCTGGAGGCTCTCGGATGTCAGGACTAGCAGAACCTATACAGCCTCCAGTGAAGAAATGGGGAACATGGGCCAATTAAAAATAAATCCCCCAAACCTCCAGAAATTATACTTTCCATTCTTGAAGCAAAAATTGTGAATGAGTTTCATCAGGTGGGACCCTTTAGGATTCCTTACTTGCCTGCATGTGGTGGAGAGGCATGTGGAAAGGAAGGGCGGAATGAAAACGGAGATTCAGGGTCTCAATCCCTCGCTGCAGAGATACCATGGTGGTCCAAAAAATAGGACACGGCACCTCTTGAGTTTGAAAACATGCAGTTGAGGGGTAGTTCTTGTACAGAAACATCAGTTTGGGCATGGACAAATCATTTCAAGTACAGAGCAGAAAATCAAGTGTGCTGGCTTGTCTTGGTTCTAGGTCCTGCCTCTGCCATTGATCTGTGCAGTGACTTTGGACCAATTAACTTCTCACTGACAAAATGCTTAGGATCCTCACACATGTGTCACAGGGAGACACTGTGGAATAAAGGAGCCATGAAATATGGAGGCTAACAGCGAAAGGGTTAAGAGCTCAGAAAACAGACCTATCTGGAGATTTACCTTGGGCCACTTAATTGCATGGAGGTTTATTTTTAACTAATTAATGGCTAGGAAAACTCTGAAAGCTTCTGGGGTATACCCAAGAATTTAGACTTTAAAAACTTTCCCCCTCTTAAGGAAATGAAGCTTCCAGATTAAAAAAGAAATCAAAGAGTACATCAAGTAACAATAATGTAGAATAGTTCAGTCTGCCCTGGGTAAGGGTACTCAGGCAAATAACCTAAACTTTTCATAAATGAAAAGCCAGAGGATTTAGGATTAAATCGGTTGCACAAGGTTCACAGTAAAATCACAATTTATTCAAATCCAAATAAACTTCACTTGTTTCTGTGCGACACTCATTTTGACAAAATGGCGGCCTCCCCGACCATCTGCTCCCTTTATATAAATTTTGGGACATCAAGTACAAGAATTCATTTTCCAAGGAAGTGATAATAAATTTCCTTACACATTTCCTTGAAGATGTGACTCAGTTTTTCTCCCTAGAATCCCTTCCATCTTATGCCTTTTCCTCCTACCGGTCAGTAATAATTTAAGGGTTAAAATCAAGAGAGATCGACAGAAACTTTTTCCAGAGAATCATTATTCCATGCCTACATGAACACTGCTAATGATCTATATTAGTTGCGTAGAAAGCTTGGTTAAGTCTTCAATAAAATTAGTAGCATGCCCATGCATACATATTACTGCATTTACAGTTTTATAGGTAAGTCTGTGAGCCTAACTATAATTTCATTTCATGGGAAGTCATTCATATCAGGCAGCTCCAATTTCAAATAATTCAAAGGGAAATTGGTACTTAAAATTGGAATCTCTTCTGGCCATAAGCCCTAACAAGGAAACAAGCAGAGGAAACATGCATCAGTCATTCTCAATGTGGAGCAGATACTGCTCTAATTTATTCTTACTATTGGTGGCTACATTCCTTTCATTGTGAGTCAAGAAAAGCAGAATACACAAATAATTTTAATTTTTGAAAAGGTTATTACTTTCTATCTGTTCTATTTAATCTAATGTTGTCTTAGGCTCATTATGTATCATACGCTTCCTATTGCACTTCTGTCTAGCCACTACATTTTTCAAATTAAATTAATAATTCAAAAACACAAAGGTTACTGTAAACAATTGTTTCCTTTTCTACATGTGATTTCCTGCTATGCAGTAAGCAATCTAAAAAATTAATTTAAATCTAAGAGTCTGCAGAAACTAATAAATATTGACTCACTAATCCTTTGCTTTAGGAATTTATAATTGTTTGAAGAGAACTGATTAACCTGTAGGCTAATTTAAATTCTCAATTGCATCAGAGAAAAGAACAGTAAGACACCTTTTTTTTAAACCAAAATTTATCTGTGCATGCATTTTGTGGTTTCTGTTAAAATGTGATGACATTCAGGATTTTACTCTTTAATATCTTGGTCCTCCTTATGCAAATAATATCAAAGACATAGGTAGAGTCCTGACTCGCTGCAGCCCTGAGACTTCTTAAGAGGTCTGTCAAGGCTAGTGCTAAATGGGACCAATTTACTATCTGACTTTGAGTTTTTGACTTACCTTTACAGGTACTTTTTTCCCCCACATATACAAATCCGTATTGCCACTGAGCCTTTTGAAATGTAATAGGAGACTTTCTCTTCGCTCCCAAGTTTTCCCGGGCACATGAGCACACTCTCCGACACACATGCAATAAAGTCTCACTAACACTCAGCTGGGCTTTGTGACAATTTGTCATGGACCGTGCCTTTATTCTACTGTCAGCAAGATACACATGTTGGATAAATAAATAGCTTCAGAACATCTAGAAATCAACACAAGTCATTTATGCACTAGGAACCTCTGATTCAAAATTACGTTTAAGGATATCTGTTGGGTTTACTCATTCCAAGAATATGCTTGAAAGTTCTAAAATTGTAGTCTTTAAGAATATTCTGTAATTTGGGCGATTTGATAACTACTTCCTATTATATTTTAGTTTATGCATGACATACTCGCCCCATACTACCTCTACTGAAGCTGTGAATGCTTTTTTGTTCTGTCCAATAAGTCTATAAATCTGTTATGAACTGTTGGTACTCCCCCCAACATACCCCACAGTGATGAACACAGTCCTTTAAAGAAGGAATTCTGTGTTAAGATAGGTCAAATTTGAAGCTGACTAACCTTGACAACATTTTCCTAGAAAGTATGCCAAAGATGTTTCATTTTGAGGCAAATGGCTGCCTTCAAGAAAGCCCTATAAAATATATATTTGTTCTTTCCTTTCATACTTTAAATCCGTTTTTACAAATCGATAAATGCCCACAGGATACTCTGGCCAGAAAAAACTGCATCAAATCCTAATAATGTAAGTTATGCATTAATAAGCATTTTAAAAAGTGTACCTTTTTTAGAATAAGTTATGCATTAATAAGCATTTTAAAAAGTGTACCTTTTTTAGAACGCCATACTTCGATTGGAAAATGTAGTTTGGTAAAGTTGAAAAAAATGTTTCTCTCCACAGCTTTTCTTTTAAAATTTATATATGTGTTTCAGACATTCTGAACACAATTAAGTTTTTAATCGTTACCACTGTGGTGACATTTTTTATTCATCGTGTACACGACATTGCTACTTGAACATAAAGTTCTTAAAGCAGCACAATTTATTTTCCTGCCTTCTCTATAGGGATTTGCATTGCATTGCGTTGAGAACTTAAGGCATTGGGGTTAGGAAATTAACTCTGGGCAAGACAATTTTGGAAAGCAATTTCTGAAAGGTGTTTCTTGAATTTCTAGCTCTGAGGTGGCATCGAAGCCTGGCCATTTACAGCTTCTGTTCAGAAATGTGCTTCCTATCAATCTTTGTTACCTCTGGGTAAATAGGAACACTGCCTTCCTGGATATCTTCCAGCAGTGCGGTCGAAAGCTTACTGAAGAATTTATTTAAGGAATCACACTCTGATTGGATAGTGGCTATTTGGAAATATCTTAGGAAAAATGATCTAAAATAGAAGTTGAAAACATTTTCTCTGGTTACTACTGTCAGACCTAAACTGCATCATTATTTGGGGAAATAGCTTCATTTTTAAAAAAATGCTTTTCTCTAGATAGGGGCCTAACACAGCCTCCAGGGCACAATAGAACTCTACATAACACCAAAAATTTAAGTGTAATATAAATGTTCGGAATTTTCACAAAATTCTAAAATACGATGCTGTTGTTATTTACACAGGCAGGTGATTTGCTACATCTGTGGTTTTGAATAAAAACTGATTTCTAAAAGGAATTGCTTTACTATAATGAGTAAAATTCTATTACTTCTGTTTTTACTTTGCATCTTACCTACCTTTAAGAAGATTAATCTATAGTTATGGGGAGAAAAATCGGGTCCACTAAATGTGTATTATTTAAAGACTTGTGGATAAAGGGAAGACTGTGTTTGAAAATTTAGCAAATGCCAATTTACTAATTTTTTCCAACAGAAAGGGGCCTAGGACATAGCCTTCGATATGCTGCCTATGTAAATACACAGAAAGCACCACCTCTCTAAATAAATGATTGAATATTATGGATGTGATCTCCCCATATGCATAGGAAATTAATTTTTCCATGAAATTTATTCTTCCATGAGTGTTAACAGGAGGAGCAGAATCTTATTCTTTGCATGCATGCAAGTAAAGGGAAATCTGATTCTTTTAGGGTCCCCCAATGCCTTGCTCATATCACTGTTTCTTGTGTTACATGACTTTATACTGATAAGCCATGTGAAATGTTTTTCAGGTTCAGCAACTGACAATCCAAATCAGGGGTTGATAAATCCAGCCCACTGCCTCCTTTTGTAAATAAAATTTTATTTTATTTTATTAAGTTCAAGTTAGCCACTGTATAGTACATAGTTTCTGATGTCATGTTCAATGATTCATTAGTTGTATAAATAGACTCATTAGTTGTGTAAATAAAGTTTTAATAGTGCACAGCTATGCTTATGAGTTCACACGCTGTCTCCAGGGGCTTTTGTGCTGAGCTGGCAGAATTAGTGGTTTGTGCGGGTGATGTTATCACCTGCAAAACCTGTAGTCGTTACTCTCTGATCTTTCACAGGAAAAAAGAATTGTCGATCTCTGATCTCAAAGGATAACTACATGGAATCCACCTTAAATATAATCCTTCCAAAAGCTCCAGAAAGAAAAGCAATAGCCCAGTTCACAACAGCAGGACAAATTTCATAATTTAGTTATCCATGCAAATTACATACATGTGAAGTGGGTCATTTAGGAATGTTCAAAATCCATGAAGCCATTGAGACCCATCAAAATTTCCCAGTTCTGCATTTAAAAATCTCTATCTAGAGGTAAAGTACTATATTTCAAAGTCAATAATATTTTTACAAAACCTATTTGTTCCTAAAATTATCACTGACACTAGCATAAAGGAATGCTAACATAAATGATTGTTTAAACTAGTCCTGAATCACTTGTTTCCTAAGCAACATAAGGAGAAGCCAGGCTATCTCATTTGCTGTGCCATGTTTGTTTGTAATTTTCCTACTCAGTGCCTTTTTTAATACCTAAATGCAAACTGTTAATGAAGAGAAACATCTGAACTCTTTTTAGTATGTTTATTTGTTATAAATAACACATTCTGAGCCAAAATTAACTTACCATCATTTCAAGTGCATACTGATTACAACTTAGCAGCGTCCTTTTCAGGACATTGCCGTTTTTTATAAAGAAGATGAACTGCTTAGCAGAATGATTTTATTTTACCAATAAAAGTGAGACTTTTAAATGCCTTTATTGTGATTGCACTGTGGGATAATGACTATCGTCTTGGATCACATTATTCAGTTTCAATTTCAGAAGCATCCGGAGCCTCACACACCTATTAGTATCTCAGAGCCAACTAGTCACGAACAGAGGAAGTAATACAATCGCTTGTGTTAATGTTCTCATGCGACAGGCAGAGGCAAGTCAAGGTTAGACCTGGTAAAACGCATCTAGTTCTAGGTGAGATCTGAGGGGAGATGCAGCAACAAGAAAGCGGCACCGACTGAGCATGCTCCTACTCAGGCAGAGACAGAAAGGGAGTGGACGTACTGTAGAAGCTGGCCATTACGTAGTTTTGGCAGCGATCACCAGTAAACTCATTTGGGCACCTGAGAGAAGAAACAAAAAACAATGGTAGAAAAAACAGAGAAAAAGAGAAGAGGTGAATACACGCTAGAAAGAAGCTCCTTCAGTGTCATTTGACTGAACTTGGTGAGTTCACCCTCAGGAACTGAGTCTTTGTCCTAACCATGGTTTCCAGTCTCTGGCATTTCCTCCAAAGGACTCAAGACTGGGACAAAATGCGGTCCTCAGGTCTGTAGGGCGGAAAGATGGCGGCATCTTAAGGGTCAGTTTTCTTTCAAAGGGACTCACCTACAATGAACTCAGAGGTTTTCTTCGAGTCCGTTTTCCATCTGAGGGCTTTGGTCAAAGGTGTTAGAGGAAACTTTTTTTTTTTTTTTTTTTGGTTGGCCTGCCTGTCATGGTTGCCAGCCTTGCTGGCCATGTTGGTTGTCATTTACCTCGATGGTCTTTGGGAGTCCACGCTGGGAGAGAGTGAAACAAGCTCGTGCTGAAGGAGTTTCCGCCCCGAGTGCTTAAACCATTGTTAGGACAAAAGGAATCAGTTACCACTGAAATGTAAAACCACCAAGTGGTAGTAATTGTTGCTGTAGTTTGGGGGAGAGAGCAAATTTCAGATTATTTTAACATACTTTCTTGGTTTTGGACTTTCATGGGCACATTCTCAGTACATCTTGCTCCAGTGAATCCAGGTTGGCACCTAGAGGGCAAAAATGTGATAAGCAATAGAACGCTACAGACACTGAATTTTCAGACTGGCAATTTTCCTCCTAGGGAATATGGAGATTCCTACAATGACCTGGTGACTGAACAACAAAAAGGAAAGGAAAAGAACACATTTTTAAAAACCATGTTTCATGACAACTGTGGGGCACATATTTTGGTGGTGGTTTGCTTCGGTCTTCCTAAGGACAGCTGACTGAAATTTAACTTGAGGGAGGTTGAAAAGTTGAGCAGGGCTGACAAGGCCTGGGCCGCTAAGTCACCTTCCCTTTATGCATTTCCTTATTTGCCACTGGGCACTGACTCCTACACCTTGTTAAAACGCTGGTTTTGGTAAGGACTTCCACGGTTCCATCCATGATCTTTTATTATTTAAATGATCCTGAGCTTTTCTGTCTCTATACACTCAGTTCTGTACAGTCATGCCTACTTTTATGTTCGTTCAATCATCACACTACAATAGAAGTCGAGCACTTACATACTCTCGTGATTACAGACAAGAACAACTATATTCCCTGTTTTCTTAAAGGTACTACAAATTAGGTCTCATTTTTAATACCTCATAACAGAAAGAGGCAGACAATTGATTAGCAGACATTTCCCTTCACCCATGGATCCCAAATCAAAGGCAAATCCATTTTTAAAATTTAGACAGCTACTCTTCCCCAGTCATACTGAATAGAGGTCACTTTGTATCTAAGGTGAAACTGTCTTTCCATGGTGTAAAAATTTTCATTTTACTCAACATTCCTTCACCCACATTGTTCGTAAGGTGGTGATGTGGGGATGTGCCTAACTTTGGAAGTCCTTTCTAGTTGTTCTTTTTGTTGCCGTTATACCAGTAACTAAAGCATTTCATACTGGATTCATTGTACCCAATAACATGCTCTAGTAAATAGGGCCATCAAAAAGGTTCTAGCAAGCAAACTCATAGATGCCTGACACCTGTAGCTGTGATTACTATTAATAGTTGAGCTATACCATAACCACCATGCAAAGCATCTAATAAAACGTAGCTGTGACCTCACACACCTTGTGATTTACACATGACTCTGTCTTCTCCAGAGTAAATAAGAATAAACACTATTTTTTTTGGCATCAAAGAAATATGAATAAAACTATTCATTATTACAAGTGTAAGGGTGATATTTTTCATTCCCCTTAAAACTACATTCAATGCCAAAAAATTATTACCAAGTGATTTGTTATATCTAACTTTCCTATTTCAAGAAGAATGGCCTATAAGATAAAATACAAGCACTTCTTGATTCTTAGTCCCATGAGTTCTTGTGCAAACGTAAAGTGTCATTATGATCATTAGTGTATTATCAATAAACTTAACAACAAACATCTTGTATTGAAATAGCTCTTTTCAACCCTTAAAAACACTTTTATATTATTAAACTAGTTATTTTTGGTTAGAATATGTTTGCAGCAGTGAATAGAGGAAGATCTACCTAGAGAAATCCAGAAATAAGATCGTAGTCTGTGAGGCCGGGCCATTTTTCATACAGATGGCATTACGCATGCTTCAGTAAGAATTTCTTCACAGATATATGAGAAAAATATGTGGAAACCTGTTTCCCATAGAACTTATTTCACATAATGACTTCTGAAATACACAGGGTTTTGTTTGTGTATTTGTTTCTGAACCAGGGCTACAAATCCACATGGGCATACCCTACAGTAAGGAGGTAATCCAGAATTAAGGACACATTCCGTAATGACCATTTCATCTTACCTGTTTGCATTCTCGATAAAAATTAGAATTCTCATGATGATCACACAATAATCCACTCGTTCCATACAATGAACATGGTATAAGACATGTGAACACTGTGTGTGTGGCAGGGGATATGGGGGAGAACCATTTGAGGTAAGAAGTGCATTGATTCAAGGCTCATGAAATTAACATATAGCTGAAGAATCGTAAGTCCCTTAAGGAATGCATTTATTAGAAAATTGTCATTTATGCATCTTGGATGCCAGTTTTGAGGTGAGAAGGCACAGGACAACTAGGTGAAGCAGATAAAAAATCTTACCCAGACAATTTTCTAATTAGTCTGACTTCTAAAATGACGTTTCCTAGGAAACTGGCATTATGGCATGGTGGTTTATCTCCATCATAAGATGACATAGACTATTTGGTATAGGAACACCAGACCTGCTGAAGGTTTGCCAATCTTTTTTGGAATCTTTTTTGATGCCAGTCGTATCTGAACCAAAACTATCCTTATGCTAATGTTTGCCTTCACTCCAATAAATTTTTTTAGGGTAAAGCCTTATTATTATTCTAAGTGTGGTTCATGGACCAATATTGTCAGCATCTCCTGGGATCTTATTAGTAGAAATGCAGAATCTTGGGCCTCCAGTTCATAACTACTGAATAAGAATCTGCATTTTAATAAGATTCCTAAGAGATCTGTATGTACCTTCAAGTTCAAGGTGTCAGGGACCCTGACCTTGGAAGATGGAGACGAAGTCCTTCTGTCCTGTCACCACAGTTATCTTGCTGCTTGGTCATGGGCAATCCCTTTGACTTCATCAGGCCTCAGTATTCCTCAGTGATAAGATGAAGGGACTTAACTAAGTGATTTATCAAAGGCTCCTTTTACCACCAAGGTTCTGGGAATCAATGCTCATCCTAACACAGGGAATCACTGTATGAAAACTCTGACAGCCTTTCTTCTGAATGTGCTATGGGTGGGGGAGGACTCAAGGACTTTAAAAAAAACATTTTTGATAGGATGGATTTTTAAGAACATCATGAAGGGAAAATGAATTGCAAATACCCATTCCTAAAGCAATTCCAATGTCCAGCAACAGTCATTATGTAACTTTAAAAAAATTTTTTTTCATTGTTCCTAAATTCATTGTTTATGCACCACACCCAGTGCTCCTTGGGGACATCTGGAGTTGTTGCCAAATCAAATGGCAGAAAGCAGAGACTGAGAGAGTTTTTATGTAAGTAACCTGCTGTCTGCAGCCACGGTGTAGAGAAATCATATGCAAATGGAAGCTCATCTGATCTCTAAGCTCTGATTAACTTCTACGGAATTCCTTCTGAAAGACTGTCTGGCTTCTGACATATTTCTAAATTAGCATTCTACATTAAGCGTCCGATGGATCACTCTCTTTGGACATAAGAGTATGGTAAATTTAATCTGATTGTGAACAATATGCTTTGGCATGAGTCCGGGCCAATTCCAAGAATTTTATTTCTTAGAAGAATCTGTCTGAATAATAATCAAGCCTCTATCGTAGCCTCAAATATGTACAAATAAATATATCTATCCGAAACCATTTGTTTCATTGATCAGAGTAGAAGATGAATATTATTTTTATTTTTTTTTGTTTTAGTATTTGCTCTTAAAATGACAATTTCTATTCCACACTTGAGCTTAAGGAGATGAAAATTCACAGTTTTGTCTGAACGTAAGTATCACCTCTTCCAACTGACCCTTCCCTGACCTCCATTTCCCCATCTCCAGCTTCCACGCCCTGAATGACGATTCCCTCTTGGGCTCTTTGCTGCACCCTGTCCCAATCTCTTTCACTGTCCTTGCCTGTTTGGATTGGGATTCTTTGTGGCGAGGACAGTGGCCATATCTTGATCATTCCGTATCTCTAATTTTAACAGTGCCTACCTTGTCAAAAGCTCTCATAAAATGTTTGTTAAACCAAGCCTAAGATAGCATCAGAATGCAGTGTCCAATAAAGAACTGTATCAAGGGTGCCTGGGTGGCTCAGTGGGTTGAGCCTCTGCCTTCTGCTCAGGTCATGATCTAAGGGTCCTGGGATCGAGTCCTGCATCGGGCTCTCTGCTCAGCTGGAAGCCTTCTTCCCTCTCTCTCTGCCTGTCTCTCTGCCTGCTTGTGATCTCTGTCAAATAAATAAAACCCTAAAAAAAAAAGAACTATATCAAAAAGACTTTCATATAGTCAACTGATTTGCCAAGTACAGGTCAATATTGAACATCTGGCTTTTGTTCTTATAGTCCATGGCTGATGACTCTCCTCTATTGACTCCTAAGTAATTATTTTTAATAGCAGCTCCCAATGCCTCCCTCACAGACTCACTCCCTTAAATAGAAACCTTTAACATTGTGTTTGGAATTTGGAAAAGACCCTGTAACTCTTTAATAATGTTATTCCTTCAAAATGAAATCTTATTACTGAAATGCCAGTTTACCTAGGCTTCGATAATGTAGTGCCATCTAGTAAGCAAGCCTTGAACATAGTATTGATAAAACAAAAACTTTTTAACAATAACCTTAATACTTGGTGACTGTCCTGATACGCTTATGGTGTAATCAATCATACATGCATGTATTTTGAGAATTGATTTAGTGCTTGGTAAAGTTGTGATATTCTGATTGAATATGATTTCCCATTTATTGGTGGAGTGGCTAGACATATTCAGATACTTACAGACCCCCAAGAAACTTCTAGTTATTTACGACTGGCTAATTTTATAAACTGTTTTATAAATTTATGGTTCATTTTTAAACCATCCTTAGACACCCTTTATTTCTTGGTTTCATGAATTTTCATCAGGCCCTCCCAAATCAGGCAGGAAAAGGGAAACGGGGTCTATCTCTCTCACCTCCTCCCTCCTGGTCATCATCCTACATTGAGATATCCCGAGAGTTTAAAAAAAATACCTTGCCTCAAAAAGAAAAGTGCCTGTTGTCTTTTTGCTCTACCTTGATACTAGTTGTGGTATTTCCTTCATATTGTATAACCTCTGAGATAATTTCTTTGGTGTTTAATGTTTACAAATATCAACTGATGGAAATGCCAACAGATTCATCTTAAGGAATCTCAGTGAGTTTAAGTGTTAGATGGGGAGGGCCTTTTGCTCTCATTCTGTGTAAGCTCGGAGTTGGCAGTGTCTATACTGGCTTAAATAGTGATGGTCTGTTTTTCTACAGTATTGCATTGCAAGTGCTGAATTTTCTCACCCCCTTCCCCTGCGCAGCATTCTGGCTAGACCTCGCCCACTCACGGCTTGACTATCTGCGTTGTAGATCACTCTTTCCCAAATGTATTGTTACTATTAGTCTGCGTTTCCCCCATGATGAACCTCATTCTGTTATCTACCTTTAAGTGCAATTTCTTGAGGTTTGTACATGCTTTTCTAATTTGTTTCAGTGTTCTTTATGGCATCATCTGCAAAAGATATTTATTTCCTCAAGGGAAGGCCTTCTTCAATGTCATTAAAGAAAATATTAAATATAAAATGTTTCAGTAACATTTCCTTCAGATCCAACCCTGTACACCTCCCCGATACTGTTCAGCGAGCACGCATCACCACTTTTCCTGTTTTTATTGTGACCCGGGGACTCGTTCTCAAGCCAGGAGATCGTGGTGTATATAGACTGGCCACGCTGGATTCATGGGTAGATTGAGGAAAACAAAAAATCTGAGTTGTCCTGGCTCTCTGGTGTTGTTTCTTAATGTCTAAGACATACAATCCCAATAATGAGGGTGGCAGTGTTTATGAATTAGCCCATCCTGTCTGAACCTTGGTGCCCTTCCCAGAGCTCTGTTTGTACAGCTTGTTCTGAAATGCTCATCTGTAGACTCAAGCTCTAGCCATTGTTTACTCGACATGATGTATCTCGGGAGTCTGGGTTCAAACAATTTCATCGGATATGGGATCACTCTGCATCCCATACATCTCCATGTCACTGGGACTCGAGGACATACTGAGTGCTGCTTTGTGGTCTGGCCTTCCTCCCTGGAGGATGTCCTCCTTCCCCTGTCACGTCCAACAGCCCAGAGACTCAGAACTTGACAGAACTATCTACTCCGCCAGCCTCTCAGAACTTGACAGAACTATCTACTCCGCCAGCCTCGTTTTATGGTGAAACAGCTAAATGTTCGCTTTTTACTGAAATAATCCAATAGGAACATTTCAAAGTTGTGTTGTGTTTTAAATCGGCTATTGGCTTCTCAAGGCGAGGGTGTGTATTCTTCTCTCCCCCCGCCCCCAAGAGACACCACCTCTGACTAGTCGGGGTCCCCCAGGAGACATTCCCTTACCTTCCTAAACATCTATCACAGCACTTGGCACACCACCATTTGTACCTAAATTAATTACTTGAAATATGCTTGCTACTCTCCATAGCCTGCACACTCCATGAGGCCAGAGCCCAGCATGGCTTTTGTTCAGTACTGATGCTAAGCGCGAGCAAAGAGCCTGCCTCACAGAAGGAGATTCATAAATATGTGGCCGCCTAGCTGATTTTAGGAGAAATAAGGAAGCGAACTCTTAAGATCACCTCGTCAGTGTACCTGATTTTAGGCAAAACTTCGCCGAAATTGTCAGAAATAAGGACAAGAGAATTTCCTTCAAGATGCCTCAGTGAAAGTCACAATGAGTTAACAAGGACCTAGTAAGCACAAGGCAGGAGTCTCAATGCAGGAGAGACACAGAAGGAATAGAAGATGTGGTCATCTCGGGAGCGCATCTAAGCCTCCAGAGTCGCGCCCACTCTGCCTCACGAATGCTTCTCCATCTGTTAAACATTACAACTTTGAAGAACAGAGAAGTGCTACAGGCAAGTGTCATACCCACTGGGAAGAATGAACTCTTCCAGCGCGGGAGTAAGCGTAACAGCAGTCTGTTTTACGGACTTGAGGTTCTGACCCTATTCATATATATAAATAGATATTCTCTCCATGGTAATTTAAATTTGTCCTGGGAAAAAATAGTTACTATTTTTTATATATATACATATATAGGGCCATATATATATATATATATATAAAGGAATATATGTATATATTCCTTTTATCTATTCCAAGTTTCTCCCTCTACAGCCATGGTAATGAGGCCACAGGACACAACCATGAATTTGAGCCATCATCCCCTTGTTTAATTATGCTAATCCAGCTACTAAAAAGTGTTATATCATCGTCGTCATTTTTATGCCAGGATTTTATAAAACTTTAACCTTAGCTAGTGTCTCTGATTTTCTCGCCCCACCTTATCTAGTTCCTAAGTTTCTCTGGCCTGTATGGAAGTCTGTCTTCCCTAAAGCTCTGCTCCATGTTTATTGTGTCAGTCTCCTGCTCCCAAAGTTACTAATACTCCCTACCAGCTCCCACAGTGTCCAAGGTCATCTGCCTGGCCTCTGGAGGTCATACATTGGTCCTCGTGTCTAAGTTGGTTTCTTTTGTTTTGTTTTTACGGTCTGTTCTGCGTCCCAGAATACAGCTGCTGGTCTAGCTATGCAAGTCACCGCGTCTTGCAGAAAACCTTGCTGTAGCCTCAATGCATGCCTGGTATATGGAAAAGACTCCATAAGTGATAGTTATGTTTACAGAATCTTCTTCAAGTCATTCCCGTCTTTTCTTTTCCTTCTTTTAATTTTCATTACCATAATAATCAGCCTTGCACCCCTTGGGATATAATCTTTCTAATTGGTTTACTATTTTAGCTACTTCATTTTTCTAAACACACTAACTTCCCAGGGACCAGAGACCATGCCTTCCATTTTCTCTGTGTTTTAAAAAATGCCTGGCATAGAAATAGTTGTTCTATCAACAAATGTTTACGGTTTTGTTTATTGAGTTTATTATAATATATTTGTTGTGACTTTATCTCCTCCAGTTATGTGTATTTTTATAGGCCCTTATATATACTACACAGCTTCATAAAAATGATATAAAATCATAAGCTCACGTTTAAAGGCAACTCCCATCTTCCCAAGTTTTGTGTTTCTGTTTTATATTTTTGCTTATAAGGAAGATAATGGTCAGAGATATGAAATGATCTGTCAAATGCAAAGTTATAAAGCTACCTGGCAGCCCTACCAAACCAAGTAAAACTGTTAATGATAAGTAAAATGAAGAAATAGTTCTTTTTTTTTTTAAACATGCTAGCATAGTCTGTTAAGACAGGTGTATGTATTTATCTAACGTCTATAGAGAAAATGTAATACTACCATTTACTCTTTATTATAAGGAAAAAAAAAATCTTGCTTCCCAGAGTTACAAATACTTTAGCAGAAATGAATTCATTTAATTTCATAGACTCCCTGGGAAGAAATTTGGAGAACATATTAATTCTATACTGTGCATCAAGACATCATCCAAAGAGCTGAAGTGAAAGGGCTCAAGACTGGTCACCAAAATTGGTGGTTAAGACTCTAATCTCCTCATGCGAAAGCCACATCTGTCCATGGGACAACATAATGGGTTTATAAATATGGTCTGGTATAAAATCATTTTTAGATTAAAAAAAAATCACATCAACATCTTCCAAAATAGTTCTCTACTGAAACTATTCAGAAGAATTGATATACAAGAACAAGGGGAAAAGCAAAAAGGAAAATTTGGACATTATTTCAAATTGTCTTGTTTCTTTGAATCATGCGGTCACACAGGGCATCAAATGGTGAAAGATGGAATGATTCTTCTCCTGTCTTTATGTGATCTGGAATAGTAACTATTTTTTCCCCAGGATAAATTTAAATTACTATGGAGAGAAGAGCAATATAAAAGATGAGAACCACTGCTGAAATTCCCATACAATCCCCAGGGGGATGTCCCAAATAACCAGCAAACCTCCTCAGAGAAGTGTTTAACTGTTACATGGTTAATCCATTTGGAACACCTTGTTCTAAGTGGAGAGACAAAAGAGATCTGCTGTACAGTCTTCTGCTTCAACTCCCAAGAAGACAACAGTGGATTAGTGACCAGAGAGACTTGGAAACTTCCATGCTTGTGGTGTTTCTGAGTCATGGGATAAAGTTGATTTTGAACGATGTGGCTCATGCTTCAGCAAAATGTTTTGCTTTTGCAGATGGACCATATGGAAACTATGAACTGGCTTTGTAACAGGACCATGATGAGCCAATGCAGCATTTTTTTAATGTTTTCTGTCTCTATTCATGTGGTCCAATGAACAGTATACCATCAAAAGACATGGTCTATTACGTGCCTTTGTTTCAATTCTTAGTGATTTCTTTTTAATGTTAGATGTTTTTAATACAAGGATTAAAAAAAAAAACACTTTCATTCAATAAAAAAAAGCCTGAAATATTCTGGATGTTGAATATATTCTAATTCTTCCCTCAAGGTACTGGCCTTCTTTGATGCTTCAATAAAGACATGGTCCAAAAGGGGTAAAATAGTTATCAAAATCACAGGTGTCCAAGATTTTCTTTCCAATGAGATCCAGTAATAAGGTTTTTAACACTTTTCTGAGAGATTATAATTACCAAAAAAACCCAAAAAACAAAAAGCACAAAAAAACCCACCAACCCAACCTGGTAAAATTATGATGCCAGTTTGCTGAGAAGTGGAAGACAAGCATAACCCACTAGACAATTAGCTTGAGAGCTACAAAGTATTCATTCATGGTTTGCTGCTTTAATATTTATTAGATGAATAACCAACATGTCACTTCAAGATTAAAAATATAGCAAGTATTTTCTTCTGGATTGGGCTTAAAATTTAATGAAAAACTGGAGGGGGGAAAAAAATTACAGCTGTTGGCACAATACCAAAATGGAACAAATGAATAGCACTTATGTGATTGCATGTTTTGTGTAGAACGTGGGAGGGCTGCAGAATATAGCTGAAATTAATATGTGGAAAATCACTGCACTGGTTCCTTAGAGGTATTCAGAAACTATCATATGCTCTCACGCAGCTTGTAAATCTTTGCAAAGGCTATGATGAAAAATGATCGTGTTTCATTACTATAATTAAAATATAGTGGTCTCAGATGCTTTTCTCAAGAAGTAATCGCATGAGACATAGATAATCTGGGTGCCGTTGTTTAAAAAGGAGGAGAATTTACGGACCTATAATTTCATTTTTTTTCCCGAAGAGATTTATTAAAACATAATTAGGTGGTTTGCACAAGATTAGGACAGAATAACAAAATTTCCCGCATGTGATAAATGAGCCTCCTAATGGATAGATTATAATTCTCAGCTTTTGTTTGTTTCTATTTGGATCAGAGTAAACCTTGGAAGAGATAACATTTCTTCATCCCAATTCAATATGATAAATATGGGGGGTGCCGTGTTTGTATTGTGTTTACAGCAAGTTGGCAGAACCAAAGACCAAAACTGACCAACTTCTATTCTTTACTACATATCTATATACCTGTGATCAAAAAGTGAATCTCTAGGATTACTGTTAAACCAATAAACACTCATTGTCACAGGAAGTAATCTGGACCCAGAAGAAATAATTTTCTACATGCTCTTTCATTTTCATCTTGCTTTGAAATTTTGAAAAGGCCCTTTACCTGTGAGTTTTATCTTGGTTTAAGGCTATAACCTATCTCTATGAAAGAGATGTTTAGTAACAGATTGGATGTCTATTCTTTTGATTCTTAGTCTTGTTAAGTTGCCTGTCTTCATTGATAGAATCAGCTACCCAACTACCAAAACTTGTCTTCTCTTAGAACTGCTTCTGCTGTTTTATAAAAAGAGCTTAAAAAAAAAAAATGCTTTTGAGGGCAAAAAAGTGGTTCCAGGAGGTACTTGTTCACATGTACTTGGTACCTGAGGTCCCACAAGACTACCTTACAGACCGCCTTTGTCTAGAACAGCAAAGGGTGTGGCAAACATTCCCTCCAAAATGGTACTTTTTGTTTGATGTTATGATTTTAAAAACATATTTCTTTAATGATGTCCTTTGTAACTTATAAAAAAAAGTTTTCTTAGAATTGGCACATAAATATTTGTATACTATTTATATGATGTAAAGGGGAAATGGCCTTCTTATATTTTGTCCCCCCGCCCCCAATTTTGCTATTTGCTCTATTAGCCCAGTTCTGTGTCTGACAAACTTGCTCTTCCTTGTCCCCAAGTAAACCAGGACAAGCTCATGTTCTAGAGTAGGAGGTGGTTTTTATGATGCCATGTTTTTTTCCCTCCTTTATGATAATCACAGCTACTTTAGAACAATAGACATAGCCATCGGGCAACCGCAAAATAAATAGGTGTTTTTCACCATTTCAGTGGGACTTCAGACTTTTTTTTTTAACCACATCACATTATATGCGTTCATGTCCCACTCACAGCTAAGTATGAAGAAGAGCCTTAAAAGGCATGGCACAATAAACATGTGGTTTTAATAAGACCTAATTTTAACTGCAAGGCTTAAATACTGAATGTACTGGTAATATCATTGTTTCGTTCGGCCTGTTAAGAAAGAATGACTGTGATCCTTCCTAATGGTGCATCAACTCCTTCAGGTCACTGGAAAGAGCTCCAGTCTAAATATATCTCCAACAACGGTAGTGCAGGAAAGAACACTCTGCCTTCTGCACGCAATGACGGTCCACACACTAAAAGCATTTCCAAACACGCAATTTAGGTTTGTTGGCTTTTTTTTTTTTTTCTCTATTCATGAGATCAACCTAAGTTCCATTTTTAGAATAGCTATAAACCAATAAGCTAATGCTAAATGTAACAGATGCATAGGTAAAGAACCTTCTGCTGCTTTTAGCTCTTCATTTTGGAGATGGTCACTGGGGTAAAAAGGCACATCATCTTACAACCTCGTTCATACGCTCACAGAGAAGGTGGTTTCGGAAGTTCTAGGCCTCTATGATATTTGCACATCTCTTCTAGGTACCAGTGAGGAAAACCACGGGGAAAGCAACTTTATAAATATAAAGGCACAAAGAAAACTGAAAAAAGCAAAAAAAACCAGTTCCGGATGTAACAAAGGAGATGACAAATGGTGTGAACTTTTCAAAACACTCTACAAATAAAACAGCATTATTCAACAGGATGAAACAAAATCGGGCAAAGAAGCAACAAGACATCATGAGACGTGGAGTCATCTGAAAGAAGCGGTAACGGACATAAGCCACACAGAGGATTTCTTTTCTTACTTGCACAAGTATCTTGAGGGGTTTGAAAGGTCTTTCACCATGAAGCACTCGCCTCCATTCACACAGAAAGTTTTCTCCTTCTCTGCACACTTTACAAGATGGCTTGTCCCGGTTGTAGATGTTGACGTAGCTGGATAGAAGATAAAGAAGGGGAAGGTTTACATGTGTCTTTCCCTCTTCTCAACAGCCTTTAGTCTTACATCCTCTTCAAAGGAAGAGTTCACATAAGGTGCAGCAGACTTCGCTACACTTTCAGGTTTAATAAACAACGGCAAACAAGTGAAGTACTTTCTGGGTGTAATTAAATGGAATAAAATTATCAAAGGGTAAGCACAGTTAGTTACTTTAATTAGAATTGAAATAGGAAAAAGGCTCAACATTTTTTATAACCAGTATTTTATCTTCTAAGGAAGTTGGAAAAGAGAAGACCTATGGCCAGTAAGTAAAATAAATTTTTCAGGAAGGCTCAAATATAATGATATAAAGTCATGTCAGTGCAATGCAAGTTCAATGTCACTTTTGAATGGCAACTACTTATTTTGGAAATTACGTTTTATGTGTATATTTGACCTTACAGTTTTAGATCTGTATATATTACATATATAGATATCCATATATAGAGAGAGATACAGATATCTGTATCTATATCTATATATATGGCAAAGAAGAACACAAAGTGGAATATTTGTTCCTAATAAAAAATATATATCAGTTGAATATATATTAACATAGAGATTAGGAGTCATTCTATTCAAAATTTCTATTCTACTCCAAAGAACACTGCTGAATGTCTGACTGCCACCATACTTTTGAGGAAATGGAAAGAGTCTAATAATTGTTGCAAAAGTAGAACAGCATGACAAAATTCATCCATTTTGAATTAGGAGTAGACACTGATCTTAATTTTGGTTTACAACTATGATAAGCTTGATATCCACTTGTCAAACCTCAGGTATGTGAGAGCAAATTGAAAATGATGGCTCCACCATCAGGCACACAGATTAAATAAAGCCAAAGCACTCGGTCCTGAGACTCAAGGGCACTTCATACCCGAACTTCTGGCTTGCACCCTTGCAAACACTGTAAGCAGTGCTCAGTCTCAACCCAAAACGTCTAACTTACATCATGTTCATGACCGATACTATCAGCATGAGAAGCAAAAGCATTATGGTAAGCCCACAAAAATCCCATTGACTTTTTCATGAAAAAGAAAAAATATATACATGTATCTTTAGACAAAAACTATTCCTTGGCTACTGACTCATTCTTAGTAATTTTTAATTCCTGGACTTCCGTCTCAATTTCTATTTCACTATTTGCATGTGAAACTCAGATGCCCTTTTTTACTTTTATTTGACCTCTCATGTATTTTTTCCCCCATTTTCTTTGGCTTTTCTTCTTCATTTCCTTCATAAGTCCCCATTTTGTTCTGTTTCATTTTTGACTTCTCCAATTCCAGTTTTGACAGAAATACTCAGGGTGTGATTACTCAGTTTCCGAATTACATAAGGCCTTTCTTGCCTTGCATTCTCCCATCTAGGGCATGTTTTGGGGCCATTCATGACTCTCAGCATGGCTTTCAGGGGTAACAGCAAAGACGAATCAGACTGAGTTGCACTCTGGAGACAGGTCTGGTTTGAATCCCATCTTCTAATAGCTTTGCATCTTTGAGCACATCACTTAGCCACCCAGAATGCAATTCTCCCATTCTGAAAACAATGGTAATGGTACTCCTGCAGGATTTTTGTAGGAATCAGAAATAATCTAGGTAAGGGAACTGGCACAAGCCTGGCACTCAATGAGTAGTAGCAGGTATGATTACTGGGCAAGTAGGGAAGGTACTTAGTCAATCAGAAAAGAATCTTGACGATGGAAATCTGAGGATTTCAAAGTTGCATGTTACTCTTGAATCCTTATTATGAATAATGAAGAACTGGGTCGATTTTTTTATTACTCCAGAGAAAAGTCCTTTCAAAATGCATTTCAAGGTATCCTTCAGAGATATACAAACCAAAGCAAATCAACTTAAGGAGAGGAGGAAGAGAGGTGATTTCACACTGTCTTATCAGTACACTCTCACCTCTTTGTCAGGTAGAGCGCAATGTAATCGGCCTCATTTCGTTTCATAAAATCATGGAGTAGACACTTCTAGCCACCCCACAACATGTCATTTGAATCCAGTATTAGATCTTCATGTGAAAAACTTGGGTGCTGTGTATTAATATTTCCATCCACAGTAATTGCTTTTAAAAGATTATGAGGAGGAAATCTGCCTTAAATGTTAAAGGTTTTGTGCTTACGACTCTTAAGTGCTGACAGGATACTGTGGGATGAGGAATTGGGCCGGGTTCCCTTGCTGCCCCAGGTGACAGTGCTGAGCGGACCACCTGCTGTGCGCTGTCACCAGTCATTCCCCCAGAAAAACTCTGGTCCTCCAGCAGACCCCAGTGGTCTCTGAATTCCTGACAGGTTGCCAAGCATTACCCTTTACCCAAGCCGAGCAGCAGACATTGCACCGGGCTCTTCCAGAACAAATCCTGAGGCTTTTCCTAAAAACAATGAAACCCCCATTCCCAAGAGCAGACACTCCATACACATTATAAAACTAACAGTAAAGATTCACAGTGATAGAAGCATCATACCTACCATACCTATTTCATACCTATTCCTTGGACTTTAAGATAAGTAAGATTGATAACTGTATGCTGAAACTGGAAATAATCCCCCCCAGCCCCCTGGAAGGAAAAATAAAATAAGATGAAAACAGAGAGGAAGGTAAACCATAAGAGACTCTCTAACTCTAGGGAACAAACTGAGGGTTGTGGGAGGGAGGTGGGTGGGGGGATGGGGTAAGTGGATGATGGGCCTTAAGGGGGGGGGGCACGTGATGTGATGAGCACTGAGTATTACACGCAACTGACGAATCACTAAAGTCTACCCCTGAAACTCATAGTACAGTGTATGTTAACCAAATTGAATTTAAATAAAAAATTTAAAAGAAAGGAAATAATCCTTCCTTTTTTTGGTTTTTAAAAATATTTCCCCCTGAAACGATTATCCTTTTCATGCTATCCTGCAGCACCAAGTTATGACACATTCATTTGAAAAATTCTTAGATCATCACCAAAGGCTAGCAAGGTGATATCTGATGATTAAATGATTCTTGGAGGAAATTCAGTAGCAACTATCTTATACGATCATAGACTATTGTGCTTATTAGCACTTCTATCCTTGAGCCGCAGCAAGAACAAAAATGATTGTGGAATTGGAAAGCAGTAATGAGCTCCCAGGTGATGCTAAGTGTCCGCCAACTGGGTACAGCTGTTCTGAACCAACAGCCAAACGCAGGAATAAGTTGTAATTGTCAGAAGAATCTGGGGTGGAGATGCTGATACACGAACCCTTCAGATTTTTGCCAGGTTTCCTTTTATTCTCCTTATTTCAATGCAATGCACAATCGATCTTAAGCAGATCTATAAATTTTGCAGTGAAACCCTTCCTCCTTGGCTTACACATGCTGTATTGCTAAGTCAGTTTCCATTTAGGAGTTCTGCCAGAAATTACTGAAACCGAGCAGGTTCTTAGACCTAGCTATGGAAATGACATTCTTTCTGGGGGAGCTGGGAGGACTTTATCAGAGGTGGAGCTAAAGGTTGCGCAGGTAGAATGTATTTCGATATATAAAAGATGACCCTCACAGTTGTCCCTGGAAGTAGGTGAAGTAGATCCCACTCATTTGGTACTTAATAAACCCAGCCTCTCACCACTTTGTGACTAGTTTGTCACCTTCTCATAAGGTGCTAAATGAACAGCAACTAGGAATACTGCAAAATATGAACCCACTACCTTTATGCTTGCCATTTATTTGTATACTTTGTCCCAAACACACTTTCCCTGAGATGTGAGCCACTACCATATTACAAGGAAGAATGTATAAATAAAGCAGTAACTTGTTACCAGACAAAGAAACACTCTGGAGTGTTTCACTCTTGACCCGGTCTCTCCTGGCACATAGGTCAGGACTAATGACCATGCCTGGAGAGGCTGGATAGTTCTTTGACTTAGCCAATGATTTGGAGACCAACATCACCATTCACAGACTCCCCAAATCCTTCCCCACACAGTCGGGCTCCCTTCTTTCTAGCCTGCCTTCCTTCTTTCCTCCCTCTCTTCCATTCTTCCTTCTTTCCATCATTCCTTCCTTCCTCCCTTCTACAATTCTTTAATGATTGCTATTACGTGCAAGACATGAAGATAACAACTAGAGTTACAGGGGTTAAAAACTGTAAGACTGTGAACAATTCTTCCTAAAAGGAGACCTTTACAGATAAAATGTAGTGAAATGAGTACTGGAGTTAGCTAAGAAGATTCAGGTCCAAAGCTCAATTTTACCCATTACTCTCATCCAGCTAAACTGCCTCAGTAAATTCTGCTACAAAATGTGCTGTCACAGGGTTGTTGGGAAGTGTGATAAAATATTTTGTCAGCACGCAAATATATGATACTACTACTATTACTAGTGGTATAAATGTGGAACAAAGAAAAGCAAAAAACACGTCTGTTCAGAGTCAGGACTTACAAATAATCAAGCCTCAAATGTTCTTAGTATATTATTCTTCTACAAATTATGAAGAGAGATTGTCTAATTTGGAAAAGGTAATCATTGCATGATTACAAGGCATGAAGTACATATAAATAGTCTACTCTATTTTAACTGTATTAAAACCTCTTCTTAATAACTAATAACCACTAAATTTGCCTGTATGTTAAATTGAAGAGTAATCTGAGTTAAAAGAACACAGTCTTAAATGTGTGATTATTTTCAACTTCCAAGATGCATGCAATTCTTTAATATTTCTGACCAAAGTTCCAAGTTACTGACTCAAGTGTAGTTGTAATATTGTTATTATAACAGTTTCAAACTATAAAATACAGAAAAATTGTGCGACGTTCATATTGTATAGGACATAGTATAAGCTGTTTATAAACGGAACATTTTGGGAGCCACACATTACTGCACATTTTTATAAATACGCTGTAAAAATCTGAGGAGTAATGAAGTGTTCTCTGTTCATCACTAAATATTTTCCCACAGAATCACACAGTATTTCCTGTAGAATGCCAGGAGCTTTCTGCTCAAGGCTGGCTGAAAAGAAAACAATTCTGGAAAGGATGGCTTACTTTCTTGCTTCCTTTAAGTGGTGTTTTCCTTATCAGTAAAGTAGACAGCACTAACAGAGCAGGGCCATTACACAAATGCAAATTGCTGATAAGAAGCTACTCTATTCTTCTTTGACAATTAGCAGGGATTAGCACAAGTGTATGCTATTTACCCCAAGGAGCAATCATTAGACCCTGTCCTCCCTGAGTGAAGGAGTCCTTCCTAGCAGTTTTTAGGACAATTCTTAACAATTTCCTTGCAGAAAAATTTAACGAATTCTATGCAGTTTTCTCAATGAAACAGACACATTTTAACAATGTATATTCTAATATGAAACTGTCAATCACTATATTACAGGTTTGATTTTCATTTTCTTTCTTTTTAAAACATTATCTGTGATATCTTTAATGGCTCTGTGTTTAGAAATCTGCATGCTTTTGTGCTCTTTGAACCCAATTAAAAGGAAAAAAATCTGAAATTATTACTGTAAGGACCTATTTAGCCAGAGCGCTTCCATCCGTTAAACAATAACCTTGTTGTTTAACCCTTAAACTGTCCCTGCTCCCCCTTCCCCCAGGGGACTTACTTAAAAACAAGTCCCAGAAACCAGCCCCAGGTAACAAAGCCCAAATACAAGGGTGGGTCAGGCCAGGTGGAGACATGTGATCAGTGGGGGGGATGCATACTGTCTCCCTAGTTACCAAGGAGTATGGGCCCCGCCCTTTGGGAGCCTTTTGGGCGCCAATTCTGACCAAGGTGATAGGCTAATTCAAATATCTACTAGGGTAAATTGTAATTCAATTGGTCACCTAGCATGACTGTGCAGCTTTCTCTGTGTGTTACAATTTCACTGGCCACCTCAGCGTGGCCAGGCCCAACCACATGGCCTTTGCCCTTAAAAGCTAGTCTGTGAAGCAGAGAGAGGTCGCCCTCTCTGTAAGAGATGCGGCCCCGAACATTTGGTCTGATTCTTGATGCTTGGGGCGGAATAAAGCTTTGCTTAACGTTCGCTTTGTATCAGTCTCGCTCCTTTAATCATGGACCCATTATTGGGGGAACCTAACAATTATTATTCTTGTTCAGAATACAGCTCCTTGCAATTAAGTGTGAGAAGCACACTGGACTCCCATGGGGGTGGGAGGTGAGAGGGAGGCAGTTGGGGTGGGGCGGGGGAGAAATGCTTATATGACTCCTGAAAGGAAAGCTCTGGAACAGAAGCTGATCAGGAAGTACTGGGCCATCTCATGTAGCTTCTGTTGATGACTAGGGAAGGAAGGGGGAGTCATTAGCTTTCCAAAGGAAAAGTCCAGAGCCTGACTCAGAAGTCCTGAGGCACTGTCATTCTGGGCTGGCCAGTTTTTCTGAATAGTAATTCAATTCTCTGCTGAATGGCAAATAAACTGTTGAAGAGGAAAAAATGACAAGAGGTGATAAAAAACAAAACAACAGAAAAGCCCAACCCTATGCTGGCTTGTAGTTTTCCCAGAGGGAATACAGTGATTTGAAGTAGCCTACCATTTCCTTGGCCTCTCCTCTACTGAACTCTGCTGAATAACAAAAAGGGAAGCCAGAGAAGCAGCATCATGAGACCATAAATGAAACCAGAACTTTCTAAAGTAGAATTAAGGCGTCTCACTTCACGGACCCACAAACTTGGCTGATAAGCTAGAAGTGTTAGAGGTTCTCAGACTACCCACAAGGTAAGAGTTTATCCAAAGAACAAGTTGGCATCAAGGGCCAATGGAAATTAATTGGTATAAGTGATGAACTTGGGCTTTTGCATCATTTAAACACACCTAAGAATGGTGGAGAAGAAACAACTTTAGTATATCTTATAATCTATCCCATATTTAAAAAGAGGGTACAAATCATCTCAAAAGAATAGTTCTATGACCATAGAAATTTAATAAAATTTCTGTAGCAAAGAATTCAGAGGTGCATAGGGAAAGGCTACCCAAAGGTCACACAAGTGAATTAGGAAATGCTTGCTTTCTGTTTTGTTAAATGTATACTGTAGCTTAAGTAGGTTAGTAAGATTGCCTTTAATTCCTCTCTGTCTTACAAGCTCTCTGGGCAGATCCTATTATTTCTTCCTTCTTCAGCAGAATGAAAAGTGACCTTTGGGTGTTTCTCCTCATAAAACAAAATTATAATTTTTGTTGTAACACTGATCTCATTTGTAGCTAAACAGAAAGCAGATTCTAAGTTCCCAGCAGTTGCTGAACAAATGATTTGGTGTCACTAGATAGTGTTATCCTTAGAAAAATAAAATTGTCAAGAGGTTATTTTCAAACACACAAGTTGCTATCTTTTTTTTCTTTTTCTCTGACAGTGCATTTCACTCATGATACAATGTAATCACAGTCTTCTACTTCTTAGAGCAACATCACAATGACAGATACTTTATAGGATGTCATAGATTTTGTAAAGAAGAGGGAGTGGGGAGTCTCTTCCCACAGTGGGCCATTGGCTGGTTGGAGTTACAAGAGAGCTATGTTTCCTTCCTCACAAGGCCAATAATCTTTCCTTAGCTAATAAGTCAACTCCAGAAATATAGTTCTGTTACATACTTTTTAGTAATCACTCACTGTTACGTAAGTATAAAATTTCCAAAGCTGAGAGCGGACAAACTTTCAAGCTGTCCCTTGAATCTTTTCCCATCAATATCTATTCTAAAGGAGTAAAATCCATCTAGCCTACAAAGCAAATACTAGCCATCTATTTGACTAGCTTAATTTGGTACATCTGTAGATCTCCTCAGGCTAAAAGTAGGTGTACATTCTTAACTACACACTGCATTTTCTACCAGTATCAGTTTAGTTGGGAGAAGGTCAAGTCAATGTAGAAAATGTTAACCTGTCAATTAGAAAATCAGTCAAAAGTTTGGAGCACTAAGCAAAACAAATCAAAACAGAGAAGACTGATCAAGGATTCAGTTATTCAGCAAGCTGCCGAAATTAACATGTGGCATTTAATGACAGGTTAATTTATTCATCAACTAAAATACATTTAGAAATGAAAGCAGATGAAAGGTCAGAAGATAGAAACTGGGAGGCAAATTCATTATCTTATTCAACAAATCTAAAAAATGGCATATCAGATGATAAAAGTCATGTGGTAATCTCAATAGATATTGAATCAACATTTGATGAGGTTAACCATCAATTTCCATGAGACTATCAAGTATTATCCCCCACATCAAACCTGAATTTAATCAAGCATCCACATACAGTTACTAATTTGCAGCAAGTACAGAGGTCAGAGGAATAATGAAAGACACATCATGACCTACCATCAGCAAAACCCAGACCATGGAGAACTTTTCTGGGGAAACAGCCTCCCTTCTTAAAAACAAAACTGAAGGAGGATAAACAGACAAAGAGAGCTAGAATTAGAGACAGATCAAGAGGATGAAAGAAAAGAAAAATCTCAGAGACATTTAAAAGAGAGTTAAGAGACATATAAACCACTCACCTTGCATCAAACTTGGATCCTGATTCAAACAATTTTAAATGAATGGTATTTATAAAAGGAAATCTGATCACTAATTAGATCATTAATATTTCTATGGGATTATCACCTTTTGTGGGTGTCAAATGTACTGGGGTTATGTGTAAAAACAGTCCTTAGCTCTTAGAGATGCATACTGAAATGTGTATATATTCAATGATAACATGTCTGGAATTTGCTTCAAAATAATAAGAGGGAAGGGAAGTAATTTTGATCAAGATGAAAAAAAACAAAAACAAAACCCACCCAGTAATTGCCAAAGTGGATGATGGCTACATGGAGATTCATTATTCACTATTTCCTGTACTTCCATATGTTAGCATACATGCTTACATGTACATTATATGTTTAAAGATACATTTATGTATGTTTAAATTATAAATTCAAAAAATCAATTTCAGGTTTTTTGATACACGATAAAGTAGAATTGAGGATGATACTCTCTATCACTTAAAAAGATCTACTTTTTTTATTTTTTTAAAGATTTTATTTATTTATTTGACAGGCAAAGATTACAAGTAGGCAGAGAGGCAGGCAGAGAGAGAGAGGAGGAAGCAGGCTCCCCGCTGAGCAGAGAGCCCAATGTGGGGCTCGATCCCAGGACCCTGGGATCATGACCTGAGCCGAAGGCAGAGGCTTTAACCCACTGAGCCACCAGGCGCCCCTAAAAAGATCTACTTTTAGCAAACAATTCAAATCATACTTAACCCTGAGACTCTGGGAAAGCTTTCCATTAATGTAAAGATCAAGCAAAGTATATTGATTACCAATACTGTTATTTAACGTGGCTCTGAAAGTTCTAACCAATGCAACATGTGAAGAATAAAAAATAAACAAACTGCAATATAAATGTAAGACATGAGAAGAGGAAATAATCATTATTCGGCAGTCATTAGTAAGTGAAAAAGTTGCAGCCAAGACTCTAGGATTGATGTTTTTCTTTAATTCTTTTTTTTAAGGATTTCACTTACTTGAGAGAGAAAGAGAAAGAGCGCGCGCACAAGCAGGGGGAGAGGGAGAGGAAGAGGAAGGATCTCCGCTGAGCTGAGAGCCTGATGTGGGGCTCCATCCCAGGACCCTGGGATCATGACCTGAGCCAAAGGCAGACACTTAACCGACTGAGCCACCCAGGCGCCTCAGGACTGATGCTTTTCTAATCTGACTATACTATATGCCTGTTGATACGAAAGAACCCATTAATGATAAAGAGTATCACAGTTGGCCTAAAATTTGCCAAGTTACACAGATGCTCAGGGCAATAAGGTTCCTAAGATTATGGAAGTATCTTCATGACGGGAACGGATTTCTGCCAAAAGTTTTAAGAAATCTCAATTTTCAGTGTTTTGCATAAAGGAGCCTCCATAAAAGTACAGAAAAGGCGGGCTCTGAGCAATGCAGACACGATCTTCCAAGTGTTTCTGGTTTGAACCAGACCCTTTTGATGGGTGGTCTGGAATACGAGAAGCCTGGGTGATAGTCCTTGGGTGGCACCTGTACAGCCTTAACCCCCAGCTGCATACGGCAACACACCATTTAGCCAAACTGCTGCCTTTCTGCGTTTGGCTGATGGTTGTGGACATAAATGGGCAGATTCTGTTTCTATAAACACCACATTTTCCTCCCTCAGGTTCAAGCTTGCTGCGCATAAAGGAATTAAGCAGTGAGAGCATGTTTGAACATACGTATCTTGCTCTGTACCACTTGGCTAATTTCAGTCCGTAATTTTCTCAGAACTCCCGGGAGTGCCTCGTTTCCAGGTTCATAATCAGAAGAGCCCAACAGCCCTCCCTGTAACATGATGCGTTTCCATGTGTAGCCACAGTGTTTTGGTTCCCAGCACAAATCCTACGTAACCAGATATCATATGGGCATCTAATTTTATTCAACACCGTTATTGTCGTTCATACATGACCAATATGAATAAAAGCAAGGTCTCCAAAAACATGTAACTTTAAATGCTTCATCTTAAAAAAAAAAAAAGAATAACAAACAAAACGAAACAAAACAAAAACTTGCTGTCCTGTCCTCCCTGCCCAAAGGACTAGCCAGTCTCATAATATTTAGTTCATAGCAGGTACTGTTTCTCTGAAGAGCAATATTTTTTTAGGTTACAGATGGGGTTTGTGGGGGAGGTAATATTACAGGTAAAGCCTATGCCTTTGCAGAAACTGGGCCAAAATGATAAATTAGCCCTGACTCCATTATGTCTAAAGGAGCTTTCCTTAAAGCCTTGGGGTTTTTGTTTTGAATTTTGTTTTGTTTTTAATTTCTGGGCCTCTACCCTCAAACCCAACAGGCACCTGTTTGTCTACCATTGTCATTGGCTGTTGTTGTTCACTGGGAGGGAAACAGACAGGTGTGCATGTTGAACTCTTTTCCCAAAGTACACAATTATTTAAAAAAAACAAAAAACAAAAACGGGGCCATATGTTTAGTGTCTTGCTATCATCATCTGGCCTTGCTGTTTTATCATACATATGTGTACTGATGTATGTATACATAATTTGGTTGTTGGGAAAACTCTATGGAAATCATCCCGCTTATAGTAAAACTGAAGGGTATGTTGAAGCACATTGTTAAAAAAAAAAAAAAAAAAAAGAGTAGAAGTCAGGTTTTATCTAGGCTTGCCTGGCTAGTTCCCTGCACTGCCAGAAACAGGGAATTTTAAGGTCCTCACATAGGATTAATTTATTAGCTTTTTTCAGTGGTGATACCTCTGTGTATATAGACTAACAAAACACCTCCATCTCCCAGAGCTATAATGATTATATATAATTATTATATATAATATACATAATAAAGAGCTGAGGTCTTCCCCCTTTTAGTTTTTTAAAAGATTTTTTTATTTATTCATTGAAAGCAAAAGAGAGAGTGAGAGCAGGAGCAAGAGGAGTGGGGAGCGGCAGAGGGAGAGGGAGAGAAGCAGACTCCCCACTAAGCCAGGAGCAGGGCTCCATCCCAGGACCCCAGGATCATGACCTGAGCCTGAAGGCAGACACTTAACCGACTGAGCCACCCAAGTGTTCGATCTTCCCCCTTTTAAAACATAAACCATTTCTGTAGATGCTGCAGGTATGTGACTAAATACACATCTTTGTTCTTTCCATTTATTACAAAGGTGCCTCACACCCAAACACTGATCAAGAAAACAGCTCAAAGCAGGGACTCATGGCTGCCCAGTATACCAGCTGGGAGGGAACCACGGCTCTACAAGACCGTGGATAACCGCAGGCAGACAAAACCAGATCCCAAACCGGGTCCACTTTGCCAATTCAATCCCTCGCACTGCCGTACAATTCTGGGAGAAGAATTGAGTGTCTTCAGCTGAGATCTGTCACTTCTCCAAAAGCTTTCAAGAAGCCCAACACTTTGCAGTACTAAATGGTATGTCTAGTAGGAGTCTGCATTGCTAGTTCTGTTCAAACAGGCATTGCCAATACTAGTGAGTAGTGAATTTTGCAGTTCAGTGGAATCCAGTGACTACAGAATCCACTACAGAATCCAGTGACTGAAACACCAGAATGAAGAGACTTGTGCAGGGTCAGTTATGGTTCCGAACCCCACCAAGGGTAGCTAACAGCTGAAACACAACTTCTGGTTCTATTTCAAAGCACAAAACAAAGCCTCACCAGGCCAAAGAGATCTTGTTAAGGGGAAGGAATCAGACCTCAAACTAATTCTTCATAAAGTCCTGTTTTATCCATGGCCATCTCCTTAAGAAATCCTTACCTCTGAAGAATTTTGAAATAGAAAACACCTTCGTTAAAAGAATCAGAGAATTTTTCTTCATGACCCATCTTTTTGGGGTGCTGTGGGCTCAGTCCCTGGGATGTCAACTGACTGAACAGAGATCAGTCACAGGCTGAGCGCTTTTCTGTTGGAAGGCTTCCTTCTTGGTCCTTGATGACTAATGTTATATCAAAAAACGCTAGTACTTGAATTTTTCTTAAAGTATGAAGAACTCAGGGAAGTGACTCACTGTTCTACAGAGATCACACAAGTCCCTGGAATTAAATGTTGACAATATAAATGGATTTTAATCAGCATACAGATGTTAAGAATTCAGTGATCCTTCATTAAGGTATCCTGTGATTTTTTTTCCCCCGGTTTTGTTTCCTAGGCTTTTGTTTGTCACTCTAACCAATTAATATTATATGTTAATTCATTAGCTAACAGAAAACTAGACTACATGATTATTCTTGAAAGCATTTTAAGCTCAATTTTATTTACCCTTTGTCCCATTTAAGCCTCCAAATACCAGCTTGGACACTTGTTTGCCTGTATTCCTTTTTTATTTGTATGTTTGTTTGTCTTCAGGATTCAAAGACCATTTTATCTGCGAAATATTTTAGTTGTAAATGATGAATTTCAGTTGTTCAAAGGTGGACAAGCACAACACATGGAGGAACAGATGGAAATTATAAATGAAAACACGATGTCAAAATATTTCTTTTAAAGTCAGAACTAGGCATTGGTAAACCCACAGTATTATCCACTAAAAATGTTGGCCACAAATATTAAAAAAACAAACAAACAAACAAACAAACAACCCCAACTTACTCATGCAAGTCAGAAAGCAAATAGGAAGTAGTCAAATGGTGGATGTAGGGGGTAAAGGAGAGAAGAGGAAGGATGTTGGGTCTGTGAAATCCTAGTATAGTACTTCTCCGGACCTAGAGAGTCAATTTGAAGTTCAATTCAATTAGGTATGAGATGCTAGTTTTGTGAAGTAAATAGGGCTGTAATATCCCTTAAGGATTAAATTTAAGTGATCTCGCAGGACGGTTCATTTTAACTAGAGAAACTTTCTATGCTAAGGTGGTTTCCTGCCTCCGTTTCTCTTTCTTCCTGTTGAATGCACCACACTCCTTGGGCTGATGCGCTGGGAAACTGTAACTTGTCGTGAAGTCTAGCTTCCAATCCTGACAGGAAGTTAGAGTTTCCAACACAGAACTATAATCATATCAACATGGCCATAAGGAAACATGTCGTAATTGAAAAAGTCTAATGACCTGCAATCTGTTCAATGGGCAGGATGATCTGTTCAAAGGAGAATCACATTCTGGAGATGGGCAAAGTAAGTGTACAGGTGGAGGTAAAAAGAGAAAAGGTGAGTAAGCTAGGAAGTGAGTCATGCATGGTCTTCTAATTGGGAGGGACCAGTGCTCCATGCTCTAGACAATACTGATGACCATTTCAGCAACTCTGCTAAAGAAGGTATGAAAAATCCAAGTCTAGAGATAATGAATGTATCAGATTTATTAAAAACTTTGCTCTATTTTAGAAGAAATTCTAACTAGGCATAGCATGAGGTCAGAACAAAGTTCCAACTGCTCTTAGATCAGAGAACCATAGGGGCAGAGGTCCAGACAGAAGAAATCTATCACTATCATAAGCAATTACAAGAAAGACTGGGGATCACTCTAAAGCCATAACTATCCTCAAATGGTCAGGAGCATTTTATAATCAAAATAACAAAGAGAACTGCCTCCATGCTCAGCTAAATCGGATGACTTAATAAGGTAAAATGACATGTTCAAAGTGAGATGAGAAGTAATCATTTTAAGGGGTCGACATGGATTGGTACTGAGTCCAAATATGGAACTTGCTCTGTGTAGCATTTCCAATTCCCTAGGCTTACTTTAAAATAGGAGGCAAGCGCTTTAAAAATTATTCCAAAGTTGAAGAACATTCACAGTTGCTGTTAATAAGGCAAAACATGTTTAAGTTCCCTGTCATGCTTCTCTCATCCCCAACGTCCAACTCCTTTTGTGAAAAAATAATAACAATAATAACAAGTGGACCTGGTTATCATCTTGTATAAGGCTACGAACTCTTTACAGGCAATGCCCACTAAATATAGTATCCCAAAGGGAAACTAAATTGAAAGATGAAAAAAGGTGGTAACAAATTAAACAGGACTGTCATCATTACCTGCGACAGAAACTGTATTTTTCTGTCTTAAGAACAAGAAAGTCAGAAATAACGATCTTGATTCCCTCCCATGCTGAAACTGAGGTCTACAAGAACACTGTTTGGGATGTGGTTTCCACAACACGCAGGAGACTTAGCCATCAGAATCACTGCTAGCTCACAGAGAAAAGTGTAAGTAAAAGGGCCATATCTGGCTGACTCACTTGAATTCTCTTACCCAATATCTAACTTAGTGTGAAATCTTAAAAAGTAGTGCCATCTTTCTGGGAACACAATAATGCTTCTGTGCCTTTCTTATTATAGAAGAATTAAGTCTATCCATTCTTTTTTTTTTTTTAATTTTTAAATTAACATATAATGTATTGTTTGTTTCAGGGGTACAGGCCTGTGATTCAACAGTCTTATATAATAACCAGTACTCATGACAACACACACCCTCCCCAATGTCCATCACCTAGTTACCCCAAGGTCTACCCATTCTTAATAGTCATATTTCTAGGATTATGACACATCATAAATTATATCCCAATGAAGCTAAGATTTAAAGATCAAAAAATACATTAAACAGGCTCCCCACTACCATTTCTACTGGGCATGCTATTTACCATGTCCTGGACTTAAGGAAATCTTCAAGATAGGTAAAGGAAATGAGAAGCAGAGCAAGAAGACCTTTTGTGACTGCAGACATGGAAGAGTTCTCTGGGTATTATATTTTCTTCTTAAGCATCTTCCTTTTTTTTTTTTTTTTTTTTAAAGACTTTATTTTGGAGACAGAGAGCAACTCAATGCAGGTAGGGAAGAGGGAGAGAGAGAATCGCAAGCAGACTCCCTGCTGAGCACAAAGCCTGATGCAGAAGCTCCAGCTCCCTACCCCTGAGATGTCAACCAACAGTCAGACACTTCATCTACTGAGCCACCCAGGTGCTCCAGCATCTTCCTCTTTATGCCATAAAAACCATTTTCTCTGGTAATCTTATCATTTGAGATAGAATCATATTCATCTAGCCCAGCAGGCATTTGGCACTGATAATGTTTGCCATAAATTATAACATCCTATCTTTTCCTTCTTTTCTTTTTCTTCCTCCCGCCCTCCCTCGCCCCCTTCTTTTGGAGGAGAAATAAATGCTGAAGAAACAACTTCTCTGTATGGTAAAGGCAATACAATTCCCAGCAAAGAACAAGAAGACTGATAATTCGTTAAATATCTGCAGTGGGCCAAATATTCTAGCCTATAGCAGTAACAGTAACCCTAAGACCCGCCTATGTTCTCAGAATAACGCATAATGTGGAGAGAGACTCCAAGGCAGGCTGGCTTCCAGGCCCAGCGAAGCATCCTATCTTATGGGTCTTTCATTCTACAACTGCGTACCTGAACTTGTAGGTAAATAAACAGACAAAAACAAAAAAATCTTTTCCACAGGCTATTAATTAGAGAAGCCCTGTTCTACCACCTTCCAGAAAGCATTACTTTCTGAGTACTTCCCTGTGTTTGTAAACTGTATGTCAGGGAATGAGACTTAAAATGTTACTTTCAGGGGCGCCTGGGTGGCTCAGTGGGTTAAGCCTCTGCCTTCAGGTCAGGTCATGATCCCAGGGTCCTGGGATGGAGCCCTGCATCGGGCTCTCTGCTCAGCAAGGAGCCTGCTTCCTCCTCTCTCTCTGCCTGCTTCTCTGCCTCCTTGTGATCTCTGTCTGTCAAATAAATAAATAAATAATCTTTAAAAAAAAATGTTATTTTTAGACTATGTATTCTTAGCAGAAGACGGGAGGCCACTGCTGTTCAAATCAACATTTTTTAAGTCTTAAACTCAGGGGGAGAATGCTCAGTCCACGTTATCTAGTATCCTGTTGTCTGTTTCAGAATAACACAGTTATCTTCTCTGTTAAGCTTTGCTAAGAACTAGAAAGCTAAACCAATCCGAAGTAGTTTAGTATAAATTTGGAAAGTTACCAGAAATTCAATTTGGCAGAGCACCTGGCTGGTTCAGTCAGTGTTGGAGCATGTGACTCTTGATCTTGGGGTTTTAAGTTCCAGCCCCATGTTGGGTACAGAGATGACTTAAACATAAAATCTTTTTAAAAAATTGATTTTATGTAACAATACTGCAGGGATTCTATTTAATCTCCATTTGGTTGATCCCCATTTTCTTTTTCAAAATTATTTTTAAGAAAATTAATTTTTATCTACTAATAATTTCAAAGTTAGAAAAAACTACCTTATTTCTTTATGAAGCTAAGAGAAATTGTGCATGCACATATTATAAATGCACTTCAAATATAAATTTGCTGAATGATACACATCACTGGGGAGCTATGGCAACAGGAACTATTCCAAACAAAATGCTAAATTTAGTTATGATCCCTGCACAGTATTTAATATTTGCATCAGATCTGTGATTGACCTCAATGCAATGTTAATGTCACCAGATCCTTAAAAGGTGATTGTACTCAGCAAACAGGGAGGAAAGAAAAAAAAGGTGTACCTCTAAGAGATGCAAATAAATCATATATAATAAAAAATGATTTCCAGTGACATTTGAAATTAGGCTCATTTTGTTGACTGCTAATTTTCTTTAACCTCATTTTCATATGACATAAATCACCTACAAGGAGGTTTTTCTTAAATTTTTTTTTCACTTACAAGATGGTTTTAAAAATGGGTGCTGTGGTAGCACTCCTAGTTCAAAGTACTGACAATCAAGTAATTTAAATGAGCAACTCATACGGAAATGGGCTATTCCAACTAGCTCACATAAGACAGCTTTCTTTCCTTTTGGTTAGGTTACATGTAAGGATTATCTCATCAGATTCCCTTAGCATATCCAGTCCTAAGAAAACTAATGCGACAAATCAGAGAGTAGCAGATATCATTAAAGTGTTGACTGATTGCAGATGACTGCAAAATTGTAATAAGAATGCATATTATAGAGTTGAGTTGGTTCATTTTCATTAGCCTCTATTTAGTAATTCAGTTTTTTTTTTTTTTTTTTTGGCTAATTTTTCCCTTCAGTTGACTCTGCCTACTCTTTACTTATTTAAAACCTGAAATACCGCAGGGTAAGTCACAGATTTGTTCAAAGTAAGTTCAAGCTCTGGAAGAATTCTGAGAATCCCAGAACTTTACGTTTCTCTCTGCAGTAAGATAAGACAACCGAGGCACACGGCAAAGCCGTGATACAGTTTTTTTCCCAAACTGCCAGTGTGTAAAAGACATGACCGAGACACTGAACTCTGTACTTTCAAGTGCTCCATTAACATTTTTAGCTGAGCATCCTTTGTTTCCTAAAAATAAGCAGTCGATGTTGAACAGAAATGTCAAGAAATCAATAAAAAGTAATCAGGAAGAGTGTTCAGTGTCCTTGAGAAAAACTCTGAGGACAGAAAGGGAAGCTTTGGCATGGCGAACAGTTAACATTCTCATGTTTTGTTTTTTTTTTTTTTTCCCATAATAAAAAGAAAAAGCAATATGTTAAATTACTTCATTTTAAAAAAAACAACAAACAACCATGTAAGTGTCAAATGTCACCCTGGACCACACTGCAGAGTTAAAGGGCTTGCTTTCCATTGTAAAAGTCCACGGCTGAAAACTGCCATAAAGAAATGACTCCCATACAAGGCGCTGCACGTTCCCACGTGTGATAACAAGCAAGAGAGAAGAAAACCTCCTGTTAACACTTCGTTGCTGTAGCTCACTATTTCCATCATGTCTGAGGGAAGATACTGAGGGAAAGGAAATAACAATTATTGAGTGACTTCAATGTGCCAAGAAGAAACTACACGAGACCTCATTTTGGTATAATAAAGGTGATTTAACCTTTTGGAGTTAATTACAAAGACTGCCACTCTATTGTACAGATTACCTATGGTAATGAAGGAATATTTGATTCAAAAGGTGCCTCCACACAGAAGACATGAATAGACATCTCTTCAAAGAAGACATCCAGATGGCCAACAGATACATGAAAAGATGCTCAAATCAGTTGGCATCAGAAAAATGCAAATCAAAACCACCATGAGATATCACACATACCTGTCAGAATGGCTAAAATTAAAAACACAAGAAACAACAAATGTTGGTGAGGATGTGGAGAAAAAGGAACCCTTGTGCACTGCTTGTGGCAATATGAATTAAAAATAGAATTACCACAGGATCCAGTAATTCCACTACTGGGTATTTACCCCAACAATGGAAAAACACAAATTTGAAAAGATATATGGGTCCCTATGTTTCTAGCAGCATTATTTATAATAGCCAAATCATAAGCAGCTCAAATGTCCCATGATAGATAATGGATAAAGACAATGTGGTATGCATAGAATAAAATATTATTTAGCCATGAAAAAAAGAATGAAATTTTGCCATTTGCAACACAGATGGATCTAGAGAGTATAATGCTAAGTGAAATAAGTTAGTCAGAGAAAGACAAATACCACATGATTTCACTTGTATATGGAATTTAAGAGACAAAACAAGTTAAAAAGAGAAAAACCATAAAACCAGACTCTTAACCACAGAGTACAGACTTACAGGTTACCGGAGGGGGAGGAGGATGGGGGATGGGGGACTATCACTATGAGCACTGAGTTATATATGGAACTGCTGAATCACTACATTGTACCCCGGAAACTAATAAAACACGGTATGTTAACTACATAGAAATTTAGGGAAAAAAGAAACTTAAAAAATAAATACAACAAAACAAGGTGCCCCCCCACAGCTTCAAAAAATACTTTGTACCTATGATTTTAGAAGCTGGTGGTGGGGGAGGGGGATGGGGAGGAAGAGGATCTCTAGCATTTTTATTTATTAAAAGAAAAATGTCTTAGCTTAGATATTCCTGCTGTTAAGCTTGGACTAGCATTATTTTCTGAAAGGCAGCCGCAGCACAACTTATTTTAACAAAAATCCACATTCCTTTTGAAAGAAATAAACACAAATACCATGAACCTTATAGACATACTTTTAATTCATGTCTCAGTTTTGAAGTGCACAGTTTGAAAATGCCAGGGGGTTGTTCTTAAATCTTTTAATAATATAATTTTTAATGGAAAATTCAGAGTTGAATTATTTTAATATTTAGTACAGAAATCCATTGATATAATTCTAAATATCATTGGCCATGAAATTTAGCCTAGGACAGTATTATTACTTATTGTAGGTAATATTTTGTTACTGCGACTAATCCATATAAATATAACAATGCGTGTTTATTTTATAGATATAGAATGACAAGTCTGCTGTATCAGATAATTGGTTATAAATTACTCTAATTAACTGAATTAAAAGAACCATTTATCAAGTGATGAATAAGTATTGCACCCAAGAACAAAAAGCCCTTTCTTTTAAAATGCACCGTTTTTATGTTTTTAGAATTTTCAAATATCTGTAGAATAAAAGAACTGGTTTCATAATAGGACTTCATAAACTTACTAAATAATTGAAATTATATTAACTTTCATAATAATTAAATAGCATTTATCTTCAAAGAAACAAAGAAATTCAATTCTAAAGCTTTCTTTTGTTGAAATCCTACTCTAAAGTATTACTTTTGACTATGAGTTTTAATGAGCAACTGAATCAAATTATCTAAGACCAACATAATGAAATATTATTTGAGAAAATCCCCCAAACCCCCACTATTCCTACCTTACAATTTCAACGTCCAGGTCTCAAGAACCACAAGGGAATTTTAAAAAATCTTTCTGAGGATCTGCAATAGTTGTCATCATTATAGGCTAACATTCCTAAGTGGAAATGGTGGTCAAATTTTCCTTAAAATAAATCATTGTTATTTTATAATTCTGTGATCTTGGGAAACAATATACACAGCTACATCTAAACATATTCACAGACTAAAAGACTGTAATTTTCAAGTTTAACTTAGGAAAAGCAAATTGGCCATCACATGCATCGAAGTCTTTTCCCAGACATTACGCTGAAGTGATGCCACTTGATTTGCTCTGTGGTGTATCACAGTGTCTCAGATTAAAATAGGACAGTTCTATACGCCTTTTCTTGTTTGTCTATTCATATCCTTACCAGCCCCATTTATCTAGTAGTGGAAAGATAAAATATTCAAATACATCTATGCCTACTTATGGATCTCTCTGAAAATCTTTGGCTAAGTTTTCACCTAAGATGACCTTCTTGGCAGTGACAAAGCTTTGCTCTTACTACCTTGCCATCAGCTCAGACCCCTCAGAGACATAAGATTTAGCATTTGTGAAGCTGGCAGAGGTATGCAAACCTTGGTGTGGACCACTTTCATCAGTCGAATATATCTCATTTTGCTAAATCATCTCTCTGCAAGAAAATTCCTCTTGACTTGGTTCATGTCCCTCACACCATGGGCGTCTACTCCATCCCTGTGGCTTAAAATCAGGCCATTATTCTCCAGTCCTGTGCCACTACTCAAGGCCCACAGGTTCAGGTTGCTGAAAGAATCCAATTCGTTCTTATCTTTTTGCTAATCTATAGCCTAAGGCTAAACCTTTGTCTTTAATGATAAACTTGATATTCCTGGCTTGGATCATACTCTTAGTTATTTTCCCTGGCCTTCCGGCTACTTCCACTCCTGGATCACTTGGCAAAACCATCTCTCTGTTCCAGGCACAGCCCCAAGGCAAGGAGAATCCTAGATGCTGGCCTCTCTGTTTGCCCCCCAACCTCCCAGCAGTGTGGGTTACACAAAAGGGACGAGACTCCTGCCATTTACTAATCAATAGTCCTCACTTCTCAAAGTTAAAAAGACAATCTATCCAAGGCAGAGATCCACTTCCTTCTCTAGAAGGAGTACAGTTCCATTCCTAGATCAAGATTCACTAGCCATCCGGCCCACCTAAAACAAGATGGCTGGATTTAGCAAATAAAAATACAGGATACCCAATTAAATTTGAATTTCCTATAAACAATGAATCCTTTTTAGTGTAAGGATTCCCTATGTACTGTTTGGGACATACTTTAACAAACTATGCACTGTTTATCAGAAAGCAAAAATCTATTTGGGTATCCTAGACTTTATCAGGTAACTCTAACAATATAGGACATTTTCTTTAAACCAAGAGGATGTACAATCACATACACATATGCACATGCCCGGACACACACACACACACACAGAGTCATAAAAACAAACCACAAGGCTATACTTTTTCATTTAGCCCCAAAACTGGTTTTTATCAAATTGGCAAAAAGATTACAACTACACTACTATATTTTTGCCGTACCTTAGCGATTTCCACTCCATTTCTGTTGTGATTGAACCAAAGGGGGAGGGGAGCTTTCAAATTCAAACTTACTCCAAGCTAAGAAAATCGAC
This sequence comes from Lontra canadensis, assembly GCF_010015895.1. Lineage (NCBI taxonomy): Eukaryota > Metazoa > Chordata > Mammalia > Carnivora > Mustelidae > Lontra > Lontra canadensis. The sequence goes on along the minus strand of NW_022631096.1, from coordinate 4,110,445 downwards.
CCCCCCCCCTCCAGACTCCCTTGCTCCCTTCCTCTGCACTTTGATAGTCTTCAGACGCAAGTCCAAAGGCAATAATGACTTAGGAGTCACTAACATCGCCAGCAGAAAGGCTTGCTTCTGAGCTCAAAGCAGTCCAGGAACAGAGTACTGCACAAACGCTCAGAGTCAAGTTTTTAACAATATTCTCTATCTATCGGTCTCACTACACTGTGGTGTGAAAGGACATCCAGAGTCCCCAGAGCAGGCCGAATTTGCATCAGAACTGCTCTGCTCTCGGCATAAACGCCAAAGCATAGAAGATAATTTCTGGGTACTGCAAGTTAAAGGGGAGAACGTGAAGAGATGCAGAGACACCTTCCAAACTACATACCACGAATTCTCCTAGCAGGCTCCTGACGTGGAGACCCAGAATAAGAGGCAGAATAGCTTCGTCAGCACACATATCCCTATTTCACTTAGCCACCACGCAGGCTGCTGATGACTTAGGCAGAAATGACACACAATAGGAAATTGTGTTGACAGAAAAGAGTGGAAAGAATGGTGGCAAAATGGAACTTATTCAGTGTACAGAAATCTGCTTGGCTAGGAGGCTCAAATTTTACCATACTGAGAAGGGAGATGGCATTGGTGTTTGTTGCAGAAGAATCTAGGCAACAGGTATTAATCTTTGAATATATCAAAGTTGGATATATGGAGTGTTTATTTAAAGGGGCAGAAATGGGGTACTACTACAGGAACACCAATTTTCAGCTGAATATATGAAAAAAATCTGCAGAGCTAAAGAAAGATAAAATGGGTAAGCTTTGGTAAATCGGGCATTTTCTTCTAAGTAAAGAAACCCCAGCTAGTAGACAGTTAGGACTCATTGCAGTGGGGGTAGGGTTGGAGTTGGGATCATTCAAGATTTCTTCCAACTTGAGGTCCTATGACTAGAAGGAGGGAATGAAACAGTTTATCCGTGATGCTGGTGGTTTGGGCTAGACTCAACAATTTTCATATTTAAGCAAGATCTGACAAGACTTTACAGACCACAAAATGATACGTATTAATCTCAATCTCAAGAATCCTGGTTCTAATTTGCCAACTTGTAACTGGTACACGATGAGACCAGAAATAAAGAGAGGATCAAGAAGAGATCCCATTACAAAATGGAAAAATATCTAATGTTCTTTACATATCTTCCACTTCTATAAATCTCCAAAGCAAAATTTTTGCCGTTTTAGCAGTTTTTGTCAAGGATAGCAGAAAGTAGTTAAAATTTGTGGTCGCTTATCACACACTGATTGCTAGTCCTAAAAGCTGTACTTTATTAAATTAAAAAAAAAAATCATTTGGCTCTCAAAGAATACTTCTGTGCTCACATTTTAAAATATATTTAACAACAGAAACGACTCTACATTTTATTAAGGCAAGCCAATATTTTCAATGGTCATAAAAAGCATAGCCCAATGATCACAAATCTCGAATGACAGGCATTAATGCATCTCCGTCCCCACAGATTACTAATTTCACTGATGAGACTTCCTATAGCTTTTATTGGCCATCAGCAGATGAATAGGGGGCCGGTGGGGGGACTACATGCCCCAGGACCAATAAAACCTGCCTGTAAATGATAAATATGAGCTTGTTTGTGCTATGACTGGAAGAACACTGTATTTTCAGTGATTTTTTCAAGGAGAAATACTTGAACATATTCCACTAATTTCCTAACAGGAGTGGCAAAATAAAGCAGGGAATCGTCAGATTTACCGTGCAGAAACTCAGGCAACGTTTATGCACTTTTCGCACACCTAAACTGGTTTGAGCCTTGGGAAATAAAATCTTGCCTTCTGATACGGATTTTGAAGCACCCCTTTTATTTGTTTGTTCTGCGGCTGTCTCATCATAAAATATGAGAGCTCTTGTTTCTAACGTTTTAAACATGACATATACGTTATACAAAAGTTCTTTCACTGCATCTTCTGCGAAGCTACTTCTACAATTCAGTAAATCTTCAGAAGACTTAAGACTGACAGTATCACCTCTCCTCACTTGAAAATATCCAGGTTATACATAGACCCTTAAAAAAAGAAAAGATCATTTTGAAGTTTCAACCCTCAATTCATTTAATCCAGCTCAAAAAATCACTATAAAAATTTGCCAGGCTGTCCCAGTTTTTATTTGCTATGCACCCCCCTCCACTTTTACTGCCTCCCCAGGGGGTAATGCGAGATGGAGAAATGGACAGAGAAAAGACGAGGAAAACATTCTTTTTAGTGCACCTTGCATATATCATCCCTCAGCTAAGACGGCTGGTAGGCAACTGGCAATTTGTTAAATTAACTCATTTCCTCTGAATCATTCTTTGTTACTGAAGGGCCACAGCTCCGTTCTACAACGAGCCATTAGTGTATAAGTGCTTGCTCAACATATTCCATTTTCGCTGATGGTATCTGAAATTAACCAGTGTGCTGCAGTCAGCACAGGCAGAGGAGTCACAGGGGCGCGGACAGTAAAGCCATCCTTACCAGAAGTCACTACTGTACTGTTCTAGCATGTTCTGAGAGAAGGCATCACTTTTTGAATGTGTTGAATGTGTGGTAACACTGCCTCAATGAAAATCATGGGTAGTTAGCCGTGAAGGGTCTTTAAAGACCCCAAAAGAGGGGTGCCTGGGTGGCTCAGTCAGTTAGGCAGCTGCCTTCGGCTCAGGTCATGATCCCGGGGTCCTGGGATCAAGCCCCGCATTGGACTCTCTGCTCAGTGGAGAGCTTGCTTCTCCCTCTCCCTCTGCCTGCTGCTCTGCCTACTTGTGCTCTCTCTCCATCTCTCTAATAAATAAATAAAATCTTAAAAATAAAAGACCCCAAAGAACAGAATATCAACTTTAAATTGTGTTAACACCTTTATTCCAAATACTTAGCAAAATGTTGCTGTGTTGGTTCCAAATTTTTCATTTTTATTTTTTAAAATGATTTTGTTTATTTATTTGAGAGACAGGGAGAGAGAGCACAAGTAGGGGGGCAAGAAAGAGGGGAGAAGCAGGCTCCCCACTGAGCAGGGAGCCTGACTCAGGGCTTGATCCCAGGACCCCATCCCAGGACCCTAGGATCAGGACCTGAGCCCAAGGCAGATGCTTAACTAACTGAGCCACCCAGGCTTCCCTGGTTCCAGATTTTTAAAATAGCTTGACGTATTACTATTTCTTTAAAAAACAAAACAAAACATGTTTTGTGTGTAAGAACAGATTTTCATTTCTATATTTTCCTTCCTGTGAACAGACTGACCAGAAGAAAATAAATTCTATTTTCTTTACCCATCAATTTACCAGAACAAAAAAAATGCATTCAGAACTGGTTCTCACTTAAGGGTCTCTGTCAGTCCCCAAGGTCCTGAAAGAAACTACTTTAGAAGAAAAATAGGTAGAAGTAAAGAGAAAGTAATACAAACTGTCATTTCTGTCTAAATCACAAGATTTGCTTATATGTGGTAGGAAAAAAATCTTTTTCTTATTCCAAGTACCATTGCTATTTCACAGATAAACAACTAATACTCAGCTGATGAAAAATCCAGAGTTTTCTTCCACTTTCTGTCCCTTCCTATTTTTTTTTTTTTTTTGAGACTGGTATCAGATGTATAATAAAGAACAGTAAGCCAAGAAATTGACTTTGCATGTGTCTTCATGAGCATAACTTTTTTTTTAATGACCTATTATTACTGGGGAGGAAACAGACTAATTTTATTTGACCCTGTTAATGATTTTTAGACTTCCGAATTGATGTCTCTGATCCCACTAGAAAGTCTAGGAATCATCATAAACGTATAACTTCGCATGTGAGTTACAAAGACAGCTGGTGTTAGAAAGATAGTTACAAAGATATCTGGTGTTAGAGCCCACACCAGATATTTGTGAAAATAATAACAATTTTAAAAATCATCAACAGAACAGTTTCTCCACTATCATGAGACAAAAAGAAATCAAAGTGTCTGTCAGATCAGGGAAGTCAAACAGATAGAAGGATGTTTCAAAACTAACAGCATGGGTGCCTGGGTGGCTCAGTGGGTTAAAGCCTCTGCCTTTGGCTCAGGTCATGGTCCCAGGGTCCTGGGATTGAGCCCCGCATCAGGCTCTCTGCTCAGCGGGGAGCCTGCCTCCTCCTCTCTCTGCCTGCCTCTCTGCCTACTTGTTATCTCTCAAATAAACAAATAAAGTCTTTAAGAAAAAAAAAAAAAAACAAAACTAACAGCATTTATTATAGTTTTCAGCCCCGCTCTAAACAGCTAAGGAGATGAGGAAACCTGAAGAGTCCTTAAGGGGTCAGGGGACCCCCTCACTGCTCTGTAGGGTTCCTGGTCAGCTTCCAATTGGCGCAGAGCCCTGCCGGGCTTCAGGGACAGACAAGAAGGCTAAAGGGGTAGGGAATGTCTCAAAAGCTTCACGAATCATCTCCAAAATCCCTCCCATTCTCTCAGACACAGGAATTGTGTGAGTTGCATAGGAAATTAAAATAAAAAAAACATTTTTCTAAACAAATAGAAAAATACAATTAAACACTACCCAGTTATTGACTTACTTAAGGTAAATCATCATTAAACTCAAGCAAAATTGCCCTTTTAGGGTACATTTGTTCATTTTGATGCTTGCTTGAATTATTGTTGAAAAACCCAGTCATTAGAGAGAGAGGAAAGAATAAAAAGACAAAAAGAAGACTGTAAGACAAATTCAAATAGTTTCAGCAACCTTGTGATTCACCTCCTTTTCTGGATTCCTCCTTTCCTCAAGTTCCAAGAGCTGACTGATAATGTTGCAAGTGAGAAGTCACATAATTCATAACATCCATGAATCCATGCTCCTTTGACAGCTCATCTCTAGGGACTCCTGGGTGGCTCAGTCAGTTAAGCGTCCAACTTCTGGTTTCAGCTCAGGTCATGATCTCAGAGTCATAAGACTGAGCCTCCATGTGGGGTTCTGTGCTCAGTGGGGAGTCTGATTCTCTCTCTCTCTCTCTCTATCTCCCTGCCCCCCCATAAATAAATAAATCTTTGAAAGCTCATCTCTACCAAAGCAACTGCCCTAACACAAGTTGCTGTTTATTTCAACAAGATCAGTTGATTTTCCTCCATGTAGGATTTTGAGTATGGCCATCAGGCACATCTCAACTTAGAATGACATGATTTTTGCAAGTACACACATTTTTCCAAGAGTTTCCTGAGAGAAATAAGTGATGGTGATGAACTCGAGTCAGTTTTTAGATGTAGGCAGTCTCTGATCAATGCCTTAAAGACAGCACTCGAGACTTGTTTTCCTTAAATATCCATTTCTTATTGATTTTTTTGTGTTATAATACTTACGCCAGGAAAAATAATTCAAAGGCTTTCTATTTTTGAGATTAGGTGTCAAGCTGGCTCAATGTAAGAAGTTACTCTTGCCAATGAATCATCCTAGAAGCATATTTGATTTCTGGGTAATTTCTAGCACTTTGATTTATTTTGTGATGAAGTCTTAAGGAAATGTCACTTACATGATCTCACGATCTTGGGTGTCCCGCGTCAGTTTACGGACTTTCAGATCCACATCCACCTGGGAGAGTTTTTCTTTTTTCTTTCTTTCTTTTTAAAGATTTATTATTTATTTGGAGGGAGGGGAGGAACAGAGGGAGAGAATCTCAAGCAGACTCCCTGCTCAGCACAGAGGCCGAGGGGGTTCATCTCAAGACCCTGAGATCACGTCCCCGAGCAGAAACCAAGAGTCAGATGCTCAACCGACTGAGCCACTCAGGAGCCCCATTCACTTGAGAGAGTTTCAATTCAAACAGGTCTCTCCTTTACAGGAGGTGCCCCAGTCTTATCTTCTGTTCATTTGAGCAAATGAAAGCAGCAGAGTCAGAATACCTTAAATCCTTCACAGAAGGCAGCAGGACAAAAATACAAATATAAGCCAGAAAATGATAACTGGTAACTAATCTATAATTTTTTATTGATTTTTTGTGGTCACATTTAGCAAAGGGAATCCTGTTTTAGTTAAGCACATGCTCTTTAGTGGACTGTTCTGCCTATCTCAAAACAGGTTTTAGTTGAGCTGAGAAATCAGGGATTTATTGAGATGTAAAACCCAGAAACGATAGCTTGTCAGTAATTAGCCAACCCAGGAAGGGGCATGGCCGGTTCAATAAGTGAATATGGGTCAGTGCGACAGGGGTCTCTGGGGTGGGCGTGGGCTGCAGGAGGAGATAGATCAAGAACAGGCAGAGTCTTATACAAACACGGTGTTTGTTATTTTCAAAAGTGTGTAGTCTTGCTAGGATGAGCACTGGGTGTTGAATGCTGAATCACTAAACCAGAGACTCATAACACACTGTGTGTTAACTAACTGGAACTTAAATAAAAATTTAAAAATAAAATGTGTGCACTATAGTGACTTCTATAAATTACATGTTTCCTTTGTACTCTTTGTCCCTTATCCAGCCTCTCTTCACAGATAGACACATTAACTAAATTCTTTCAGCTGACAGGCAGGATTAACCCAACGTACCAATTAGAATGAGGCTTTATTGTATTTGTGGGAAGAAGGACGTAGTTGTTAAAAAATTTAAAAGGGATGCGGAATTTTAAAAGATATTTCTAAGTTCTATCTGTGTGGTTATATACAGTTTATATAACAGTTTATACATGAATGGGAAAGTAATTAATTTATTTCTTTAATAGAATTTATCCTTAATATACCTAATTTGACTTTCTGCTTATGTCAAGTTTGAGTTAAATTGAAGCATTCAACTAGTATCTTCATTTCAAAGTATTGCCAAAATTATTTCATCAATTGTATATAATTGAAATATTTCATTATTCTTTACTTCATTTTATCAAAAATGAAATGAAAAACACTCATAATATACCTATGTTTGGAATTCATAACACTTTTGCCAGCTACAAACACAAAAGAAAAACGCAGCATTTTAATCAGAGCACCTGCTTCCAAAATGACTTGCATTGCTGGGGGAAGCAGGGAACAGGAAATGGGGAGGGACTGCTGACCGGTATGAGATTTATCTTGGGGTGATAAAACATTCTGGGATTAGACAGTGGTGATGGGTTGCACAACTTTGTGAATGTATTAAAACAATGAATTGTATAAAGAGGTGACGTCTGTGGCAATGTGACTTATATCACAATAAAGTTGTCAATAAAAATATTTTTTCAATAGTTTGAATGATTAAACCCTCAGAAGAAAGAGCCCTGTGCATTTGAATATTCTCTTAAATACTTCTTTATCATGTTGATAATCAAACCCCTATATTACCCAGTACAGACTTGCATATTGACCTTAGGGCAAAAGTTGAACCATTATTAGCACATTTCCAGACAAATGGTGACTCCAGACAATAAAAGGCAAGAAATTCTAAAAGAATAATCTCAAAAGGTACACTAATCACATTTATACAGTGACATTAAAAAAAAAAAAACCCTCAAAATTTTGTTCTTTTACAAACTCAATTTCCCAGTATTTCTTTCAAGTCTCAATATTAAATTACATCTATATTTGACTAAGTTCAAGGATGGTTTGTATCACCGGACAACTATCACATAACTCGATTCCATTAAAGGTTCTCTTCTGACTTCTCTAGGAAAGCAGATTTCATTCCTTACAGCTGCATTAATCACTAACCCAGGCAAGCTGTTTAACTAATCAGAATCTGGGTCTGACAACTGCTCTCATTTACTGATTCCATTTTTTGTGTGTGCCACCATGGGCATACCAAGCCCCTCAATCACTGTCAAGTACAGAATGGGAGGAAGGAGACAACCTTCATTTTTAATGATTACTTAATTAAAGGCAGAGTTACATTTGCATAGCAGTCTTATCCAGGCAAAATTACTCATCCATAGTTTCAAACAACTGACCCTATGATAAATGCACTCATAGGAAGTCGGAGTCCAAATCCAAATCCACGACAATGTGTATCATTTACTTAAGACACTGAAATATACTTGGCAATGTAACTGGGGGTCAGTGTTAGGATCTTCATCTCTGGAAGCCTTTATGCAGGCAGTTGCGGCTTTTTTTTCCAGGAAGGTTTGTGCCTTGTGAATGGATGAAATAGGGAATAATATTTCCTTGATTGATCTCAACAAAGTCCTGTCTGAAGGGAAGGGGTTAGACACAATGCCCTCTGGAAACCACTCCTAACCCTAAGATTTTAATATTATAAGGAAAGTCAATCCCAAGGATCAGCTCTATGGTTTTTTGTTTTTTTTTTTTTTTTTCCAATCACCTCACCTCTACGTCCAAAAAAGACCAGAAATTCTCCGAAACCAGCCTTAGTAAAATGCAATAAGTCAGAAAGGATGCAAACCATTCATTTTGCAAAGGCCATCCTGAGTCAAGCTAAGTGGGGGCCTTGCTTCCCTACCCAGGTCTCCAGCTGACCTTCTCCTAGGCCTTTATTTCGTCATTATCACTTGTGACAGGTGCTCAGGGCTCTTTTATGGGTCCTTATTTCTGAAGACTTTCTACCATCTGGATTTTCTCTCCAGGGCAGAGACCGATATGGCTGCTACTGTAACACCTGAGAGATGGGCTTGTGGCTTATAATGCCCTTGCTGCAATGCCCAGAATGCCCAATGCCCAGAACCCCGTACCTCCTTGAGAGCTAGAAAATCCCATCTGCCCTCATAACTCTCCTGCAATGAACCTTTCCTACGGTTGAATCACTGATATGTATTTCTTGATGTTCCACTCCTTCTACGCTTCTTCCAATCTCCAGCTGTTCCTTGAAGGCTATATAAAAAAAAAGCATTTTTTTTCTAGATGCTTTACTTATGTTTACTGGTTGAAAATTGCTGTTAACCTCTTCAGCACATTAATGCCTAAGGGACTGTTCCATATGACATTGAGGAATCACTGAGATAGCAATAAAATGTGTTTTTCTAATTCTTAGTAAGTCTAAGCCATAATTCAGATGCTATAGAAAGTAAGAGAGACATACTTCCCTGATTTATGAAAATCATATTGGCTTCTAAAATTTATTTTTGTGATACAATTTTACTCTAATTGCCATGTCTTTTGATTGGTCTCCTATTGCTATATTCTAACGAGTTCCAGCTCAAACATATATAGATTGTTGTTAGGTATCTTTCCAGCTCGAATTTAGCCCATTCTGTCTCTCTGGGAGTCATGTAACTGAGCTGAAATTCTACAGCGGTGTGCGTTTATCCCAGAGAACCACATCAGTTCCAGGAAAGAGTGCTGATATCTGAAGGGAGTTCAACATCATCGTCTCTACCAATAAGAAAGTTTTCTTGTTTTGTTTTTTTTTCCAGATTCGTACATATAGAATCAACAGGTAAGTACTTGGCACAAAGCAATTCCCTGATCTACTCATGCCAAAAATAAGTAGTTAACTTTAAATATGTTGTAGGAAACATTTGGTAATTAAATTGAGAGTTTCTCTGAATTACCCATGATGAAAATGCTAGGCAAGGCAAAGCTCAGAGAGATGACTAGCCCAGGACCATCTCCTTTGGTGTGCCTAGTAATTCTTCAACAGAACAGACTGCCTCAAGCTTAGCCCACATGATCCTACTTCAATTTTTCTCCATCCACTCCTATGAAGAACTTGTTCTGTCAGTGCAAATGTACAATTTAACAATGAAGTAGATCCCGCAGACAGAATTGGGGGCAACATCTATCCAATCTGATAGTTCACAGAACTTCCAGTCTATGAAACTACATCAAGTACACAACTCAGACACACAAAACCATCCTTAACGATTAATTACCTTGCGTTTTAAGGTTCTTGGAAAAGAATCATGAGCCTTTACTACCTCCCATCTTCAATGCACTTAAAAAATTTTGTTTTAAAAACCAAGTATAGGTAAAAGCTGGAAGCATTCTGAGGCTGCTTAATATAATCGCTATTTCTGAGATGGTGATAATTTTCAAGGATCTTGTGTTCTTCAAGCTGTGGAGTGGCCCACAGGGTGCTTACTGCCAGTGGAGGAGTTGGAAGTGTCAGGGAAAGGCAACCCAGGAAACTGGTGAGGGCTTTCGGCTGGAGAGCAGTGCGGGCTTTTTTCCACTCAGGGAAAAGAAATGTAGATTTCCACCACTTGGGTACAGTTTTCCCTCTCTAAGGAAATTAAGGAACTTTGAAAGTGAAGAGGATCATGACATTATCTAACATGATCCAACTCCTGGGAAAGCTTTTCGGAGACACGAGTAGTGTTTTCAGTCTCCCCGTCTCCCCCAAATTGCCGATGTTGATGGGAAGAGTTTCTTTCCTTCACATTCAGTTCAGTTCACACTATGCTCAGTGACATAAAGCTCTGTCTTCAAAACAAACGGAAAACCATCTTCATTTCCACCTGGGACTGTGGGTGCTGAGGGGAAACGCATAAATGGAAAGCTGGCAGGCACTCTTGGAAAGGAGGCTGAGGCATTCTTTTGGGTCAAAATCATCTAATTTTGTGGTCACTTTCATTGACAAGTAAGGCTGATTTTCAGCATCCAGACACTGGCTTAGAATCCTGTGGACATTCCTTTGCTTCAGTCTTGGGACTGTTTTGAGTTGTTTGATTATATCCTTATTTGGATATTAGTCTTTAATAATAATGGGATACATGCTATCTTGCTTCCTCCAATGATTTAAATACTCCCATTTGCAAGCATCTGATTTTTTAATAGATGGCACTTAATAATATTAGCAAAAAGGAGTGGTGCTTTGTGACCAAGCAGTGTTAATGAATTTGGAGACCCACACACGCCCCGCAGTGCGCTACCCCCCCCACATCACAGCGGGCACGTACACACCCAACTTCACATTTGCACAATTCTGGTTTTTTTTAATCCCACAGGGAACATTTTGCCTATAACAAATTCGTTTCTGACTCCTCTTTGTGATGCATCTACTTCTCGGGTATAGAAGGCGCCATGAGTCTGCTTTTTATTCCTTTCTGGACTTCCCCATAAAACTGTGATAAGGATACAGGGCTGTTCTCCAGTTCTGCTTAGCAGCTCTTGAGTTCACAACCTCGCTGGTAAATTTTAGAATCTGGAGATGGACCTGTAGGCAAAAACTTCACTTGCCCCTGCTCCCCGCCCCCCAAATGTGTCATTAGGACCTGGGAAACACCTGACTGGCAGGCAGTGCTCCAGGCCCCAGTCAGAGCTGGCTTCCAGTAGAGAGGCTTGGGCCCGGAGCATCCTGACAGACCTGGGGGATTTCAGGCAAATACTGTGTTCAGTCTAGGCTTTCGGGTCCTAACTTGTCACATGAATGCTAGATCTACCCCCAAGCTCTCTTCACTTCACTACACGGGCCCTGAGTAGTTGTAGTCTGAGGAAATATTATTAGCATCGTGGGCTGTGTGCAACTACATTCTCTCTCTCTCCCACATGTGCACACACCCACACATTCTGCTTGATTCACGAGATGATTTCTCTGAGACATGACCTAATTTCATTTAGGCTTGGGATCTTGTCAGTCTGGGTCTTCAGAGCTGCTTTATACAATTAAAATATGGAATCTGAGACCGGAGCTCAGACTTTATTATTATTAGTCATGCTCAAAAGACAAATAAGGACCTGATCTAGTGCAATGATGGGTCAGCAGGAAAGAAACACAATAAAAAGAGTACTTTTAAAAAATGGAGTACCTCATGAGACTAAATATTAGGAATCCTACAACCTCTGAAATGTCAGAACAGTTACACATTGAAGACTCGTAAAAAGAAAACACACTTAAATTGGAACACTCATCGATGGGGGAAAAAAAATACTAGACCTAAGAATATTGGCAAAGTCGCGGGATGAACATCTGCGATCTCAAATCTGAAATTATGATAATAATTGATACTAGCAAGTTTGGATATCATGTCAGATGTGTAGCTTGAAAATGTGCGTTCTGACCACTTAGATTCTGGGGGTGAAACATGGAATGGAAGCTTAAGTTACAACCCGCTAACGTTCGTGAGAACTAGCCTCTACCTGGTATAATGTGCTCGATGCATAACAGCTAGGAAAGCACAGCTGACATCGTGCCAAGAGCCTGCTCCTTAGGCCAGACAGGAAGAAACAAAAGGCAAGGGGAAGGCAGACAAGCATGAGGTATGCATCATTATGGACAATTTTTCAAAAATGAATCAAAGAGGAAAGGGGTCTGTTCGATTCCTCACAATGGAAGTAGGGAGTCGATGAGGCTAAGGCTGTCTTTTGCATACGTTTAACACCTGGAAGGGATGAATAATGGAAACCAAAGCTTTTTTGATCCACAGGAGTATGTCTGCCTGTATCTGTGGTTCCCCAGATTTTGATTTTACTGTATCAAATAGAACAGAAGGAACTGAGTAATATATACATTAAGCCACAGTTTCTCCAATGGGGAATGGGAATTTTGCGGTTATTTTACACCTGGTGCCTGGCATGTGATAAGCTCTGAGGTCTGGAGGGGAGCAATGGGAGTACAGAAGATGTGCTTATCTCACATCCTGCCTGGACCTGGTCCCTTGTCCCATGCACGGGGCAGATTTAGAAGGAGCCACACTGACCTTCGACACTGGGCCGTGAGTCAGGTCTACTGGCACACACCAGTCAGTCCCTTCCAGATGGACCCCGTTTTCATTATTTTTCAGCAACTAAAATAATAGCAAGAGGGATTGGGCCTGAAGCCATCAAAAGGCAAGTGTTGTTCATTGCCCCATGCAGATATTAAGCCCACCTAACGTCTGGGTATTTTTGTGCCCTCTTTGGAATATAGGTGAGTCTACCTAATTCTTCCCGGAAGCTTTCATGATACCATTGTCCCTCCTTAGAAGAGGACTCTCATTCTCTAGACCAGTCTTCTGGGGCCAAACCCCAGCTGGAATCTAGAGATGGAGGAACAGACCGTGCTAGTCACTGCAGGGCCAGGCCAAGACCCTACATGACAGAAAATCGTGTGCTGCTGGACAAATTGACTTTGCTGAGAGGCTGAATGAAACTGACTCACTCATGATCCATTAGGCAACTGGCTGGCATCCAACGGCTGGAAAATAGCTATACAGAATGAATCTCGGAGTCTGTTGCCGACAGCCAACTGTGCCAAACTCTCATAGTATGTGTATGCAATAGTATGTGTCGACCCCGTCCTGAGAATGCTCTAAAAAAAAAAAGAAAATTACCTGACTGAATCTGGAATGTACTTAAATTATGCATATCAGAATTGGGTTTTGGAAGCTAACGAAGTTACGGAAATAAAGGAGAAGAATAGGAATGAGACCTCAAAGGTGGAACTAGTTGCAAATTCTTGATTAGAACAGTGCTGTGTATACAGTGGGTGCTCAATAAAGGCATTTGCTGCTAGCTAGAAAGATGAGGATGTGATAAAATCAGTATCATTTTCTTCTTTAGGGAGAACAGGATACATGCAATTTGCTTTCAATTATCCAAGGCAGAAAGCAGCCCAACCATAAATTCAAAAAGCTCGAAGAAGGGCACCACTAAAGTATCTCCTTACACAGGCTTGAATGCAACTCCCTAATTAGGAGAAAAAAGACAGAAATTTATAAATGAATCTTACCAACAATTCCCACAACTTCCTTGCTGTTCTTCCTGTATTTAACGTCTACAGAATCTTGCTACTTTAAAAGTTTGATCAGTTAAAACCAAAGTACATAAACACTTTTTAAGAACTGCTCAACATGTCACGGTATCTTTTTTTCACTAGCACATAAAGAAATTGGTAGTTGCACCCGGGATTCTCTTTTCTTCAGGCCATTTTCAGATTCTGTTTCCTAACAGTGTGTCCCGCACAAGTTGGAGCATTCATGTCTCTTTTGGGGGAATGTTATCAATACAGCGAAATGGTGTGAAGCCCAAGGCTGCATTGAGTCACGAAGAGAATGTGAATTTCACCTTTTAATTTGCATGAAAACGAAGCCTGTAGATGGTCTTTTCCTGGGAGATAGAGGGGATTTAGACTGTCTTAAATGGTTAATGCAAGGAAAGAGACACTGAACAAAATCCCTCGATTTCCACGTAACTTCTGTAAGGATATTCTTCAAGCAGTAGTGAGATGCTCCTACTAGGAATGTAAGATAAAATAAAACTACCTTAAATTCCTAATTCTTGGGTGATGGCCACCTCAGCCTAAATATCAACATCTCTGATAAAGGTTCATTCTGTTCAAGGTTACTACTGACATTCAAAAGGGATGCACCTGTCTGCTTTCCGGTCATGTCCACAGAGTTGATCTCTATCAGGAGATTACACGTGGTGATTTTAATCCTTTGGAGTCCTTGGTCTTACACACCATTATGGCCTCAGAACTTTAGAACCACAAGACGATCTCACAGGGCCTAGCATGTTGAGTAATGCCACATACGCTCTGGGGAATGCTGCGAGGACACCAGGCAAAGAAGGATGGCTGGACCTCTGTTGTCCTCACTGCACACATGACCAGATGGTGTGGCCATGTTAAACTGCTAAATACGGTGGGTCCCATCTGGCCAGGAGCAGAGCAGACATTTTCACACGGCACCATGTGGGTGAAGGGCTGCCGCAGAACCTGAGTGGAACGCGGGGCAAATGGAATTATGGAATCCCAAAGTTACTTCATAAGAGGAAATCTGACTTGGTTATTTAAGAAAAAAAATTGGATTTGACTTGGAATAAACAGGGATGCAGACACTTCAAAAAATTTTGAAAGCTGGGCACCTGGGTGGCTCAGTGGGTTAAGCCTCTGCCTTTGGCTCAGGTCATGATCTCAGGGTCCTGGGATCAAGTCCTGCATCGAGCTCTCTGCTTGGCAGGGAGCTGCTTCCTCCCCTCTCTCTCTGTCTGCCTCTCTGCCTACTTGTGATCTCTGTGTGTCAAATAAATAAATACAATCTTTAAAAAAAATTTTTTTGAAAGCCCTGGGATCTAAGCTAGCAATGAGTACCTAACTGTAATCGAGCCTGACTCATTCGAGGTAACACCACTCCAGGATCTCAAAGTTGAGGGGTCTCAAAGTTTGGCTCAGGAAGGGCACAGACATCTTAGACCATTGTTCCTAAGACAGACCTAGAGTCCTAGGTAGACTCCAGAACCAAATCAGCTTCCTATTGAATCTCCTCTCCTAGGCCAGGGCACACAGTGATATAATTCAAGTTATTAAGACGAGAACAGAAGCCAAAACATTTCCAGGGGCAAGAGGTAGGACTAAGTCTGTCTAGGTCATTATCATGACAAGTTCGTGAAATTCCACACTTCCCTAGAGTTGGATGCCCACAACTGTGAGCTGTATTAATAGTTATAAAAAAGATGCAGACCTGTTAATAAGATAATGAAATGAAAATATGGATGTACCATTACCACTTCATTTCTTTGTTAACAGGTATGTAAGCCTTCACCACAAAAAGACGTAATTTAGCTATTAAAACAAAACAAAACAAAAACAAAACCCCCTGTCCACCTCAAAACTACAAAAGGCAAACCTTTTCAGGGGCAAAAAAACCACAAGAGCCGATTACTCACAGTCTAAGTACAGTTCCAGAGCAATCTTTGTTCATTCTTTGTGTTACTTGCGAATTATGAGCAAAGAAAGGTATATTTTTTTTATCATGCCACATTTATGGAGAAACATTACACAGTCCATGAATTCTTCCTTTTAGCTGCGGCTATAGTCCCAGTTTTATCTACAAATGGCCAAACGCCTGAGTCCGCACTAGAGAAGCAGATATTATGAGAACCTGTGAAGCGAAAGATCTTATCACAAAAATTGTTTCAAATTCTACTATTTGATCACAAAAACTCCAACTACACAAATAACAGGCTCACTTTTTCTTGGACAGCTATCCAGTTGGCTGTACGGTTGCTTTTTCAGTCATATCAATCCCTTTGGGTATTCGAGATACTATCTTGCTTTTCTTGGCTGCAGCCCTCCCTCTTGGAAAACATCTGGGCCACAAGGCACGTGTTGTGTTTAAGATTATGGTGTGACGACCCTAGGAGGCTGCCCAGAGCCTAAACAGTACTAGAACAAATGTGACGCAGAGTAATTCAACATTTCAAAAGCCTAACAGATGCACCAGCACCGAGCTGTGGCCAGGAATACAATAAACACAGGAACAAAAATTCACAGAGAGCCCAACTGACCGGACGGGGAAGCACATACTTATTTATCTTAATTAGTTAACATTCTAAAGCGGCGATTGTTGTAATAACTTAATAGGTAAGTTAAATAATTGTGGAGAGGTTGTCACTCTTGTTACACTGGGTCTTCTGGGGCCTGGAAAAGAGATTTCCTGGGAGTTTTCCCAGGGAGTGACATCCCTTGCCTACCCAGATCTGGGATTCATTCATAGTCTGGCAAATATTTTTTGTGCCCGCGCTGCACAAGGGGTCAGGATTGAGCCTCAAGGGGGATGCAGACAGGTGAAGATTAAAAGTAATAAGTGGTCATGATAACAGGGTTTTTGTCGTAAAGAGTTCACTGCCTAGTAAGAAGAATAAGGCAAATTAAAAAGCAAGACCTTTTGAGAGGCAGCTCTTGGCAAATCCTTGTAATTGGGAATACAGGTGGTCTTAGTCCACGCTTTGAAAGATGGGTATGATGTTAATTACTGTGAACTGCTTGTGGGGCAAAGCTTTCCAGGGGGTGTGTGTGTGTGTGTCTCCCAGGTGAGAAAAGCCACAGGTATTTGAAAATTATAATGAACACCAAAGAACCAGGTATCTTAGCTCTTCGCTGACATTTTCTATGTATTTCAGACACAATCCTTTTTTCCCATTTTTTCTTTCAGTAAAAACATCAGTAGCCTGAGGCCGTGTTTGGGCCTCTCACGGTTTCCTCTCCTACATGCCATCAAAGCTAATTCCTATTTTCTTTGTAAAACCTAGCAGGGCTATTAGGGGCACCCACTCCTCCTGCTGGAGCTATGAATCCACTCCCACGGCGCTCGACCCCTAGGCCTGCGCTATGCTGCAGGGAACGCCACCCTCACGGAGCTCAGAGGCTAAAAGAAGGAAATTACAGAGAAAGACTGTTTTGGGTGGTGGGGGTTGCTAAGTGCCAGACACTGTCAAAGTGCTTTACACAGAATAACTCATTGAAACTTCACAACTCTGTGATTTCAGTGTTATTTTTACCCCCGTTTTATGGATGAGGAAACTGAGACCCCCTAAACGTTACACTGTCTAGGGCTGCCTAACAAAGACGGAGAGGCAGTTTGTGTTCAGCCTGTGATCATAACCACTTCACTACACCATGTGTGATCGAGACGAATCAGGGAGAGCGGAAGCATAGACCATGTAGAAACACCATCTCTAAAAGCAGTGATGTCTGTGCTCCTCCTCCCCAGAATCCCTGAAATGGATTTTTTAAAAAATAACGTCTTTTGGGGCGCCTGGGTGGCTCAGTGGGTTGAGCCTCTGCCTTCGGCTCAGGTCATGGTCTCGGGGTCCTGGGATCAAGCCCCGCATCGGGCTCTCTGCTCAGCAGGGAGTCTGCTTCCTCCTCTCTCTCTGCCTCTCTGCCGACTTGTGATCTCTCTCTGTCAAATAAATAAATAAAATCTTTAAAAAAAAAAAAAAAGGTCTTTCATTCACATGGGTTGATAATGCAAGGGTAGCATGATTCCCACTAAAAAGGCCAATTGTAACAAAGGCTCATTTATGCTCTCACATAACCCAGAGCTGCAGGCTGGCTTTAGCAAGGGTTATTTTCAATGTCATGATTGGCTCCATCTTTCACAAGAAAAGTTTGTGGCTCGGACCTAGTGATGTTCTCATAATTGTCACCCAAGAAGTTAATAACCTAATGACCTAATAACCACTCCTCGATGAATCACGATAGTCTCTGCAGGCACTCAGACCTGTGTCCCCGCCTGAGAGGATTACAATCTCAGCTAATGGTTTTGGGCCTCTTGGTTTCCACTGGTGACGGATCATCTGTCTAGTTTGACAACCGCCTTAAAAGCCTTCCTCTTCACAGTGTGCTCTGGCTCCCCCGCTCAGCTTTGCTAATCCCATATGTGGCTTCCGGTTTTTTCCTTTGTTCTTTTTCTTTTTAGAATAACTTCAAGCAACAAGCCAATAGTGCTCTGTTACACCTTTCAAAGCGCAAACCCACGTCTGCCTCCATCCATCTATCCATCCCTCCATCCATCATCTCTCTGCCCGCTTCCCTCTTAGAACAGCTTGTCTGAAATTCTCAAAGTTGAAACCAGGATAATCTTGCTGTGCCCTTTACTGAAATGTTGGTAACCGTGATGTATCTGAGATCTTACCAAATCTCTGTAGCTTCTCCTTTTCTAGGCTAATGGCCCCTATTATGTCCTTTTTTATTAATAGAGAGTGTTATGCTGAAGATGATTGGAGGTGGTTGATACATCTTTATAAAGATCAGGATTTTTAAAAGAAATATCAACAATCCCAAAGACTCCTGAATCTAGCATTCATTCAAGGATAAAATTACAAAGAATTCAGCAGCTTCTCACATCCAGATTCAGACCCTGGGTTAATACGTATCAGTTCCCTACTTCAGGGGTAATCAGCTGTACTTCCTGTCCCCTATGTTATCACTGCACCATTAATACCAAACGATCTGTCTCATGTACCACTCTGAACCTGGCCCATAAATTGAGCACATTTTCTTCTGCCTCCTATGAGTCATCGCCGGACGTCCCCAAGCCCAGAGCAGGTCTGCCTTTGCAGTCTCTGGGGCTTTCTCACTTAGACGGTCCATTCATCTCTCAGGACAGCTGTGTCACTCACCCCGTAGAAGCAGAGGATCTTCCCTCAAAGCAGGGAACCAAGTGTACACTGCTTTCCCCCAGCTCTTTCTGTCTCTTGCAGTCAAGCCTGCCACAGGCTGACCGAGTGAAGGATTCTTACCTCTTCGGAGTTATTCTACACCTGGAGGTTATCAGATGGACCAGTGACAACTCTCCCTATCGTTGGCTGCTCCGTTTCTGACTTGGCTCATTGTAGTGTGGGCCCCAAAATCTCATTTAGCCTTCATTTTGGAGACTATATTATTGTTTCTGGATTTCCTCAATCCTTCATTCATGTATCATCTCCAACATAACATAGAAAAAAGTCATTTCCTTTTCTTTTCCTTGCCTCTTTGTTTGGGTCTCAGTTCAGACTCATTGCTTTCTTTCAACATTCCAATATTTAAGTTAGGGATATAGTTTGTAATCCTAGATTGTTTTTTTCTCCTTTACCCCTTCCTCCCTCCCCCCACAACCCCACTCCCACCCCACATGTTTGGGCTCCTTAAGGAAGGAAAAAGAAAGGAGTCCTACTGCCATAGTCAGGGACAGAGCACTAACCAGAAGTAGGAAACCAGGGAGGTTTCACAGCCTAGATCGGATCCTGGTAAATAAAAAGTATTTAAGACAGCAATTACAATGATAAAATCCCTGATCTTTCTTTCTCTGCTATAATTTTATAATAACTCTGTTTTGGAGAGAAGACATGAAAGTTACAGAGGAAGTTACCTATTTCTAAAATTTAAAAACCTATAAATTGGGCATCAGACAGGGTCAAATTCTTATGCTGAGTCACTCATTTTCTTCAGGTTCTCAAGTCACGTGATTCCATTTCTGTGGGATCACTCCTAGATGTCCCAGACTCCTGTTCTCTTATATCCCTTTTGGAGAAGGCCTTCCTCATGCACCACTCTGAACTTGGTTCCTAAATGCAGCACATCCCTCTGAGTCATCAACTGGGTGCTAGGAAGCAGAGAGATTTTCAATGTTCCTTGCAGGAACATTATTCTTATTATTTTCAAGTTGAAAGCAGCTTAGAGATGCTGGAGGCAAATCACAGGCAAACTGTATCCACAGTCCGTAAGTAACATAGTTAACTGTTTTCAGAGACAATTCTCCAGGGAGGGCAAGGGAGTCCAAATCATAGAAGTCTGGGGGTCAAAATCAGAATGGGCTTACGGTGAAAGTGGAGGTGGAGGTCTGGACATGGAGGCAAAGGCATTTGACTGTGTCTGAAAAACGCCCTCCAAGCCAGGATTTGGACAAGTCTTCATGACAGAAGGAGACATCACTCACTTTCATTCTAGTTAAGATTCACTGACTTAGACCGAGTCCCTACAAAGGAATAAATT
This sequence comes from Lontra canadensis, assembly GCF_010015895.1. Classification (NCBI taxonomy): domain Eukaryota; kingdom Metazoa; phylum Chordata; class Mammalia; order Carnivora; family Mustelidae; genus Lontra; species Lontra canadensis. The sequence goes on along the minus strand of NW_022631096.1, from coordinate 4,090,385 downwards.
AAAAAAGAACAAGGCTGTGACTCCCAGAATATGACTGAACCAGTCAATGGCAGAGCTAAAAACTGAATTCAGGCTTATTGACCCTCTAATCGAATCCTTTTTTTCCCTATAAACCCTGCCTGCCATTAGTTTGTCCTGATGCAAGAAGTTTTCAGTACTGAAGAATTCAGAGTTGGGATCTTGCTCAAAATCTGTGTAGTTCCTCCTTTATAATTCCATTTCTTGTGCTGATGCAAATGCTCTATACCTTCATGGAGCCAACGTCAATATATACTATGTAGTTTTGAAGGATGGGTCCTTTGGGAGACAAGGTCAGGAGTACATGGGATCTTTCTGTAGTGTTCCTTACACCTCTATGTGGATCTACAGACATCCCAAACTCAAAAATTAACTTTAGTAAAAATGTATTTAATTTTCAGCTGGATTCACTTCCAACTGGAGTATATGTATCTTTTTTTTTTGAAAAGGTCAGCAGTGTCAAAACTGTCAAAAATTTATACCACCTACCTAATTAGCTCTCTGCTCTTTTAACAAATTTACTGGATATTTCACAATAAAACATTCAAATTGATGAGAGTTGTCAAAAGAAAAAAAAAATCAATGTTAAGCACTTGACTAATGTTGTCCGTTCAAATCTGAGAATGTCAGGAAGGTTCTCCGTGTGCATATTTGAAGAAATTGTGTTTCAGAATTACTTCCTCAAATAATACCTCTCATTTCTTTCTTATTAATAGAAAGATATATAAAGAAAGCAGAAAAATAAGCACAGGAGATGAAGATACCTCAGTTCCATTAAAATGCAATTCATCTACCTACACAAATAACTTTCTAGCCCAAATGAAAAGGTAAGCTTGGCTAAAATACCTCCCTTCTTACCACTCTACTTAAAAGTGGGATACCTCTTGAGAAAGCAAAATGAAAAGCATCTTATTTTGATGAGACAGATGAAAAGCAGAAATTGCAGCAATCAAATATTCTCTGAAGTAAATCAATTCTTTGATTTGTGGGTAAGGTTTAAAGAGGTCTGAGGATAGGCAGGATGAACATTCAAGAAATGTTATGCACCTTCTGGTTTGCTCCCTTTGCCCCCCGGACCTAGGGATTCTAGAATTCATTTTCAATCAGGAAGCAGATTAGAAGAACCCAAGGTTTTGTAACAGGAACACAGAGAGCTTTCTGGCTACGGCGCATGGTAAGTCTGGAGAAGACACTAACCCTATCCGACCTGAAATATCAAAACATAGCAGCATCTCATCAATATCAAGTACAAGGCGACAGGAGGGACTGGTGTCAGAGGGTCTTTTCTTCTCACCCTACAAAGTGGGGAGGGCTGGAAGGCTTCCCAGGGTAGGAAGGAGGGGAGAGATGAAGATGAATTAGAACAGGGCGACCCCTCCCCTGGGAACATGGCGGCTCCGATAAAACATGAAGGGCAGAAGGTCGAGTCTCGGTATCCACCGTGAATGAACAAACGGGTTCCTGTTTCTGACATCGTGGAAGCAGCTCTGCCTAAAAGTACATTCAGCTTATTTGGTGGTTCCCCACTTTCCAACTCTTTTGTTCCAGAGACGGCAAAGTTGAGGTCAATTTGCCTTGAGAGTCAATTTCCAAGACTGACACCAAATCCTTCTGCAAACGCTTTTCTTTGATTGCGTTCCTCTGCAGCGCTCAGACTCCCCAACAGTTCCATAGCCTGCGTTTCCTCGCTTTAGGGCAACTTGCATCAACACAAGCCCTGAACACTATCAACTGCCACAACACACTAAAACAAAGAGTAAATAAGCATGGAAATGACTCTGTTGGCTCCTGGTCATGCATGCAGACATGGCGAGGTTCTCGAGTTTGCCGGCATTTAACAACAATATGGTTCTTTGTGGAGCTGATCCAAAAATTTGCAGCTAATCTTAAAAAGTCAGAATTCTTGCATGCATAAACAAAAGCTAAAGCCTTTAACCAACAGATGTAAATTAAAGTTGCCTGCTCAAAGTGGCTGTGATATTTATTAGTATCAAGATAAAAGGTTAAATATAAATTACACTGAAAGTATAGTTGACACTGCCATTAAGTTTTCTTTTTTCTTTTTCTCGTTCCAGAGTTTATGAGTTTCCTTAGGTATTTGCAAAATGCATGCTTTCTAAATCAGTTTGGAGAAGGTATTTATTTTTATTCTAAACTAAGTTATGACAAAGGAGAGTTTCTTAAAGAAGAGCAGTAAGTTTTGCTACATAAATTTCATGTAAATTACAGATTTACAACAGTTTTCATTTCCACAAGCCTTACCATAACTGTTTATTATTCTAATATTTTGTACAGGGGAAAGTCAAAACAGTATACACCAGGGAACTAGCACCTGCTACCTTCCCCATGACAACTGGCAGAGTTACTCCAAGGGGCAAGAGAGACTTCCAGATAGCTCTGTAGCATGGATCTGACTTCTAGAAAAGAACCACTATATGCTGAAAAGTAAAAGTAGGCATCAGAAGCACACATTACACTATGAACGGTATGTTACAGGAATATTTTCCTCACGACTACGTTTTAATAAACTTACTACATCTTTTAAGCATCATAAAAATCTTTTTAGTGCCTATAAAACTGTATGTTGAAAACAAAACTTCAATACAGTAACCAAAACTCTTACTTTGCCCAAACTTATGGGAAAAAAAAAACCAAAAAACAACCCAAAACCTTATTCTGAGAGGAACTGAAATAAAGGTAACATCCAATTTCTGTGATTTTTAACACAAGGCGCAACAGGTATTTTTGCTTCTATTGTAATGCTAGAAATACGGAAGCAAAACAAAGCTTAGAAGACTCCTACTTTGGGTATTTTCCTTTGGGTTTACTCATTATTCGTTAGTCTTCTATTTCCATAAGCACTCTATGTCCAAAAGTAAGGAGGTATTCAGAGAGAAAAAAAACAAACCAAACCAAACACACGGACAAGCCTCTAGAGAAACCGTAGACTTAAAGGCAGGCTACTGTCACTCAGGACTTCTCACTCTTATTTTTGCTCAATTGCTTTGTGAGTCTCCAGGAATAGAAACCAACTGCCAAACTCTGCCCATGAACTGATCCCCCCTCCTTCCTTTCCTTTTCTTTTTTTCCGGTAGCCGACCTGTTCACATCCACTGAATTTCACTATATTCATTTTTTGAAACCCTTTGATCACACAATTGCTCCCTAACTGATGAGAATATTCTGTGTGGGGCTGTCATTTTTCATTTGATGCCTGCAATTAGTGTTCTACATTAAATATTTACTACTTGCCTAAGTTCAGTCCTCCAGGTTGGCTGCAGACCATGAGAACCGGAATGAAAACAACAGTGGGGGCACAGCAGAGGCTCACTGAGGTCGGTTCTGCTCCTAACAGGCTCTGTGGCTCAGGGGAGGGTTTTTAAAATCCCTGGAAACAGTAGTCTTCTCATCGAATGTGAGGAGGTTCAGCGAAAAATCTCCGTGGCTCTTCCCATGTGATTCTTGTAATAGCAAAGAACATACAGATGTTCCCAAGGAGGTATTTATTTAACCAGTCAATGCCTGGCAGTTAATTAATTAGTGTATATAGACCACAAGCTTTTCCATATTACCCAGATTTCTCTGCCAGGATTAGAAGTGCCACAGGTAAGATGTTAAAAGGCAATACAGGATGATTCAGCTCCAGAATAAATAATTTTTTTAAATTTTTTAAAAAGATTTTATTTATTTATTTGAGAGAGAGAGAGAGAATGAGAGAGAGAGCATGAGAGGAGAGAGGTCAGCAGGAGAAGCAGACTCCCCATGGAGCTGGGAGCCTGATGTGGGACTCGATCCTGGGACTCCAGGATCATGACCTGAGCAGAAGACAGTTGCTTAACCAACTGAGCCACCCAGGCACCCAATAAATAATTTCTATAGGTAATGTTTTTCATGATAAACCAATTCTTGACTGGTGCTTGGTGAAAACTTACATTTCTTATCTATTTTCCACCAAGGTTTCTGTATAATTCTCAATAATATGGATCTTAGGTGATGATAAATTTTTTCCTTAAGACGCATTATATTCAATGGTGTTGCACACTTATTATTAAGAAAAGTGGTATTTTTTCACATTACAAATTAATTCTTTTCTCAAACACAGTAGGGTATGTTCAAGTTTGTAAGCTTGGACTGAAGAAAATACAATCATAGATCATAGGGAAGAATAATTACTCAGAGTGTGGTACCACTAGTCAGTTACACAGTAAGAGAGTAACTAGCAAAAAAAATAGAAAAATAAGGAAGCAGAAAAGTCAATTGTGTTACAAATCTACCTGGCTTTCATTTCTTTGATTCACTGGGATCAGGATCTGTGTGATTCTAGATATAAATTAAACACGAGACGGCTATTATGGACTCAGAGGAGTCAGTGTTCAACAAATCAATGGATGCGACCTGTGACAATGAGCTGAGTATCAACTAAAAACCAAAAAAAGTTATTTTTAAGAAGATTAAAAAAAAAAGTGGAGACAAGTAAAACGAGGGTCCAGATTCTAATGGGATAGCAAGAGAATCATTTCCACTGCTGTAGTGAGCTTGAATTAGGAATTGCTGCTATTACAGGAAATAAGAGCAGTGTACCTGCTGTTCATCTCCCGATTTAACTGGCATCCTGTCAACACACGGAGGAAACAGGTCTTTTTGTCAGGTTGGCATGAAAGGTAAATATGATGTTCTCGGTTTTTAAAACTTTTTTTAAAAACCCATTTTGAACTGGTAAAAAAACAAAACAAAAACAAAAACAAAAACAGGAGGGCACTCAATAACATGGACATCTGCCTTTAACAGATGATTTCAGGAGAGCCATCTGACTGTGACTCTCCCTAGCCTGAGTCTCTCTCTCCTTCTCTTCTGACACCACAGGTCAAAAGGTGGTGAATGGAAGACAGAAGAACTCAGGATATTTTGGCCCATCCTCAAATGTTCTAGCTGGGACTTCATCAGTCAACATGAATGTACTAGTTCTTTTTTTTTTTTTTTTAAGATTTTATTTATTTGAGATCGAGAGAGCAGGAGGGAGTGGGGAAGGGGAGGGTCAGAGGCAGAGCGAGAAGCAGACTCCCTGCTGAGCAGGGAGGGAACCTCCCCACCCCCCACCCCACAGGGCCTGGATCCCAAGGTTCTGGGGTCATGACCTGAGCGAAGGCAGATGCTTAACCAACTAAACCACCCAGGTAGGTGGACCTTCTCCCTTTTTATTTAGCATGATTGCAAAGAAAACCTAGAGATGGCTGCAAATAAATCATTTTAATGATAGAAAATAAGTTCTTATGGATATGAATGCATTGACTTCTTTTTTCCTTCCGTGAAAAGAGATGGTAAGTGGCGAATGGATGACTGTGCAAGCATATGAAGAGCAAGCATCTGTAAAACAGTCAACTGTCCATTGACATGAGAAAGAACTGAAACAAAAAGTTCTTCTAGGGGCGCCTGGGTGGCTCAGTGGGTTAAAGCCTCTGCCTTTGGCTCAGGTCGTGATCTCAGGGTCCTGGAATCGAGCCCCGCATCGGGCTCTCTGCTCCGCTGGGAGCCTGCTTCCTCCTCTCCCTCTCTGTCTCTCTCTGCCTGTCAAATAAATAAATAAAAATCTTTAAAAAAAAAAAAAAAGTTTGTTTCTTGTTACTCACTAAAAAAAAAAAAAAAAAAAAGTTCTTCTACCCCGTAGAATGAAGTGCAGTATTCCAGTGTTAAGTTAAACGCTTCCCTTTGGGGAAAACACATTCATATTTACACTCTCTAAGTATGTCACTCGTAGACAGCCTGTCCCCGTTGATCTCAGCAGGGGGCATGCGCCAGCCTGCCCCGCGGCACAGAGCACCGCAGGGCCTCCAAGCGTTATCCAATCAGGCTCAGACTCAGCCGAGCAGTTCCAGCGCTTTACAATGAGACCCGAACAATGCTGGCAATGTCACCGGCCTCTCCATCCCTGTGTGTGTTCTTTGCTTGAAATGACCTATAAGCCTGTGATACGGAGAACTGGCGGCCGGCCGTTCTACCTCTGAAACAGAATGCTTTTCCCACCCCCCACTGCTTTTTACTCTTCAAAACTGTACCGTGCACTCAAGGTCTTCCTTCATTTGTCTCAGCAGACACGGCACTGCGTGCGGAACATTCTCTATCTCCACCCCCGCTGTGCTGTAATGTTCTGAACTACTGAGCGACATGGCAGTGCGCACCGAACTACAAAGAATGGCCGCGTCCTCCGCGTGGTCTCCCTTAAGTCATCTGAAGTGTCTAAGTCCCTTTCAGGGCGTGAAGTCTCAATTTTACTCTCTTTCTTCAGGTATTTCTGGAACAGTTCAATGTTACCGGGCATCGGGGCTCCGGAAGCAGACTGCTTGGGATCTGCTGTTCCCTACTTTGGGTACATCTATCTCCTCAACTAAAAGAGTAAATAGGTCAGTCATAGAACCTAACTTAGTGGGTAGTTATGAGGATTCGCTTAGACGACACATTTCAACCCCTCAGCATTGGCCTGATATGTGAGTCAACAAGCACGGCAGATTTATTAAACTGAAAAACTATCTCAAAGTATTTTACATATCAGAAGCTCACTTGTCTACATGGTTTAGGTTCAGGTAATCCTTGACTACTGACTATTTCATGTTCCCTTTGTGCACTTTTGTGTGTAGCTGCAAATTTAACAGACATATATTAAATGATGAAGGCAGACTGCACTTAAGCAAGCTAACGGTATATTCAATTTTGAAGAAAAAGGACAAAGAAATGTGTCAATGTTACGGAAGTATGTTATAGAATATAGCTTTAGGGGCACCTGGGTGGCTCAGTTGGTTAGTCTCTGCCTTTGGCTCAGGTCATGATCCCAGGGTCCTGAGATCAAGCCCCATATCCGGCTCTCTGCTCAGCAGGGAGCCTGCTTCCTCCTCTCTGTCTGCCTCTCTGCCTACTTGTGATCTCGGTCTGTCAAATAAAGAAATAAAAATCTTTAAAAAAATAAAAGAATATAGCTTTAAATAGTGAGATGCACTGGTGGCTTTGAGATGTTTACTCCTTTGGGGTATAAGTCGATTGTTTGACTTCTGCAGGTTCAGCTTTTAGATCCGTTTTTAGATGAATACAGGGTATTGCCTATTTGTATTAACTGGTCTATCAGTAGGGCCTAAACAGGATGCTAGCTTGGATTTCTTCCAGGCTTGTTACATAATTTGACTAAGTAAAACAGATTATATTCATCAGTAGCTCTCAGTCCTTGGGTTACAGATGATCATGTGAAGATAGATGAATATTAAAAAGGTGATTTTTTCCCTAACATGTAAATAATGAAGACATAGATAAGTTAACATCAAGTACTGAAAATTAGATATTTAAGTTAGTGTTGAAAATGAAAATATCGTCAATGTTGCTTAATGCACATGAATAGGCTTCTTAGAATATAAAGGGTATCATTTCCTAAGGTTCTGAGTCACCTCTTACCTATAAAAAAGAATTACGCTTATTTTGATCATTTTAAAGGCAAAACTTTCCAGTGATGGTCACTCACAGCACACTTTATCTATAACTGATTTTTTTTCAAAATGTAAAATCTGATAAATTTCATTTGATCACAATTTTCATTAATATATATACTCCTGAAATATAGCACCTTGTGCACAGTAGGTCCTTACTATATATTCAAGTATGTCTCCACTCTGCATCCATGTTTACACTGTTTCTCTCTTTTTACACTGACGTTTTGAAATATTAAACATTTAATTCCTGGCAAATATTTCATGATGTCTTTCAAGTCTCTACCCCAACTGCATAATGGCCTTTAATAAATGGGTCACTGTTTTCATGTCACAGACACTGAAGTCCTCACACATGCTTACTTTCAGGTTAGTTTTCTATAAATGTCCTGAATTTGCATGAATCATAGCACTGAATGAGAACAACATACCAAGAGCAATTATTATGAAACTTTGTATACAAGTATTTCTCAAGCCGCTGGGAAAGTCTTTTTTTGTTTTGTTTTGCTTAATAATTAGTTCATCCCTGTATAAATGAAAAGGCGCTGGCATAAATATATTCTTCACATAGGTCTATGCTATTTTACTGTACTTTATAATTTTAGCACATTTTCTTATCTTCAGTTCCCAGTTAATAAGTAAAAAAAAAAAATGTGATGCAACAACAGGAAAAGATGCAGGAGAAGGAAGGGTACACAGAGAGTTAGGGTTACTGGAGGATTTCTTAAGGTACAGCCCTTCATTGGGCCTTAAAAAAAAAGTTTAATGGTGACCCAAGGAGATAGATACAGAAACTTTTGAGTGACTGTTGCATGCATTCTAATTTCCCTGTCTAAACAGACCAGCACTGATTATCTTTTACATTTGGTCACTTCTTTTCCAAAGCCATTTTCCATAAAATCTAAATACGCAGATTACCAGAAAACCTTAATCAGTATCAGTATATGACAAGACCAACATGGTCTTCATTTGTACTGTTGATCCCTACTCTACTCCCTGAAAAGAGGGGATGTTCCAAGTAGCAGTGTTGGCCATATTTAATACAGAATACAAGAAAGAGAATGGGCTTTGTGATCAGATCTGATTTTCCATCTTTGGCTTCATCATTTATTAACATCGTGTTCTCATGCTTGTTATGCAGTATCTTGGATCTCTGAGTTTCTCATCACCAGAATAAGACAGTAAATACCATCTTTTATGGTACTATTTTGGAAAGTAGAAAATACATAGGGAATTAATTCATTTATTTAAGCACATTCAATGCTTGGCATAGAAAGATAAGTAAAAGAAGGCTTTTATCCTCCCAAAGAAGCTTATAGTCTAGTATAGGGAGACAAATAGTGAAGCTTACCAACCAGCACTGTAACAAACTTTTGTAGAGGGCACACTGGCAATGAAAAGGAAGGAATGGTAAATTCTTCCTGGGGATGGGGGCGGATATCAAGAAAGGTTTCAGAGAAAGTTATCTGTAGCTATTCTTTTTTAAAAGATTTTATTTATTTATTTGACAGAGAGAGATTATAGACAGAGAGGCAGGCAGAGAGAGGAAGGGAAGCAGGCTCCCTGCTGAGCAGAGAGCCTGATGCAGGGCTCGAACCCAGGACCCTGGGATCATGACCTGAGCTGAAGGCAGAGGCTTTAACCCACTGAGCCAACCAGGCACCCTGCCATTTTTTTTAAAGATGTATTTATTTATTTGAGAGAGAGAGAGAGAGTGTGCCAGACAGAGAGAATTTTTGCTAGGGAAGGGGCAGAGGGAGAGAGAGAATCAAGCAGACTCCCTGTTGAATGCAGAGCCTGAGCCAGGCTCAATCTCACAATCCTGAGATCATGACCGTGAGATCATGATCTGAGCTGAAATCAAGGGTTGGATACTCAACTGACTGAGCCACCCAGGCATCCCATCTTTAGCTATCTTAATAAAGATTCAGTCTTGGGATAAATAAATGGTTACCACTGTTGCTGTCATATTATCATAAGGTCTGTTTCCATTAAGCAAAATCCTTGCTCTCCCTCATCAGTGGTTGAATCTACATGTTCATAGAGATCATGTTCTCATAGGGGCCCATTAAATGATGGCTTGCAAACTGGATTCATTTGAATTAACATTGTGCGGTAAGCTGTGTAGGGTAATACACTCATACCACCTGCCTGGGACTTTCCTGGCTTGCCCACTAAAAGTCCAGCATCCCTAGCAACCCTCTGCCCCAGTTTTAAAATGGAAAACCCCTGTGCTGGGAACCCCCCAGTCCTGGGCAAACAGGAAAAACTGGTCAGTCTAGATTAACGGTAATGGTTAATATGGCTTCAATTAGTGGACTTACCATTCTACCAAGGGGGTAGATTTTGGAAATGTGGAACTGGAGATAATTGCTAGTCAACCAACCATGAGACACATTAATAATAATCTTTTACGAAGAATATGGTCATTAAGTTAGACACTAAAGCCAATGCAACTCATTACCTTCATAGTTAAATGTAATCAAAGGTAAAACTGAAGGATTAACAACAAAGTACAATGTCATGGGTTCATTTACAAAATGACAGAGAACCTCAATGCCTAAAGTAGTATGTTATTTTATTATTTTGAAACAATCAAATTTTCTTTATTTCCAGCCAATTAGAAAGGAGTAAGGTAATAAGGATATTTAGCTCACAGGAGTAATAAACATACTTACAAATTCATCAGCAAAAATTCCCTTCATTCTGATCAAAATGAGTGTGTCTTCACTCAAGAACATTTGAACTTCTTTTGCTTTCAAGGAAGTGAATATATGAGAGCAGAGAAATAGATTGGGGCTACGATTTAGCTACTGTCCACTACATGTTGAATTAAAACCACATTAACTTGACTGGTCAGCTTCTTAAAAAATAAGTATCAGGTCATTTTGGTAACAAGTGCCCAAACAGGCAAATTAATTCTTAATAGTAGTGTAATAATGTATAATATCTTATAATGTAGAGAAAATTTATATCATAATACAGCGGCAGGAAAGGGAAAGGAATATATTCAATTTGTTACCATATCAGGGTGAAAATTAAAGCGGCTTTTTGAGACAGCTAAATACTTAATTCTTTTGAGAAAGACAACTAAATTTATCATGCTAAGATACTACTGGGTCATAAAAGAAGGGTATGGACCTCCTTCCAAAAAAAGTTATATATCATTTATATATATATATATATATATATATATATACACACATACACACACATATATATGTAATTTACACCATTAAAACTACTATCTAGAGAGGGGTGCCTGGGTGGCTCGGTTGGTTAATTTGGCTCAGGTCATGACCTCTAGGTTCTGAGATCCAGGCCCCTGTCAGGTTCTCTGCTCAGCAGGGAGTCTGCTTCTCCCTCTCCCTCTGCCCCACCCCTCGCCCTCGCTGCTGCTCTCTCTCAAATAAATTAATAAAATCTTTTAAAAAGAACTACTATCTAGAGAATAAATAGGTATTATATATTGTTAAGAGTTAACTAAACTATTAATGAATACATTTAAATTATTGGCATTTATAGCTCTGGTATTCTAGAAACTATGATGGGTGCAGGACATTTCATCATCTACATACAAAATATGTACAAAAATAAGCACGAAAATACAAATAAACTAGTCTTCATTTGCCTGTAACAGATAGCTTATACTCTAACAGAGTAAAGATATTTACTTTTTCCTTTTCTATGCCAATTTCTTCCTTCTATTTTTCAATTTTCATCCTACTCAAGCAGATGTCCATGTTTAACAGCTTTTTCCCATGCTCAATTCACCAATCGATTTTAACTTTTTTAATCCTGAGCTATTAAAACTATAGAAAAATCTTTGGCAATACAGAGATTTAAAAGATACCATATTCAGCATGTGTTAACTTTACATTTGTCTGTTTGCTGTTCATGCGACAATCTCTTCCAAATGAAGTAATGAAAATGGTTATCTACTTCTTGTCCCCACTGGTAAAGTAATATTAATTAATTTCACCAAAGCCTGGAAGTCCAATTTAACCTCCTTTATTTGTAAGTTAATTGCTCTGAAGAAAATGAAAGGATTGAGATAGGAGCTTCTTTCAAAAGCCTTGCATATAAAGAAGAGTTTCTGAGCACTCATTAAAGCTGACCACCATAGAAAGCCAGAGATGAGTACTTTAAAGAATTATTAATTGGACTCAGAGTAAGAAGGTCTAAACCAGTTTAAAACAAGGCTAACAGGAAAAAAAAAAAAAAAAAAGTCCACTTAGTGTAGGCTACAGGACCAATAGCCAAAATGCCTGATACTGACAGCAATCTCAGGCCACAGGTGATATTTACATTAGTATCTGTCTCTGCTTCCCAAACCTTAGACAGATTCTCTGCTCCTCCCCTTCCTTACCCTTTTTAAGTAGTCTCTTTCAGATAGATGACTTACAGTATTAGCTGAAAAAAGTCCAAAGAGATTTTTTATGACGGGCTGCTGTGAAATGTGAATTTACACTCCACTTGACTTGAAAAGAATTTAAATATAATTTAATCTATGAATTGGGTTTTTATGACCATCATCTCAACAAACAATATACATGATTTACCAAAATACTACATAGGGTAGTATTTGTTTATATTCGTCTATGATATAATGAGCTCAATGTTAAGAAGATCAAGAGTTTAGAAGGTATTTGTAAACAGAATCTAAATTGAAAAGATAAGGTGACAGAGCTAAAGAGGACAAAGTCTGTATTTCATAATGACAGGCGTGACCAGGTATAAGTGAAAGGAGGAAAACAGTTTATCATCGGAGGGAAAAAAAAAAATTTGGTCAGCGTTAAAAATGTGCTCAATTTTGGCTTCATTAAAGTAATTCCAGGGAATGAGATGAATTTGCTGGAGAAACTGATAATTTCCGCTTTCAGTTACATGTATCAGTAGCCTATGAAGCAGGTGGGATATGCCTGAATATCCTGGAGACAAGGGGATATGCGTATTTTTCTCTGGGATAAATTCCAGAGAATATAAATGATTGAGTGAAATTCTTAGATTCATAAAGATTCTGAAGAATTAAACATTTTAATGATCATTTGAAATATTCATGCTGTAGAGAGATGGCTAGGTTGATCACATTCCTCAAACTATCTGGTTAAATTATACAGTGGACCTTTGACCAACATGGATTTGAACTGCATGGTTCCACTTATATGCAATTTTTTTTGATACATACATTCCGGTATTGTAAATGTATTTTCTTCATGATTTTCTTAACATTTTCTTTTCCCTTGCTTATTTTAAGAATACAGTGCATAATCCATATAACATTCAAAATGTGTTAATCAACTGTTTATATTATTCATAAGGCTTCCAGCCAGCTGTAGGCTATTAGCAGGTGAGTTTTGAGGGAGTCAAAAACTTATGTGGATCTTAGACTACAAAGGAGTCGGCACCCCAAGCCCCGTGTTGTTGAAGTATGACAAAAGGAGCACCAAGGCCATTTTGGGAAAGAGTAAGACTGAGTATATACTAACACTTTTCAAAATCATTCACATGTAAGGAGAGTACGATCAATGAACAACAAACCATAAGGATCTGTCAAGTATTTCATATATAATTCAGTCTCTCTCCATATTCTTCAAGTAAACAGACAGCCATTCATTAAAATGACTTCCTGAGAATCTAGTACCTGCAAAAGCAGGTATGATGAAAAGATAGGATCAAGTCCCTGCTTCTTACCCAAGTGGTAGTAGAGTCAAGACCTAAGACCTGTGCATTGAAAACTACAAGATATTAACAAAAGATTGAAGAAGACACAAATAATTGGAAAGACAGTCTCTGTTCATGAATTGGGAATATTAATATTGTTAAAATATCCATACTACCCAAAGGAATATATAGATTCAATGGAATCACTATCAAAATTCCAACAGTACTTCCCACAGAAACAAAACAACTAATCCTACAACTGGTATGGAAACACAAAAGATAGCCAAAGCAATTCTGAGAAAGAAGAAAAAAAAATGGGGGTATCACACTCCCTGATTTCAAGCTATATTACAAATCTATAGTAATCAAAAGAATACAATATTGGTACAAGGACAGATAACCCAGATTAATGTAACAGAGTAGAGAGGCCAGGAATAAACCCACACGTATATGGTCAATACATTTACGACAAAGGAACCAAAACTATACAATCAGGAAAGGACAATCTCTTCAATAATGGCCCTGGAAAAATTGGACAGCCACACGCAAAAGAAAGAAACTGGACCAGTATCCTACACCATACACAAAAATTAACTCAAAATGGATTAGGGACTTGAAGGTAAGACCTGAAGCCCTAAAACTCCCAGAGGAAAAAGAGGCAGTAAACACCTTGACATTGATCTTGGCAATGGTCTACTGAGTCTGACACCAAAAGCAAAAGCAACAGAAGCAAAAATAGATAAGTGGGACTATACCAACTAAAAAGCTTCTGCATTGCAAAAGAAACCATCAACAAATGAAAAGGCAACCTAATGAATGGGAGAAAATATTTGCAAATCAAATACAGGATAAGCCAAGATATAAACACAGCTCATACAACTCCACAGCAAAAAAAAAAAAAACCCCAAACAACATGATTAAAAAGTGGGCAGAAGATCTGAACAGACATTTTCCCAAAACGGACATCCAGATGGCCAACAGGTACATGAAAGATACTCAAACTTATTAATTGTCATGGAAATACAGGTCAAAACCACAATCAGATACTTCTCTACACCTGTAAGAACAGCCAATATAAAAAAGAAAAGAAGGAGCAAGTTTTGGTGAGGATGGGGCAAAGGGGACCCTCTTATACTGTCAGTGGGAATAAGGGGAATTCTCCACTACAGAAAACAGTGTGGAGGTTCCTCAAAAAAATAAAAAATACAACCACCGTATGATCTAGCAATTCCACTTTTGGACATCTGATGGGAAGAAAACAAAAACACTAATTCAAAAAGATGCACGAATGTCTTCTTTGTTGCAGTGTATTTTACAACAGCCACTATATGGAAATAACCTAAGTGTCTGTGGGTGCATGAGGGGATAGAGAAACTGTGGCATACACAGAATGGAGTATTATTTAGCCATTAAAAAAAAAAAAGGAATCTTGTCATTTGCAACAGCATGGATGGACCTCAAAAGCGCTATACTAAGAGAAGTAAGTCAGGGAAGGAAAAATGCCCTATGATCTCTCTTATAGGTGGAATCTAAAAAAACAAAACCAAACCCCAAGTGCATAGATAGAGAGATAGGACTGGTAGTTGCAAGAGGTAGGGATGAGGGTAGGGAAAATGGGTAAACTGTTTTTGCTTTTTTTTTTTTTTTTTAGTTTAACTGAATACTTTCAAATGCAATTTTTAGAAGAAATAAAGGGGCTGATTACAAAAAGGAAGGAAGTTTAGCAGTTAGGATTTTTTTCTCTAAAGAAAAAGGGCAATGTACACTTGAGAATAAAGTGGAAGATGAGTCTGATTTGAATCAAGATCACTGCACCACAGTGAGGGGGAGTCACTCCCTCACAGACGCCCCGGCTGGATAGCTCCTCTCACCTGTCCTCTTGAAGGGCGAGGCAACACATGCGGGACAGAGAGAAGAAAGCAGATCATAACTGGGAGTGGAAGAGAAATCACGGTGGGAAATCAGGGTCTATTATTATTCACTTCAATTATTTGATTTACTCCAAAAAAAAAAAAAAAGCCTTTAAAAACTATTCTTTTAGGGTGTCTGGCTGGCTTGGCCAGTGGAGCTTGCGACTCTGTGAGTTGAGTGCTGGGTGTTGAGATTACTTAAAAATAAAATTAAAAACAAACAAATAAACAAACAACTATTATATGTTTTGTAACATTCTCTTTGGGGTTCTGAATCAGTCAATATTCTGAGGCAGAGAACAGATTCCGTTCTAGACAATTTGAATACAGGGCTTTATTCTAGCATGTCAAATGGCTTATGGGATTATTAAAATGGTAGGATAAAAATGCGTAGGATGGGATTCCAGAATCTATTCTTTTCCTTTTTTAAAAGACTTTATTTATTTATTCGACAGAGAGAGAGAACACAGAGAGTAGGCAGAGAGGGTGGCAGCAGGGAAGGAAGCAGGCTCCCCACTGAGCAGAGAGCCCAATGCGGAGCTCCATCCCAGGACCCTGACACCATGACCTGAGCTGAAGGCAGAGGCTTAACCCACTGAGCCACCCAGGCGCCCCTCCAGAATCTATTCTTAGGTCTAGACACTGCAGAACCAGGCTACCAAAGGAGCTGCTTCCCCTGCCATGATCAGGAAGCTACCAGTCAAATCAGGACGCATGCCAGATTCCATCTTTAGATAAAGGACTACCTCAGTCTGAGCTGCTCCATCGGCTAAGGTTACCGGTTCTAGACTGCGTTCAATCAGGAAACCTCATGTGCAAAATCAGGAAGCTGCCACTCTAGCTTCAGGGTCCCGCATCATGCCATCTTGTCTACTCTTAAGAAGCCTTTCTGCTAAATCAGCCAGCCTCAAGAGATAGAGCGTGGCTCCAGAACCATAACATATTTGCTACAACCCACAACAACAAAATACACGCCCACTATTCCGTTTATCTCAGTCCAAATTTCAAGTCTTATGGGATTGCATCTGATGTGTTACCTGAATCACACTTGGATCACCAGCTGGAAAGGATTTGGAGAAATGTTTGTTTTAGCTATCTGCTCTCCACAGGAAAGGGAAGTCACTCTAGAAGAAAACTGAAACAGCTCTTCTAAGCCAAAACTCCACAGCTGTATTAGACTCACTCTCACTTCTCCATGGTCATCTTTGAATATTTCAAACTTCTTTTTCTTGTTATGAATCAGATTATAGATTTGGCCTATCTGTGAGCACACTGCCAAAGTCTAAAACATTCCTACTGTAAATACGTACTTAATAAATATCTGTTCATTTAAAAAAAATTACTGAGGGGTGCCTGGGTGGTTCAGTGTGTTGGGCCTCTGCCTTTGGCTCAGGTCATGATCCCAGGGTCCTGGGATCGAGCCCCGCATCGGGCTCTCTGCTCAGCTGGGAGCCTGCTTCTCCCTCTGTCAAATAAATAAATAAATAAAATCTTCAAAAACAAATTCTTGAGAATCTAGCACTTATAAAGCTTATGGATGATGACAAGGTAAGATTGAGTCCCTACTTTTTACAGAACTGACAGAGAGTCAAGGAGTATAAGTTTAATTAAGCAATATTAAGTGACTTGACCATCCCCACTTGGACAGAATGACATCAACAAGGGCCTCAATCCTGTATTTATAATTTGTTTCTCTTCAATTGTCATAAATGGAAGACATCCGGGACAAACAAATTGGAGTCAAGTTAAATGCTCACTGCTGTCATCCTTCCTGCCAGACCCGCATTACAGTAATGAATTACTGAACTGACTACCAATACTAGATGTTCCTCAGGCACACAGGACAAGTCAAGAACAGAGTGGTGGCATAAGTCAATATATGCACATTTGATAAAACCAGGGCTAATATTGACTAAGCGTCCATCATTGCTGAAGTTTACAAAACCCCATTCACACACACCATCTCATTTCATCTTCATGAGAGAAGTACATCAATTTCATTGGAGAGAAGAAAGATGGAAATGGTCAAAATTAAGGAGGTGATTACCAAAGGACACAGGGCTAGTAATTGGGGAGAGTGGAAACTAAAATCGAGATGTATACATTTCTATCCTATTGAGAATTTAGAGTTTCCTCATGAGAAAGATAACCTAAATGGCAGTAAGTCTGCCACTTGGGGGAGTAGGTGGAGGGCAAAATGTTGTATAATCTCACCTCGTGAAGTAACAAAGCCTTCCCAGGGTCAACACATAGCCATGTTGTGGTTCATGATGACTCACTTATCAGAAACAAGTTCCCAGGTATCTTTCTTTTGTATCTTCCCCAAACCCTTGAGGTCATTCCACAGAAAGAATTGGAGGCACCAACTTTTGTATCACCATCGGATAACATCAATTAAGGGGTCATTAAAATACCAGAATGAGACACATGGGTTTGGCTATGGAGCAGAATTGACCTTCCCAGCCCCCCTCATTTATTATGACTATTAAAATAACAATAACTGCTATTATTAATTAATTATTATTACTGTCATGCTATCAGGTACATACAAGTGAGTGAAAAGAGTTGGTAAAGTATGCAAGTATTCTCGATTCTCTTGATATGTAGTCAGCTGAATAGAGAGGGATTAGCAGACTCTTCTTATTTAGTAAGTTCAATGAAGACCCAATTAACATGAAAAACTCTTGAGTATTTTACAACCAAGAGAGCACTTGCTTAATTTAGTGAAATAATAAACTACTATATTTTATTCTTCATATACCTGCCCTCATTAAAAGCTTTACCGTGATTGCCTTTACTGTCACATTTCTCTTTCTCTTCCCAACAACTCCTCCCCCTCAACACATCCACACCAAGCAGGCCATCCTTTCTCCCTATTCTCTCCTCTCAAGCACTTAAAATAGTTCTGGAATATAGCTGTTGCTCAATAATGTACAGTTAGGCAGAGATGAAAAATTCAGACAGTCCAAATTTGAATTAAGGATCTCACTTTAGACTCCTCTGACTACAACCAGGATGTTTTTATCTGTAGACAGGCAAACTACCCTTATTCAAATCTGGGCACTAAGTATTTCCCAGGCAAAAATTTTGAGTCTTATGAAAAATCAGATTGACAAAGGCTTGAACAGCGTCTAAGAACATCCGTAAAATCATTCTCTTGATTAATGTGTAAGAGGTCTTAACCAAAATAAACCTGTGATTAAAAAAATTATCTTGGGGCTCCTGGGTGGCTCAGTGGGTTAAGCCTCTGCCTTCAGCTCAGGTCATGATCTCAGGGTCCTGGGATGGAGCCCCACATTGGGCTCTCTGCTCGGCAGGGAGCCTGCTTCCCCCTCTCTCTCTGCCTGCCTCTGCCTACTTGTGATCTCTGTCAAATAAATAAATAAAATCTTTAAAAAAAAATCTTGTGCAAATAAGTACGTATACACTATAGAAGAAGGGTTCTTTGTGCAAAAAATAAATAAAGAAAGAAAAAATCCACGAATATTTTGAATTCAAAATTCTCAAGAAAAAATACAGCTTGGTTGGCGGGTGACCGGGGAACCCTAGAGAGTAATTTTCGACCAGAACGTAAGTGGATGTGGTCTTGCTCTTTTTATGGCCAGTAACAGGAATGGTACCCACTGCTGGACAGTGTTCAGTTCAGTACTACAAAAGCCATTCTTTCCTCATTCATTTTTTGTATACTGTCACTCTTTTTTGCAGTGACATCTCATAGACAAAATTGGACCATTCTGTCTATATGACCCAAGGATATGATGGAGGAGTACCTCAGGGGAGCAGATACAGCACTGGATTGGGAAGCTGACTTGGGCTCAACTGAAGTAAGCCGCCCCTCTCTTAGTGAGACCAAGGGCAAGCCGCTCAACATCGAGTCTCAGTCTCATCACCTTCAAAATGCCAGTGGGGGTTCTGGGGGTGGGGTGGAGGGGCAGAAAACTGTTCAAGCTACATGACGCTATTTTAACTTCTGTAATTCTAAGAAACGAAAGTAACATCGTCACCATTTTAAAAATTGCATTTGTTATGAATGAAAAAGGCAGGTATGCAGTAAGACATTAGACCTTGCCTAGATCTTTCTGGCATTTTAACAATGGTTCCAAGAACACCATCAAGAGAACTTACTCAAGCAGGTTCCTGTGGTTGGAATGAAATTGTCCCAAACCTTTTTCAGTTGCCATGTGCTAATGAAATGGAGAAGCCTTTAAAACAACACATTAAAAATCATTGCTGTCATTCATTGCCTATTAATTTGCCTTAAGAGTTCTCTAAAACTACACACTGAACGAGGGGGAGTCTATGCTCCTGGCGAGGAGAGATGCAGTCGAAAATTTTCATGAGCTTCCTAGCATGACTAACGAGCTTCAGTTATGCTCTCTTAGACTTATTATACATCACTTTAAAAAAAAAAAGATTTTATTTATTTATTTGACAGAGATCACAAGTAGGCAGGGAGGCAGGCAGGGAGTGGGGGGAAGTAGGCTCCCCACTGAGCAGAGAGCCCGATGCAGAGCTCAATCCCAGGACCCTGGGATCATGACCTGAGCTGAAGGCAGAGGCTTTAACCCGCTGAGCCACTCAGACACCCCTACACATCATTTCTTACTTTCTGCCCATGTCCTGGACTTGGAATGATTACAGGTTTGTTTAACGACATCATGTTTGTTAGCATCAGTCACCCCTTGCAGGTCAAAACCGTAATTCTTTAGTTAAAATAATAAAACTGGACTGCACTGATGAAACAAATATGTGAAATTATATTTAGTTCTTCCAAGAGCCTTGTAAAGGGTTAAAAACAAGAGGCCAATAATAGATGCTTCCACAGAAATACCTTTGGTCCCGGTGTATTAGTATAAAGTCAGAGTCAGATGTGGGTACGATACATTAAAAGGACTTAAAATCGCTTTATTCAGTTTTCTTCAAGACACAATGAATTTCAGCCTCGTAAAAGACTTGCTACAGCATTTTTTCCATCCATATGAGGAACCTTACATTTATAAGTGAGAAGTGTCCTCTGCACCCTGTGGCAGTGGACAAAGAGCGTTCAAGCTCCAGTGTCATTCTGGTGCAGTATCAAATAACCTTGATCTTGAAACAGGATACTTCCAGTCCACTGCATGATTCATGGGGCCTTAGAAATGAGGCGGAGCCATGCAAAGGATTTTCAGAGTGCAGACAGTCCCAAATGCACTGCAGCAGTCAACCGAGAGCAAATTTTTTTCCCCTACCTATCCGACGTACTGTCTCTAGATAGGAATGGACCTCCTGGGAGAAAATACAGGACTGAAGAGGTTTTTTTAAATCCATTTTCCACTGTCCAAGAGCCATAATTTTAAGATTACAACTTGCTATTTATTCTTCTAACCCTCCAAAGAAAAGGCAGGAATTGTAAACACAGAAGACAGTGATTTGCAAAATATAACCATTTTTAAATTACTTGTTAGATGCTATCATTCACTGCACAAGTATCATCTAATCTATTCAAGTGTCGATAAGCTAGAAGGCTTCAGAACATCAGATTCTATTATAGCTCCACTTAGCGAGGTCTTACCTGACAAAATGACAAACTCTATCGTCTGTCCCCTCTTACAATAGTGCCACATCTATTTTATAATAAGTAATTTAACTGGAAACTTTATGAAGCTTTGAAAGGGATTTTAAATTAGAGAGTATATGATTTATGATCAATTCCCATGGGCTGGATGGGGGATATCCCCTCAGTCGCTGAGATCATTTGGCTGCTTTAAAATAATTTGCTTTGTGGTCTGACACTGAACTGTTTAAAAGATACGTTTAGGATTTGTTACTTGTTTTAATTGTATGTGCAAATGCAATGGTCACACTGGATGATTATTTTTAAACACAACTCAACTTTAAGTTCAGTGAGAATAACTTGGACATCCTTGTTTTATAGAGCAAATAATTGATCATTTGAGGTTAGTTAAAAAAAGGGCGAAAAAAGAGTTCTTTCTATTTACAGTTTATAAAGTGGGGGGAACGTGGGTATCAGGAGTACTTGGGTCTTCTGCCAAGCTCTTTTCACTAGCTTCTCTGGGCTAACTACCTCAGAGAGCATAATAATCATAATTACAATAATCATATTAATAGCTGTTATTATGGTTATTATTTGAATGAGGATAACAGAAGAGTAGTGCTGTGAAGGTCGATAATACAAAATGTTTTTCTATGCTCAGATGAAAGACAATACGTTAAGTAAAGGAAACATGTTTTTCATTTTTAAAATGCACTATGCATATGTAAATTAATCTTTTGGGTACATTAATATCCATTCGATAATACACTGTGACTCATTTAACCACTAAATGGTGGACATTTGGAATTGTTTAGAGTGCTGCTGTTATAAACAGTAACACAAATGTGGCGTAATTGGTTTAAGCTAGGATTTGGGGGTTCCACAGTTGCTAGTATTTTTCATGTGAGATATTCTGACAGCAAAGGAAGACAGCAGAGCAGAGTAATGAGATTAATGTTAAGAGAAAGAAGGTGTTATAAGCAGTAAAAAATGCTTGATGACAAAAAAAAAAGTAGGCAATGAAAATCACGTATTGGAAAAGGGTCAGAAAGAATGATTCCGATTTCAAGGTAAGCAGAGGGAGGGTTAATTCAGGAAGAAAATGACAAGATGGGGAGCCTGGGTGGCGCGGTCGGTTAAGCCTCCGACTTTTGGTTTCGACTCAGGTCTTGATCTTAGGGTCTTGGGATCAAGGCCTGGGTCAGGCTCCACGCTCAGGCGTGCTTGGGACTCTCTCTCCCCTCTCTCCCTCTCTCCCTCCCTCTGCCACCGCCCCCCCCCCCACCCCGCCTCACCTGCACCATGCCTGCTCCCTCCCTCTCAAGTAAATAAATAAATAAATAAATAAAGGAAAAGACAAGACATCTTTGACAAGTACAATTTGGTGCCAAAATGATGTTTGGAAAAGTAACACGGGGAACCAATCTTCTTTCTCACTTCAGGTGCATACAAATCATATAAACATGTTCATGTCACATTAGTTTGCTCTTTATTGAATTAACTAACCAAAGTGTTGTTTAATTTAAAGCTCTTTAAACTTTTTTACTGAACGATTTCAGAAAGTCTGTCTTAAAACACTCCTTCTTTAGAAATCTGTGAAATGTTGACGGTATTAGTTCCTGCTTTTAGAATTTTTATATTTAGTCAAAAACAGAAAAATGGCATTAAATTGGTAGTGTGTGTGTGTCTGTGTATGCTGCTTAACATTTTTAAGCATTTTAGGATGAAAATCACCTTGTGATTATGAAAATGACCATATTCCATTTGAACTTATGTAATTAAGGCATAGTTTTCCCTGCAGTATAGACCAAAAGTTATCCCCAGGAAACCCCTAACCCGCCCCTCTCATTTGTGAGGAAGGCTCTCTGATGCAAGGTACCCAGAACAAAGAAGTCCCTCATCAAATCAGCCTTTGCATTTCCAGATAAGACCCCACAGGTCCATCTTGCCAAGCAGCCGAAGGAATCCTGAGACAGAATTCATTGTAATACCATGAGGAACAACAAAGGAACGCGTAAGGGGAAGCAAAAATAATTCCTGGCCTCTGCTACTGAGCTCCCTTGCAATATCCACCAGTCAAAACAGTTAGCCTAGAACCACCCAAGGCTGCTATTTCTTTTTAATTTGCTTAAGAATAAAGCGGCATAAAAATAAACCCAAATGAACACGGTACTCGGAGAGAAGGAACAATAATTAAATAAGGAAAGCTGCCCGAGTGCAGTGTCACTGCTAGTGTGGCCAGCAGCCCCAGTCCCTAGGGCTACCGCAGAAAGCCCAGCCGAGGCTGTCCTCCTCCCTGAGCCTTGTGTGATCTGAAGCCATACGCGGAGCTTCTGCGGGCCTCCACCCTCTGGAGGCTGAGACGGCTTTGGTCAGGGTTCACTCCCTCAGCGAATGCTCCCTGAGCCTTCTCTCTGTGCTGCAACGTCACAGACGTCAAAGTAACTCAGTATTTCTAAGATGTCACCCATACGATTTTAACTTTGATAAACTCATTGATCATTCATTCACTCTCTCTGCAGAACATCTGCAATTTCTAAGATCTAGAAATTTCTAAGACATGGTTTCCTGTCTGCAGGGAGATCAAGTTTTGACAGGACTGTGAGGGAAGAGGCAGGAACCGGTGGGCAGACAACCATGGAGTAATTCAAAAATTACCAGTGAGAGCCCTTCCTGCTACTTTCTTAGGAGCATGTAGAGGGAAGGAGAGGCCCGAGGAACTAGCTGAAGAAGAGTAAGGAAAAGCTGTAGATTTCATTTGGCAGCACTGTTTTAAAGTTTTTACTTAAATTCCAGCTAATTAACATACAGTTTAATTTTAGTTTCTGGTGATCTGACACGTCCATACAACACCTGGTGTTCATCCCAAGTGCGCTCCTTCATCCCCATCCCGTTTCCCCCATCCCCCACCCCCTCCCTCTGATAACTGTCAGTTTGTTCTCTCTACAGTTAAAAGTCTGTCTCTTGGTTTACCTCTCTCTGTCTCCCCCACCCCAACTGCTTATTTGTTTTGTTTCTTTAAATTCCATAAAAAAATGGTACACACACACACACACACACACACACACTGGAATATTACTCAGCCATAAAAAAGAATGAAAGCTTGTCATCTGCAACAACGTGGATGAAGCTAGAGGGTATTACGGTAAGCAAAAGAAGTCAAAGACAGATACCACCATACAGAAGCATTTTTTTTGTTGTTGGTTCAAAACTGAATGAACTTACAGCTTCCAACCCTGCCTCTCCACTTGGCCCTCAAGCTGGGAGGCAGGTCAACCTCCAAATCCCCTCGCCTCACACTTAGCTGTACCCACACGTGAGCAAATGCCCAAAGCAGCTCAGGTCTGTGCTGCAGTCCTGGGGCAGAATTAGTATCATGAGGCAAAAGAGAAGGAACTTCAACAGTATTTTCATTAAGTAAGAAAATCCTTCAAAATCAACAGGAATACTTTATGGCATAATAAATCAAGCAGAAAAGCTCAGGTATTTGAAAATTTAATGATGTAAAAATGCTCATTATATAATACTAAATTTTTAAAAGCAAGATATAAAATCAAATACACAGCCAGATATGATTTTGACAAATATACGTAACTCCATGGGACAGGAATGAGAGACGTCAGAAAGTATTATATATTGTTTTCTTTCTTTTGCAATTTTCGCTTTTCCAACCCACTCTAATAAATATAAGAATGGCCACAAGCAATAATATCGCTAAATGGCAGGCTTAGGGTTCCACCAGGCCAGGACAGCCACACTTCGCTGTTTCAGGACATGCCATGAGGCAAAACTCTGCATTTTGCAAAGGCCTGGTAAGACCAACTTCAATCATTTCTCCGAAGTAAGTAATGAGCTATGTTTTAACTGAAGTCAGATGAACTGTAATATTTTAAAGAAATCCACTCGAAGCCACTCTATTAACTCAAATGTCAGTACAGAGCAGAGCAAAGCTGCTTAACTCCAATCTGACTTAACTGATCTGATCTACGTCTTTCTGGAGTTAGCCCCTGGATTTTAAACTTCCTGAACGATTCAACATAAATGTTGCCTTCAGAATTCCTGGTGATTTTCTCTGTCTGGTGTCCACACGAAACGTTTCTATATTGACAGAATGCGGGATTTACTAAGCTATACTCTTTCTTTCGTTATTTCTTTTTGGGCCTGGTGGGAGGGTGAGAGTGGACCTCAGCAAGAAGGAAACACTAAAAGATGTTTGTCAAATCCTTAAGACATCCGGGACATAATCGACAAGTCCAAATCAATACAACTGGCAAAAATATCATGTGGTAGGCACACCTTATTCTATCTTTTGCTTCCTGCCCCCTTTCCCCTATAATGTTCCTGTTGGTCCTTTACAAACCCCATCCTCACCATGAGTGAGAAATGGATAATACCATCTAGAACAATACAAAATAGTATGACGAAAGGGATATTTTGAGGCTGCAGCAAGTAATTCCCAGAAAGGATTCAGTTGTCAACATATCCCTTGAGTTTCTGTATATATCAGTGTTACACTCTGTCTTGGAAGCCTCATATACTCTATTTCCTTATAAATATCTTTATGTAATACACTCTATCAACAAATATTAAGGAATGAATTCTATTCCATATAATCCCTCCAAAACTGTTCATTAAATGAAAGGAAAACAGAAAGAGGACTTTACTGTTGTTAATAGAAGTTGGGTCCATACTGATTATAATAATAAAGGCTATCGCGACCAATGTGTTTTCTCTTTTTTTCTACTTCTAAAGTTGTAGGTGGTCAGTGTCAGCAAGGTCTACAGAGAAGCAGACACCTCCTACTTCTTCAAAACAATAGGAATCTAAGAGTATAGAAATTGAACAGAAAACAGATTGTTTTGTTGCAGAAACTAAAATAAACAATGAGAATACTGCTTGGCATAATTAATTATGCCAGTATATGATCTGTGATTTTATCATGTCTCGAGCATGCATAACATGAGAAATGGTCTCAACATGCCAGTGAGACAAGCTGTATGGGGAAGCTGGTAATCTAGGAGAGTATCTAATGCGAATACTCATTCGACAGGTCAGTCCCAGCTGGCACACCGCCAGAGGCCAACCCAACCCTGACACTTCCACCACCTACACTCATATTTTCCCGATTGAGACCCATTAGTGATCTAAACTGGATTACCTCCCTGAGCTCAGCTGGAGGAAACACTTTGCTGACAACTCAAAGCGCAATAAATCTCACCAGGAAATCCTGGCTGGGACTCTTCCCAGGTATTACATAGTTGGACCTTCAACCAAGACCTCACATTTCAAAAGAGCAGCACAGGCATCCTCCTTCCTTCTTACCATCATCATCATCTATGGGAAAACGTCATGAGACCCTTTTTATAAAACATTCAGAGACATGATGCATTTTGCAACTGATGATCCGTGTGAAACGGGCTCATGCGTTGGGCGTCAACATCAGGCAGCCACTTTCAATGATTAAGGATGAGAGAAGATCTTACAAATGATCAAACCGTAAGGAAAGAAGAAACAAGTACATTCTAAGTCTTTAAAGCATCTTCCGAGCAAGCACTTACTACTGTATCTTCCTAAACCCACAGTGCTGTGAGAAGCAGGGATAGCGTTAATATGTGGTAAGGAAATCACTTATCAGGATGTTTCCCTAGGAAATGCTACTCTTCGCGAATTTGACTAAATTCATTAAAAAAATCATTCCGTTGTTGATTCCGCAATGAATATACTACACAGAGACCATATATACACACCCCACCCTATACAACAAAAACAGACTAGGTAATAACCACCTAGTGTTTGGTGGTGTTGCTGAGCTCCTTCTGCATTAAGTCAGTTTAAGGCGAACTAGAAGTGATACAACAGGGACATGGAACCAATTTCTCACTTTTTCCCTTGAAAACTATGAAAATGTTGTTTCCATTTGCAAGTTTGAAACCAAAGGCAAAAGTCAACGGACCTAAATTGAATCCTTCCCTGCACTGCTCCTAGAGAGATTTTTCACTTGGGGTTACTGGTGATTTCCATTTCTTCTCCTGGAAGCAGGGCACAAGAGGGCAGGCTTTGAAATGCAAAGAATAGTCTGTCTGGGATCTTTACCCCATGGTCCCCTGATCACGAGACTTTAAAGTCTGTGATGGAGTGCTCCTGAATTTGCAAAGCATATGCGCCTAACATGCATTAAGGGGAAACAGGCAGAACTAAATCCTAATTTCTAAGCAAAATGGAGAAATTCAACCTTCTCTTCAAATGACTGCTTTGGACGCTAAGGCATTTTGGTGCAGAACTAAAAGGACTGTTTACAAAAGAAACCTAAGATTCAGATCAGACAGTAAGCAAAAAGGAACAGAAATGGAATTTTTTTTTTTAAATCACTGAATGAATTTTAATTCAAATGGGAATGCATCTTTGGATAGAAAATATTACATATTCTAATCACATTAAAATAGACTCAACTTTCTGCTCAATTTTTTGTTTTTATGCTTATTTTAATCACTGCAAGTATTTTCATTCTACTTTCTTTATCCTGATTCTAAAACATAATAGCTTCTTAATAATATAACTTAGGAAGCACTGCTTTAAATACACAACTAAGGAAGGAAGTATTTCCAACGTTAGCTACTTATATCTATAGCGGGTTTTTTTTTTTTTAAGATTTTATTTATTTATTTGACAGACAGAGATCACAAGTAGGCAGAGAGGCAGGCAGAGAGAGAGGCGGAGGCAGGCTCCCTGCTGAGCAGAGAGCCTGATGAGGGGCTCGATCCCAGGACCCTGGGATCATGACCTGAGCTGAAGGCAGAGGCTTAACCCACTGAGCCACCCAGGCGCCCCTATAGCGGGTTATGTTTGATTAAACCTCCAGTATCAATGGCTTGTTTCTGAGAAGTGCTAGCAGAAACTGTACTGCCTCCTTCCATTCAGCTGATTTGAAAAACTGAATAAATGCACCACCATATTGATTGCCTCTTGAATCCTGAAATATTCCTTTCCCTAGAACATACGACATATATCACTAAAATTACATGGATGGAAGAGCTACAAATTGAGAATGTCATCATCAATACTCTGCCAAAATCTTCTAATAACAGCAGTACTTCAGAGTTCGTATTTTGGACAAACTGAAGGAACTAACTTGTGGAACTTAATGAATGTACTGCTTTGCCTGAATATTCCATGAAAACAGAGAAAAAAAAATAACGTGATTTTGATGGAACACAGTTTCCTACAGGCTTTTGGTAATAATTTTATTATCGTAAGCTGGAAATTCAACCACAGCATCACTAACAAAAAGAATTTCTTATGCAAGTAGTATGCTATGAATATACTACACAGAGACCGTATACTAGATTGGGTAACCACAAATTCCATGTGTAATTTCCACATCACAACAAATCTCAGCACATAAATTACTGGGGCCTATAAAAGAGGACATATATCCTCAAAGGATTTTGATTTATCAGCGGGCGTCAACATCAGGCAGCCACTTTCAATGATTAAGGATGAGAGAAGATCTTACAAATGATCAAACCGTAAGGAAAGAAGAAACAAGTACATTCTAAGTCTTTAAAGCATCTTCCGAGCAAGCACTTACTACTGTATCTTCCTAAACCCACAGTGCTATGAGAAGCAGGGATAGCATTAATATGTGGTAAGGAAATCACTTATCAATGAATAATCTCAATAAAAACTAAAATAAAAATGCCTTTAAGTTCTATATTCTATCAATGTTATTTTTTATACAACAGTAGATAATAAAGAACAATAAATATTATTTAATTGAGTGGGTCCATCAGGAAGAAACAATGAACGCCTCCTGGAAATTGGAGCCCAAATAGCTTCCTATCGTAAATCTGCGGATTCTATACATGAGTAAAGACTTAATAGGACGCAATAAATACGCACCATGCAAATGCTTGTCATTCAGGAGTTCCTTAATTTAACAACCGCTAAAACACTAATGTGTGCAGAATCATTTCCTTCCTTCCCTACATTGAATTAGTCCAGTGGAATTCTTTCCCCTTACTCTAATGCCCGTGCTTTCTTTCCTGCTCCCTCTCTCCCACTTGGATTACCATCATCACCATTCTTCTCATTCATGTCGGGACCACCGGTTTCTTCTGTTCCATCAGTTTCTTCTAGAAGGGGGATGGTAGTAGTACCCAGCTTGTGGGGGTTTTTTGAGGGGGGGGGGCAGGGTTGGTAACGATTAGATAACACACATAAAATACTGAGTACATAATCCATGCTTCATAAATGCTAGCTATCCGTGAGTCCCTTCATACCATACTCGTCTACTCATCATTGTGCCCATCGTGCCCATTTTGCTCTTGGCTCTTTTGCTCAAACGCCTTTCCTTTCACCTAAACTACCTGCTCCCATCAGAACTGTATGTACCTTTCAACGCTTGCCTCTAACCTCCATCTTAGCAAAGACGCCTCTGAGTCCATTCCTTTTCAGTCATTAGTCTCCCTTGACCTCCAACTTCTTAAGTGTTCACTCTTCAAACTTTCCCATACTACTCTGTATTCTAGTTAATGGCAAGTGTTTGATGTCTTTGATTAGATCAAGCCCTTACAGGAAGAAACCAGCTCTATCAATCTCTTTTAACCCCACCACTCTGAACGCAGGGCTGTATAGCTAGCAAGTGCTTAACATGCTTCTCTAGGTATAGAGAAGTAAACGAAAGCAAACAGGAAACCATCTCTCCTGGGACATAAAACACACACAACCGAAACAATGAAATAATTAGTAAGAGGAGGGATGTTTGAGCTCATACATGAGTATTAAAGATGTTAAGGCAATGATTGTTATGTTGGAGTTGTCTAAAAAAGGAGAACTTGAACAACACTTGTGTAGTGGGTAAAACTGGGGTGTAGCGGAGGACAGGGAGGTAAAGAGACTACAGGCACAGGCTGAGCAGAGGACTGCATATTTCAGAAATGTGTGACCACCACCTTGGCCACTGAACGGGGCTTCACACTACCTTAAGTGCTAGAAAATCAGGAAAATAAAGTGGATTGTCTAGGACTTTTACATTACTCCTCTCTTAAAAACTGCCTTTTGTTGGGGTGCCTGGGTGGCTCAGTGGGTTAAGCCTCTGCCTTCGGCTCAGGTCATGATCCCAGAGTCCTGGGATCGAGCCCCGCATTGGGCTCTCTGCTCAGCAGGGAGCCTGCTTCCCCTCCTCTCTCTCTGCCTACTTGTGATCTCTGTCAAATAAATAAACAAAATCTTTAAACAACAACAACAACAACAACAACAACAACAACAACAACAACAACAACAACTGCTTTTTGTCTGATGTCACTTGCCCCAAAAAGTGAAGTAGAGAGAACAGGTATTCAGTGAGACAAGAAACAGCTGACACCTTGTTAGCTTGAAGAGCAATTTGAGAATAAGTATCTTCTACTATTTGTGTTGTATCTTTTCATAAGAAACATAGAAAATTAAGATTTTAATAGAGAAGCAAAAAATTCTATACCAGAGACAGACAGTACTTCTATTTAATAATCATGTAGCACTTATTATATGCCACTGTGTGCACCATGTATACAAGCACAAAAGAAATCCTGGCTCTTGAAGAAGAGAGGCATGTAGGTACTATGTGAACAGAGCTTGTGGGAAATTGGTGGAAAATACTGGATTATGCAAAAGCCCATATGAGGGTACTTAGTTCAGTTTAGGGGTAGAAGAAATCTAAGATGAGTGGACTCCTGAAATAAAGTTTCAAAGGTCCCCAAGAGTGAGCTGTAAGAGGAATGGGGTCATTTGCTCTCCGGAAAAGGGAATACCTTGGACAGAATGCGAACACAGAACAACCAGGTTAGTTAAAAGGAAATCACAAAAAGATTTATAAATTGGTTCATTGGAAGCCTATCCAGCATCCCTCAGGGCTTAATCCCATCGCACGTAATGGGTTCTGGATGGGTTTACAGGGCATTCTAGCCGGATGTCACAGATTCTGCTGTAACTGTTCCTTTGCATTTATAAGGACCTCTGGTAGTGCATGACTGTATCGATTTACAGGGGACTCTCAGGCATGTCTTCTTCTATGGTTACCAGGAAATAATGTCCACAGTTCTAATTCTGGCAAGCACCTTGACTTACTTGACATCGATGAAATGGGGAGACTGCGCAAATGACCTTCAGTTCTTTCCCACCAGATTCCCTCCCTCATCTCAGCTGATAACTTCATCCTTTTAACTGCCCAGTCAGAAATCATCCTTGACATCTCTCACATCTTTTCTCCAGCCCATGTTTAAATCATTCTAAATCTATCTTCAAAATACATTCAGAATCCAGCAACTCAATAAAATCTTTAAACCCCACTGCTAGAACTCCTACAGCCGCATGTCTGGATTACAGCAACGTCTCCTCATTGGTCCTGCCATTTCCACCATGATCCCTCTCCATGAAGCTTATGTAACATCTCCTCAGGGATTCATTTGAAACCTAAGGCATGTTGAATCCCACTGCTGCTCAAAAGTCTGCAATGATTCTCCATCCCCAACTGGTGGGAGAGCCACCCTATCTCCAGCGGCATGCCAGGTCTCCTCACTTCCCTGCTACCGGCTCTTACTCTATCACTAAGCTCAAGCCACACCGGTCTTCTGTTTCTCCTCCCTGCCCCAGGATGCCAGGAAGTATCTTGGGCTTTTGCATAGGTTTTTTCTTCTGCCTGGAACATTCTTCCTCCTTATACCCACATGAAACTCTCTTACCTCTTTCTGTCTTTCATTAACTGTTACCTTTTTGGGGCAGCCTACACTGATCATTCTACTTAAGTTGGCTATTTTCCATACAATTTACCTCCTTCTAAAACAGTACTGGATTTACTTAGTTATTATTCTTTCAACTGTTTTCTTCAGAAAATAAATTCCTGGAATAAAGCTTATGGAGTAGGTGCTCAATAAAGAATGTGAAGACGGGGTGGTGGCGGAAATGGAGTTCTTCCAGCTCTAAAAACTGTTCTAATTTATTAAATGTAGCAAAGGATATTACAAAAAGCACAATAAGGTGACGTTCCCCATCTTTTAGACCAGTCTCTGTTTCTTATTAACTATGAAGATATGTAACGCCTAACCATTTCACACTTTTGGATGTTGGATTCCTCAGGAGGAAAGTAAAATACCTTTTTTTAAAAAAAATTTATTTATTTGACACAGAGAGAGAGATCACAAGTACAGAGAGGCAGGCAGAGAGAGGAAGGGAAGCAGGCTCCCTGCTGAGCAGAGAGCCCAATGCAGGGCTCGATCCCAGAACCCTGGGATCATGACCTGAGCCAAAGGCAGAGGCTTTAACCCACTGAGCCACCCAAGTGCCCCGGAAAGTAAAATATCTTGACCAGCTTATCTATAACATCTCTTACATCTTTAAAATGTCAATGATTCTGCTATGATCCTGTTTAATAAAATTCAAATACTTCCAAACCACTGTTACGTCATAATGGACAGCACCAATCATCACCTTAATTTATTGGCTCCATCTGGATAACAAGGAGACTTATGCTTTGCTAAAAGGACAGCATTATGGCATTCAAGACTTCTTCAGTTGTTCTCCACCAGCTAAGGGGAATTCTTTGTCTCCCTGTGGACCTGTGCACCAACATCTGACAGGCTAAGAAGACACAGGGATAGCCTTCATGATGCATGCATGTGACTCTCCACAGCAGTATCGACTGACGGCATCTCGCTGGTGAGGAGGATTTTGTCTCTGAAACCATCTCGACTATGTGGCTCTATTTCTGGCTGACAAGTCGACAGAGGATTATCCCTCTCAGCTCTCCTTCTAATTGCTGAGAACAATGCAGATAGGACAGGATCATGAAATACACAGAGGAAAAGCCACATGAACAAACCAAGCCAAAATGGCGGCATATCCACATCTTTGTCAATATGTCCCTGGAAATTCCTGCCCCTTTCTTCAAGCCTGTTATAGCAATAGCAAGGAATCAAATCTGGAATTCAAGGAAATGTAATCTAATTTAAAGAACTGCACGGTAATGGTGGTTCATGCTTACGTAGCACTTATGCGCCTGGTACTATTCCAAGTGCTGTTATGTCCATTAACTTATTTGATCCTCACAAAAACCCAGGAGGGAAGTACAATTACTGCCACCATTTCAAATATAAGGAAACTGGGGCACAGACAGTCTATATAAATTGTACTGTCACACAGCCAGAGACAGAGCTTGGATTCAAACCCACACAATCTGGATCCAGTGTGTGCCTTTACTCCCTACACTATAATGAAATGAAATTCCTTATCCCCAAAATGTGAATTTTTCTAGAGCATGCATATATTGCTATATATAAGCTATACACACAGGCTTTGCGAATCATCTTCTAAAGTGTCTAGAGTTGTGTTTTCATAAAGTTAGTAAGGACTGAACTTTATATTGAATTTCTCCAAATTAAAATTCCAGAAATGTAAGGTAGGTTTCAAGTCATTTTCTTCCTTCTTGTGCTGCTACACCCAAGACACTCTTGGTGTACCTCAATTTTTCTTCCCAACATAAGCCAATGGGACACCTACTTCAGAGAAAGTTGTTTGTTTGGTTTTTTTTTTTCTAGACACTGTACCGACCATAAAAACGAATCAGCTGTAACTCATTAACTTCTCAGTCCAGTGTAAGGGTTAGGCACGTGTCCAAATAACAGCACTGCAAGAGAATGGGGTAAGTACCTTGACAAGACACAAACAATGTGCTATGGTGATCTATAAGAGGAGAGGGTCCACATCTGATTTGGAAGGTGAGTCCTGAGGCCTGAGCAGAATTAGGGAAGGTAGAAACTGTGGGAAGTGAACTTTTTTTGGTAGAGGCAACAGAATGAGCAGAGAGTGGAGGAGAGAAATAAAATAATATTCAGGTAGAGTCCCACTTGGCTAGAACATGGTCCATATGGTTTGCAGTGGGGAGGAGACGGCTGGAGTTGGCCTACATAGGAAGCTAGGGGTCCTGCTATGACAGGACCTTGGATACCAGAAAAGAATTTATGTGATAAGTGCTTTCTAAATACGGACTATGGTGAACTCAAGAAATGAAAATGAAATGAAAGTATTTTCTGTTTTGTGAATCATGAGATTTCTCAACTCAGTTCTGCAAGAGATCCAAGAGAGCACATTGACTGTATAGAGTTCACATGTTCAGAATGTAATTTCCTATTAGGTACTATAATCAATGTCTAAAGATTTACCCCAATCTACATATTGTGAAAGGAGTAACAAGTGAACAAATAAGACACCCAAATTAAACTTAGACCCTCTAAATCTAAGCACCCAGAGAACTTCTCCATCTGTCATTCACTTGGTTATCCTGAACTCTGCTGCTCCAGAACACAGGAAGGAGTTCAGGTTTGATAAGCAAAACATGTGTCACCAAAGCTGAGGATAAGCTTCTCAAGAAAAGAACCTTTCTTAGAGACATATTATCTTTTATATAAATGTTTAACCTGCTGAAAACTTGATTTACAAAACCCACAGGAGATTAGAACCATGAATTAAAAGTGTGAAAAACTATTTCATTAATACATAATGACTGCAAAGTGACTTGATAGAGGAAAGCACACAATATATGAAAATATCATCAGCATTTTTTGGTTCTATGTGATCACTCACAAGTTTCACATTTTCAGTCTACTTCTTTATACTAAAAGAAAAGATTTCATTTCCATTGTTTCTATGATGTCTAAAACTCTGAAACTATCATTGTGATTATGCAAAATGCCAACACACATTCAAAATATATACGACCCTTGGGTTAGAATTCCTAATATAACCTAGTATGACCTAATAAGATGATGTATTCGAGAAAGTTTTAACATAACTCACTATATCCTCCAGATAGCACAGTACCCAACGTTATGAAGATCCTATATTGGATAAATCCCACTTAACAAGTTGCCCAGATTATTAAAAGATTTCAGTCCAAAAGGGAGAAAATCGAAGTTTAGCTATTTAGAAAACTGAACAATCTAAAATAACCAATTTCCCAAAGATTTTTGTGAAGCCCAAGACTTAATGATACTAAAGTTTTTAATGTATAGTTCACTAAATAGGTAGGGATATGTAGGTCCTTGGCTATGACTAACCACAGTCAACATCAAATGGAACTCCCTGGGCAGGGGTTAAGTTCAGTATCTCCCTCTTGGCATTGAAATAGAAATATAAGAAGACTAGAGTAACCATTTTATATAATGTTTTTGTTTGATATGTAAACCAAAGTCTTTGCAGAGTATATATTATTTTTTTTTCTCTTCTTTTTGAAAAATCGTAAGAGTTATTTGGTGAGAAAAACAGTAAAAATCCAGCTTGCTTTAAGGATTATAGTCTGGAAAGAATCAGAGTTGTAACACCAAATGTTGCCACTAGCCATTCTTAAGATTTGCTTTGTAGGCAAGACTTCGCATCCTGTAACAATCAATGATTACTGATTCCCTTTGCTCCCCAAAGAGCAAGCAATTATGACCCAGGAACCTCCACCAAGGGATTACAAACTAAAGCTAACAAGAGTTCAATTCCACTGTCCTTAGATCATTCCATTTATTTATGGAGCTTTTATTGCATGTCACCAACGTATTTCATAAAACAAATACTTCCTGTTACTTAGCAAAGGAAGAGGCAACATTGAAAGTCATCAGGCTAATCATGGTCAAGACTGCGGTTAAGGTCTCACTTCACTCTCTCCAACAACCCACCCCATGAGAAACCACAGGCTCGGGCCATCCACTCCATAACCTCTGATGCTCTGGGACACCACCATCAGATCAGGGTGGGAGAATGGCGTAGTGAGATTAGCGGAAAAGTAATGGTGGGGTATGAATAGCAGAGTAAGAGAAAAGTAACCTTGGGTTAGCAAGTAAGAAAGAAAGAATGAGAGGGAGTAGAGAGGGAACTGGAGAAATAAAATCATAGCAACATCTGACATGGACACAGGTACCAAAGCTAAGACTTGAGAGTCCTAGTGTCACCTGTTCGCTTCCTAATCAAGTTCTCCTTCTCATGGCAACTGCCATTGTCTCCTGTGTTATTCTCATCTGCCTTTCAAATAGCTATGAATATATGGACATTTGGCTTACTTTTAAATGATGAGTTTTTAAAATAAAGTAAGTTATGGAAGAGTGGGTTCTTTTTTTTTAATTAGGGAATTACATGAATATAAAATGCTATACTAATTTCTGCTTAGAATAGAGTTGATAAATTTCCCCTCTGGTGAGGATAAATGGTACCTCAAGGAAGGCAATTCAAACATTCAAATGCTTATCTTTGGAAGATTTGCATAGTAAATCAGCTCTCATCTTGTCACACCACATTTGTGATGAAAAAGAAAAGCTGCTTTACTCTAGGAAGTCTTCCCCTATATTTCATCACATTTTATTGGGTCAATCAATTTATTCATACTGCTCAGGGAGAACAACGTATACCCATGGAAACTCCTCCTGCGACTGTTATCCCGTATTTCCCCCTTATAGGTGGCTGCCTCATTGCTCCAATATTGAGTCAGAGTCCCACTTCTGCAGTCAACCTAATAAAATTGAGTTAATAACAATCAAGATGACCAAAGCATAAAAGTTTTCACATAATTCTAGGTCCACATTAACGAATAAATGAAAACACATAGAGGAAAGCACATATATTATGCTGGTCACTATACATTTTGTAAATGACAAGCTCTCATAAATTATAACAAAGAATCAAAGTCCCTTTTAGGTGCATAAACTCAGAACAGCACCATTGGTTTTGGGTTTTGGGGGGTGTGGGTTTTTTTTTGTTTTTGTGGGTTTGTTTTTTTTGTAGAATTGTGACCAGTAATCCAGCTTACAAGATTTCATTTCAAATTCATTGCAACAGAATCTCCAGTACATTTTTAAGCTATAATTTCCTCTTCCAAAACAATACTGTTTTCTTTTTTACCTTTTACTAGCCTATAGCATTATATATGGAACTAGAGTTGGGTTTTTCCCCCCCAAGCATTGACATCTTTTCCTCTACACTTTAAATGTTTTTATTTATCCAATCTTATCTAGTAAGTAATCATCAAACCATCTTCTCTTTGATTTGGAATACTATGTGTATAAGTTATACATATATAAATCCAAAGCATATATATTTATATTATAGATATATTATTAAGCAAATTAAAAGAACTTAGAAAGAAATTAAAAGAATAATAATAATATTATTAATCAAAATAATATTTGATTAGCTCAATGATTGATTAGCTCCATGAGTTTGGTGAAATGGTGAAAATGGCTTAATTCCTTTATTTTGGTGTCTGGAAATCCCAGTTTGCAACAGTGAAAAGAGGTGAATTTAATTTTCATTTAGATCAAGAAGGATTCATCCCATGCCCTACATCTAAACCATATAGATTCCTTTCATTATCCCAATCTTCCCATAGATTATGCTTCCCTTACAAACACAATTTTAGTAATCCTCTGTCTTTTCCTCTTTTACAAGTAACTCCTTATTATTGTACCCATAAGAAAGCCCATTACAGCATAAATTTTGAACACTACTCTAAGAATAATAATCCATATATTCCAAGGGTGCCTGGGGGGGCTCAGTCAGTTAAGCGTCTGCCTTCAGCTTGGGTCATGATCCCAGGGTCCTGGGTTCAAGCCCCACATCAGGCTCCCTGCTCTGCAGAGAACCTGCTTCTCCCTCTCCCTCTCCCTCTCCCCAGCTCATGCTCTCTCTCATGCCCTTTCTCTTGAATGAATAGGTAAAATCTTTTTAAAACATAGTAATTCATATATTCCAGCCAATTTTTATAGGGGAAAAAAATCACTCTTTTTATGGCACTAGGGTTCAAGAAATTGTAAAGTTCTATATCATTCTAAGACAAACCAAATTAATTCACCTTTTAAGATTGTCTATAATTTATTCCTGGGAATGTTAACATTCATGAATACATATACATATGAACCCTGATAGAGAGGAGGGAAAGGAAGAAAGTTAATACTTCTTTAAAAAAAAAAAAAAATATTTATTTGAGAGAGCGAGCCAGCACATGTGCATGAGTGAGCAGGGATAGGGGCAAAAGCAGAGGGAGAGAGGGAATCTCAAGCAGACTCCCAACTGACCATGGAGCCTGATGTGAGGCTCAATCTCACGACCTGGAAATCATGACCTGAGCCGAAACCAAGTCAGATGCTCAACTGACTGAGCCACCCAAGTGCCCCAAGAAGTTAATACTTCTTAAACTTTGTACTAATAGGAGGTATTTTTCTTACACACAGTAATTTATCTTGCCCCTAACACAATCTTTGGAGAGTTTTAAGTATTAATTATCCCCATTTGTTTATTTTTTTTAAAGATTTTATTTATTTATTTGACAGAGAGAGAGAGATCACAAGTAGGCAGAGACACAGGCAAAGAGAGAGAGGGGGAAGCAGGCTCACCACTGAGCAGAGAGCGCGATGCGGGCCTCGATCCCAGGACTCTGGGATCATGACCTGAACTGAAGGCAGAGGCTTAACCCACTGAGCCACCCAGGTGCCCCTCCCCATTTCTTTAGATGTTAATTCTAAATCTCAAATGGTGAAGTGATTTGCTCAAGGTCATATCTAGCTTATAAGTGGTAGGGCTGGGACTTGATGTCAGGTTTCCAGTGTAATTTCCACTTAACTATGATGTCTCTTCAACTCTTACGTTAGTTCTAAGTTTTTCATAAATTTCCCCACTCCTATCTAAACTTACTCTCTAAACTTACAAAACCACTCTGTTGAGGTCAAATGAGGAAAAGAATAAAGTAAAGAAGAGAATAAAAAACAGAATGAGGGGGAAAATTGGTACTGTTTTCATATTTATCATGGTTTAGTCCTGAGAGTTGGTATTTTCCAATATCTCATTTAATCCCCCAAACAGATCCAAGAGATGCATACTACTTTCTTCAAATACAAAAGGCAAAACAGATTCAGAGGGATGATCTAACTTGCTTGAGGCCACGGGAAAGGCAGGTAGGATTAAAACTCAAGTCTGCCCAACTGGAAAGCTAATGCTCTGGGACAAGAATCTGAGAGAATCAGAATGGCAAGAGGACTGAGAGGTAAATATATTTAATAAGTTGCTTGAAACACAAATCTCCCTCAAATGTGTTACTGCTTAAACATTTCCATGTGGAAGAGACTAAATTATTTCTGAATACACATTTCATTTGGAGTAACTTCGATTGTGAAAAGATTTTCCCATACACCATGTTGTTGGGAGAGGTACGTCCATTCAACCTCCACTCCAGAGGGGTGTCCCGTACTGATCAAAATCAGACATGTAAGTCTCTTCTCTAAAGAGAACATCTGAGATGGAGTGAGAGAATTTACTAATGAGGATTTATATAATTAACAGGAAAAGCAAAGCCATTTAGATTAAAATGATATATACTGTTTGAATAAAAATGCTAAAGACAGTTTGGAAAAGAAAAGCAAGGTGTAGTGAAAACCAGAATCATTCTAGTTTCCTCTCAGCACTCACATGAATTAGTTGGAGTGACCGTGGTCGAGTCACTTCACTTTTCCAAATTTTAATTTCCTTGCTTCGGAAGTCACTCAGATAATCTTAACGTATGTTCAACATGCAAAATTCTATGATTACAGAATATTAATTAAATTATTTGCAAACAATCTTAGAATGCTTACACGCACACACACACACACACAACAGTGGATTAAATTCACTGTGGCAAACATGGCAACAAGGTTTGAGGTGATGAGGACTAACTTTATTTCCTTCTCCTCAATCACTCTTCATTTGAATGGTACAGGAACCCAAGTTTTCATTCAGTTTGAGAACTAATACCTTAATGGCAGATGCTAGCCTTTCTCTGGGCAGTGACTAAAAATCCTTCGGAGTGTTTTAATATTCTTGTTCTTTAAGCCTAAACAATAAATGGAAAATATGACCAAGAAATAAAAACAAAAATATTTATGGATGCTTCAGCTTTCTAGAATCTGGAAGTAATTGTACTGTATTTCCATGCTAAGAATTATGTATATATTTTTCATTTTAAAAGTCTTCTAGAGACTAGATAAAGACTACTTTCCCAATCGCTTCAACGCTTTGCTTAAAAAGTGTCTTGCAGGCCAAACATGAATCACCCCAAGTTACTGACCTTGTTGGTAGCACAGGTGGGAACTGGTGTGACTTTAAAATTAAGGACATTTAAGATAAAGGCAAGTGTTCTGCATTCAACAGCTAGAGGAGAGGAATCTACCAGCGGAGGGACAGAAGTGATCATCAAAATGTGAAAAAAAAAAAAAAGATAAAGAGAAGAAATGCTGAATACAGAGGATTATATGTATAGTTAAGTAAAGAAATAACTCAAGTGGATTTAACTGTGCAACTAGATTCTTCAAATTCATGAGACCATAAGCTCTGTGAGGACAAGAGCTTTTATTTTCATTGCCATAAGGTCAATCTAGAACAGGGCTCTCTGCGTAGTAGGTGCTTGATATGTATTCACTGAACGAAGAGAGAGAGAGGAAATAACAGAAGAAAACTGTGGACATACAAAAATAATAAAAATGGAAACACGGTCATGAAAGTAGACACGGAATAGCTCATGGCTGACTAGAAAGGTCAAAGAGATTCCGAAGGCAAGAGTTATTATGTCCTAGTCCTTAGAGGTTCTGCGCTCAACTCCTTTTTTTTTTTTTAATTTTTTAAATTTATTTTCAGCATAACAGTATTCATTGTTTTTTGCACCACACCCAGTGCTCCATGCAATCCGTGCCCTCTCCAATACCTACCACCTGGTTCCCCCAACCTCCCACCCCCGCCCCTTCAAAACCCTCAGATTGTTTTTCAGAGTCCATAGTCTCTCATGGTTCACCTCCCCTTCCAATTTCCCTCAACTCCCTTCTCCTCTCCATCTCCCCTTGTCCTCCATGCTATTTGTTACGCTCCACAAATAAGTGAAACCATATGATAATTGACTCCCTCTGCTTGATATACTTCACTCAGGATAATCTCTTCCAGTCCCGTCCATGTTGCTACAAAAGTTGGGTATTCATCCTTTCTGATGGAGGCATAATACTCCATAGTGTATATGGACCACATTGTCCTTATCCATTCGTCCATTGAAGGGCATCTTGGTTCTTTCCACAGTTTGGCAACCGTGGCCATTGCTGCTATAAACATTGGGGTACAGATGGCCCTTCTTTTCACTACATCTGTATCTTTGGGGTAAATACCCAGTAGTGCAATTGCAGGGTCATAGGGAAGCTCTATTTTTAATTTCTTGAGGAATCTCCACACTGTTCTCCAAAGTGGCTGCACCAACTTGCATTCCCACCAACAGTGTAAGAGGGTTCCCCTTTCTCCACATCCCAACTTTCAACAAGTCATAACTTTTTTATGCCTCAGTTTCTCAATCTATAAAATATCTCTTTCTTTACACTTTAAAAGGATCCGATGAGGTGACAGTAAAAGGAAATGGGAAGGAAGAAGATGATATATGGTTTGGGACGTAATGACTTTCTGGGAAGGCAGAAATGCTGATTTGTACGAATGTGTAAGAGTCAGCGGAGAAACGGTGTGAAACATACTAAGGAAAAGACGGAGCGATCCAGAAGCGGGACACAAGTTTGAAACAACTGTGCCAGTAAGAAACCAGAATATTGTTCTAGAGACATATTTGTGTATGTGTGTTTATAATATGTATAAATAACCATTCAGTAATAAGATGTAATGAACTATGTGAAAAGATCAGTGAAGATGCTTTAGTATTTTAGAATGCAATGAAATATTGATAAATAAAGCCAAAGTGGCATCATTAGAAAAATCAAGGAAGATTCAAGAGATAATTAGGTGGGTGGGAAGGCCAAGGAGAGAAGAAAACTCATCTAGGGATCATCGAGGAACAAGGAGGAACAGGGTGGGCAGTGCAGGGAAGAGGCGAGCCACAGAGCCATCTGCTCCATGTCGGCCAAGAGCCCACCCTGCAAAACCCGATCTGTTATCAACAGCGAGCCGGATGCTGTACGGATGATCAAATAAAAAGGGAAAAGATGAGCACTACTGAAAGTTTAATAAAAGCAAAACAAGAAGGCGGGAAGGAGATTGAATTTAATAGTCTGAACTATACATGCTCGATCAATGGTCCCACTTGACAAACATCCCTGTCCGTTGGATGCCACGGAAGCCACCAGAGTTGGTCTCCAGTCCTATTCTCTCTGGACCGGGGAAAAGCTGACAGGAGAAAAATGCCATGTGTGGGTTTAAATTCTGGGGGACAGGACTCTCCTCTGTTTCCTACTATTTTGGATTTCACGACACCTTTCGGAATGTTGTGCATTTTCGTAAAAGAATGTCATTAAATGTTTCAGAGCCCGGATTTCCTCCTCACCAGCGAACTGATCAAATTATTTGGGTTCAGTCGAGGATCTTTCACTTTCTCCCAGTTTTTAAAATGTCTTGGGCTTTAAATAAGTTTGGTTAAAGTGGAGAAAAGTTATCTGAAATCACCACTCTGAAATACCTAAGAGTACAGTTGCAAGGAGCTAGAAGAATCTCTTGGGCTTAAAATAAATGCCACTTTTAAACTGAAAGGAAGAAATCCTTTGGTATATTCAATTAATCACACTGGGCTTCTGCAAATGGTAGTGATTTGTGTTGTCACTGTGGTAACAATGGTTTGCCATGCAACCCAGTACAAAGAGATTTAAGACAAAGCAAAACAAATTTGTCCTAAGATGAAAATCTAACACACTCTTACTCTACAGACTGTGTTGTCAAGCAGGCTCTCCCATCCAGAAATACATTTTCTTATAAGATGGCACTTTGGTTCCATGCGACAATTTAATTACTCAGCTCTTTTTACAGTAACCTAAGTTTGCAATCTCCCAGAGTCAGTTCTTCCCATATAAATAAAGGTTAAGAAAAATCTTTAAAGCCCAGGCAAAGAAAACAAATTAATGGTTCAAGTATAATGTGCCCCAGTGAGAAATAAAAACTTAACAATTACCATGGCATATAAAGATATAATAGTGGGGAACCACCAACCAAACACAGAAAAACTTCAAATTAAAAAAAAAAAAGGTATATATATATTTCCAATCCTGCATTAGATCTCCTGAGATCTAGATGTATGCATAATCTGGTGAAAACATGAAATTATATTACCTTATGAGAGAAATGCCCATTTTAGAAAACCTGATGTAACCACTATTCCTATAGGCAACTGCAAACATTATATATTGCTTTTTATTACAATAAAGACAAAGAACGTTTTAATTTTAAAAGAGTCAGCAGGAAGGGGAGTAATTTCAGTGTTTTATAGAATAAAAGCCTAATACTAGAAGGTAGATTGGTCGGGGAGTAACAGAGCAGACACAATTACTAGGATTGTCTCTCTTCCACTCTCTTAGGCTCCAGGATAAAGAAGAATCAATTAGTCCTCCACAGACTATGACCTTGAAGGCTACAGCTCTGTGCATAATATGCTGACCATGCTCAGACAGACAGGAAAGGGAGAGTATGGACTTGAAACCGCTGAGAAGCATGTTTCAGGTATGATAACGTCATCTTAAGATGTATACCATCTTAAGGCTCTGGAGCTTCCTGTGACTAAGCAGTACTTTCTGAGTTGAAGGGGAAAAAAGCGAACGAGGTTAGAAAATGACAGTCTCATTCCAGGCTTTTTTTTTTTTTTGGCTTTTCCTTAGTGGATGGTTACAAGCTCTTTAAACAACAAAGCAACCACTTAAAGGAGGCTCAGAAAACACAGCTCCCTGGACCAGTCTCCCTCCCCCGCCCCCCTACAACCCCACAAACAGACTCATCATTTTTAGGATATTTGTATTTTTATTGTTTTCAGGCACTAGCCCCCCAAAAATTAACACAGAGTTTTCCACACAGAAAACCCATAGGCTGTAAAGTATTAAGCACCGTCTACCCCGAACTTTTCAAGAGAAAACTACTTTCGATGCTGCTTTTCCAGGCTGATCTCCAACACACTTCAAAATGCCGCAGCTGTGTCTCTGGCCAGAACTGGCCACTGCGATGCTTTTAGACAGCAGTAAATCTTTTCCACTCAGTGCATATGCCAGAAAATCAATGCCCGAGCTCAAAAATAAAGAAAGGAGAAACTATATGGAATGCATACCCTAATGAGATCCCTGAGTAGAAGAATTTACCTTAAAAAATAATTTCTCAGAGAGTCAAAACATACTTTTTGACATGGTCCTAGATCAGGAAAAGGTAACTGGATGGTCTTTGTTTGCTTTTCTATTTCCCCCAAAGATGACAAAATTATAGACTCCCCCCGCCCCCAAAGGTCCTCTTTCTCTTTCCGGACAACTAAACCTTTCCGGGCACATTTTAATTAACGACAAGTTTCAAGCGATAACGACAAAAAGGTAACCTTGT
Source organism: Lontra canadensis (assembly GCF_010015895.1). Classification (NCBI taxonomy): domain Eukaryota; kingdom Metazoa; phylum Chordata; class Mammalia; order Carnivora; family Mustelidae; genus Lontra; species Lontra canadensis. Next base: position 4,046,433 of record NW_022631096.1, on the reverse strand, counting down.
CTTCCCATTGAATTTTGCTTCTCTTTGCAGGATCTGTACGTGCTTTTTATAGCCTGTCATTTCATCTGGGTATTATTTCCCGGTCACTTTGCCAGGTGGGAAGAGGCGGTGATGTCTGTCAGACCTTTAATGATGCTTCAGGGATTTGATAAAGATACAAAGCCGTGTCTGCAGAAAGGAGGTTCTTTCCTAATTACACCTGAAAAACAAGCCTCTCTCTCTCTTTTAATCTTTGCCACTGAAGCTGCTGTGTAGGGAAACGATCCTGAATCACAAGCACAAGTCAAGTTTTCTGTGTTTCCCTACCCCACGGCTCTCCCTCATTCGGAACATAACGTCTGGGGAAAATGTCCTTTATCCTTCCTGAGCATCCACAGGGAAACACAAGCAATGAGTATGTCATCACGGAACACTTACCCTCAACTCTAAGAGATCTCACACACGTTCTTAGGAACCAAATCCTCTCGTCTTTTACTTTTTCTACTAAGGGAATATTCATCCACGGTAGGAAGTAAGTAGCAGAAGACAGAGAAATGAAAATAAATCAGAAACATTTAGCAAAAAAAAAAGAAAAGCTGGAGGAAACTCCGCCCTCTCTACTGACGCTTGAGGCAATCTGACTACTCATGGTTTCATCCCCATCAACTTTCCATTGTACGAGCATCATCGCAGCGACCCAGTCGCGACAGCAGCACATTGATCTGTATGGTTTTAAGAGCGTGGGCTCTCCTCCCTCACAGGTTATTAAACTGCGCGGCTGCAGGCTGACGGGCAAAAATGACATGTCTGGGAAAAAAAAACAAAGCAAAACGATGCATCTTACTAATGGATCTTGTACTTTTTAACGACTGCCAAGGAAGCTCTTTAAACATTTGATTACAGAAGACAAAACTAATTTGGAAAAACCCCTTCATGCAAACTTTGGACTGCGTCCTGAAGGAAATAAAGCTGCCCCCAGTCAGGCTCAGTAGCCGAAACTCTAATCTGGGCAGGACAGCGAGAGCCTGCCGGGGCTGGGGGGTGAGCACGGTAGATGGGCTACATCAGGAGGAGCCAAATAAGATAGAAAAAGCAGGGAAGGGAACAGGAAGGAGGGACGGAGGCAGATACCAGGTGGCAGGGGATCTCTGGTAGGCGGACGGTAACAGAAGGGTGAGGAGGGGTGATGGAAAGCCACCCGGGCACGAGACACACATGGAAACCACACACGCCACTCCACGGAGGGCACACTTATGTCAAACAGAAAGGATGCTCTGAGGTCTTAATTTTTTTAAAAGTGTTAGAAATCAATGGGATCGCAGTGACATTCAGGCATGACTTGCAGACGCTCAAGTTGCGGGTCCCCCCACCCAGCCCGTGAGCCATCCGGCTGGAGGGAACACCGCCTCATGCCAGCAGTCGGCAAGATCATTTTACTCATCTCTTCAAGGCCACCCCAAGCGTTCCAGTCACATGATGCGCTTCAACAAAACCATGCAATTAAAACAGAGGACAAGGAAACAGCTCCCTGCACGCTAGAGAACGCCTTTTAGCGCCTCAAGCCCACCCGTTTCCATTATTCATCATCATCATCTCTCTCTCTCTCTCTCTCTCTACTTACAAAGTTTAGGAGCAGTTTGGAGATTAGTTTCTGTTGTTTGTGGCTGAGTTGCTGACTTGGGTGTTCTCACCTCAGGGTTCCGTGTGGGGAAAGGGAAGGACGGTGCGGTGGACGGCAGGAAAGAAAAAGCAAAGATTCGGTTTTTCGGGGTGGGGACCGCTGCGGGTTGGGAGGACACAGCAGCATTGTCAACTTGCAGTGTAACTTGAACCTCAGTTTCAGAGGGAGCCCTAGAGACAGGTGAAGTGTACGCCTCAGATGCTACCCACACGGCTGACGCAGCAGTTGGATCCAGAGAAATAATAGGGTCCTGGCCTAACCCCCCAGGGTCAAGGTGAGTAGGAGAGTCATACTCGAATATCTTGTCCACGAACACCCACTTGAGGCCGGCGATGCAGAGGCAGAGGCTGACTAGACAAGCCAGAATGGGGACAATGCAGATTTTCTCAGAGTTGAGACAACCTCTCAGGCGCTCGGCTTCCAGGCAGACACAGCAGGGAACTGCCAGGCCCACGAGTCCAGGGCTTCTCCCATCGTCGGTCTGGGTCTCTGGCATGTCTTCGGCTCCCGGAAGCCCGTCAAGAGATGGGTCTGCACTCAGCTGAGTGGAGGGGCTGGACGACCTCTCGGCAGCTCCCTCGGACATGTCTGGGGAATAAATCTCCATCGGCTCACCTCCAGAAGGCCTGGCCTCTCTCATGGTCCATTACCATGCAGAGCCCCCCCCAACCAAATGATACAGCATCTTACAGGGGGAAATCGATAAGTCTTCCAAGTCCAAGGCCATTATCAAAAGCAAGAGGAGTTCAGGAGGAAGGAAGGAGGAAAAAAAAAAAAAAACAAACCTCTAGCAACTACCAAATAAAAGTATACTGTAATTCGTGACTGCTGTCCCTGGGCCACTTTGGCAGTTCTTTCAAATGCTTCTCCAAACCATCCCGGCTGGTCGAGAGAGGGCTGGGGGCCAAAACAGAAACGGAGCCGGCGGTGGGTCAATTAAGTAAACCAGTAGCCCAAACTGAAAGGCATGTTTCTCACCTCGAGCATCTGAAGCTGGTGTCTGCTTAGATGGAGAAAACAACTGTCATGCAGGAGAAGTAAAAGCAAAAGCAGGACCAGCGGCGGCGGCGGGGGCGGCAGCAGCGGCGGCGGCAGGAGAGGCAGCAGTGACAGTAGCAACAGCATCCTGCTGTGTGAACGCGACGGCTGAAGCAGGCTGAATCATTACAGAGCAGCAGGTGCCTGCCCTCGGAGCATCACCGCAAACAGGATCATCACAGAGGGATCCGAGGGGAAGAGTGCGGCCCGGAGGGGCGGTGACTCCCCTCCCCGCCCTGCCTCCACCCCCACCCCCCAACCACTCCTCTTTGTCCTTCTTGAGCGCTCATTCACTTTCTTCCTCTGCGGCGCTGCCCTGCTTCATAGTCTCTTTCTCTTCCTTTCCCCTCCTCATCCAAAGACGTTTTCTCTCTCCTTTCCTCTCCCTCCCTCTCTCTCTTCCTCTCTCTCTCTCTCTTTCCTCCCTCCTCCCTCTGTCCGCACTCCAGAGCTGCTGGCTGGTCTGAGTAAAATCAGTATACCCAGCAACGCAGGACTGCCAGTGACTTCCTATTTTATCCAATTAGAAGGAATAAAGGCCATCAAATCAAAGAGAAGCAGGCAGGCACCGGTTAAGCTCGGTCCCTGTGGCCCCCACCCCTTTTCTTCCTTTTCACTTTCTCTCTACAAAAAAGCGGCCCCAGTTTTCCACCCCCACCTTGCTTGCTTTCAGTCTTGCCGGCTCTCTTTCCTTCACCCACTGTTGGGTCAGAAAAAGCCAGCGATCGATGCTAGCAATCTAACAAAGCTGGGATGGGGCGGGGGATGTAGGTGGGACCTTATGGGTTGGACCTGAGGCTTGGCAAAGTCTGATATCTGATTCCTCCCTAGAGAGGTAAGCTTTTCAACAGCAATTTCTTCTTGCCTGCCGCGGAGAGAGAGCATTCCTTCCCCTGCCCTCTAATAAGTTTTGTTCACCAAGAGGACTGTTATTACCTGATTTTCAACCAACAGTTAGAACATTTTTTTTCAAACCATGGACAGCTCTGCCTTCAGCCCTGTTCCCCAGGATCCTGGAAGACTTTGCAATACCCAGGTTGAAGTGGGGAGACTATCTACGCTGGGAGGGGGGGTGCTAGGCGAGGGGAGAGGTGTTCATGTAGCCCCACTCTGGTCCCATTTAAACTTCCATCTCCTCTTCCCACCCGCAGCAGCCCTAGACTAACGTCAAGCTAATAAGAAACACTGGTAAAGAGCGCTACGAAGGGAGCAAAGGCTACCACTTCATTTTGAAATTAGCCTTCGCTGTGACCCCACACTGCAGAGGTTTGAAATTCCCTGGTTGCTGTAATATACACCACATGTCCTCAGCTAGAACCACACTGCAAGGATTAAGGAGAGTTTTCCACACGACCACGCCTTCTGGGTTAAGTTTCAGAAGCTTTACCTTACAGATAGTTTCAACGCAGGTTTTTTCTCCCCCTTTTAAAACAGCAGCCATTAAAAGGCCGGAAGAAACGCCGTCTCTAACAGGGAGTACAGGATTCCCTGAGCTCGCGTGTCCGTTCACAGCGTGCGCGTCGGAACCTTTAATCCCTGCTTCGCTGTGGCCTCACACCCGAATGGTTGCCAAGGAACCATTTTGCTCACCTCTGTCAGTAAGAGTCTTAAAAACTCTCTCTAAATCTGTACTACACAACCATCCTAGGCATCCCAGAAGCAATAAATCTAGAGCTCAAGTCCGAGAAAGTCTGCTTTAAGCACATTATATTTTGCACGGCACCATCTCCGCTGCTCTGAAATAGTTTTCAGCTTTAAGTGGGCATACAGCCATAAGAATATTATCATTTCTTTCAAAATGAAATCGGCCCATAACCATAAATGATGTGAAGGACGTTAAATCTCAAAATGTGTTTGCAGTAAAAACTACAAAAAGCCTGAAACGATGTGCCTAATTGTAATATCTGATTGTGACAAGCTGATGGGCAAAATGACTTTTTCTCCCCCTAACCCGCACTTATATACCCATAACCAGTATTTTAAAATAATACTTAAAATAAGATCTGATGCCTTTCTAGCTTTAACATTTTTTTTAAATTAATTTGTTTATTTTAGAGAGGGGAGGAGGGAGAGCATTAGCCGGGGAAGGGGCAGAGGGAGAGACTCCCAAGCAGGCTCCACACTCAGCGGGGAGTCCAATGTGGGGCTGCATCTCAGGAACCTGAGATCATGACCTGAGTTTAAACCAGGAGTCAGAAGCTCAACTGGCTGAGCCAATCAGGTGCCCCATTTACTACTTGATTTTAAAGTAGTCAGGGTTTTCTTAAAGAATCTAACAGTGATGGGGGCGACTGAGTGGCTCAGTGGGTTAAAGCCTCCTCCTTCGGCTCAGGTCATGATCCCAGGGTCATGGGATTGAGCCCCGCATCGGGCTCTCTGCTCAGCTGGGAGCCTGCTTCCTCCTCTCTCTCTGCCTACTTGTGATCTCTGTCAAATAAATAAATAAAATCTTTAAAAAAAAAAAAAGATTCTAACAATGGACATGAAATTTCCTATGATAGGAAATCCACATTTCAGCATTTACAGTATTCATACTGAGAGGTATTAACATTTTAATAATCAATATTCATATAAATATGCAAAACCAATATAAGTAAATGTTTGCACTAAATTAGGGTACTTTATAATTCCTTTACAGATCACCCAGTTTAAATACACGGTCCCTACCTCCTCACTTCTGTCCTAACCGAAACCAACACTCAAGTATAATACATTGACATTTTGTCCACAGCTGATCATCAATTATCCAGGTTTCAAAAATCAAAATGGGGTTCAGGCAGCCCGGGTCGGGCAGGTAAGAGAAGAAACCCAGTATAGTAACCCAGAGTTACAAAAAGTGGTCCTCAGCCTGTACCAACAACTACTCACCTCACCTTAATCACTCAGAGCAAACATATTCTGCAAAGAAATTATTGGGCTCTGCTCTACTTGTCATCCTAAAGACACCCAACATTTAGAAAGAAAAACATTGTATCCTACAAAGACTAGGACAAAACAGAGAGACAAAATCCTGTGGGCTGCCACACTGGTTCTTTCCCCTGGGCTACACACATCAGACTGTGGGGTATGTATGCGTCCTCCCGGGAGAGGTGTTCCAAGAGCCCCATGGCACCTTGAAGCTAAGAGAGGCTTACAGAAAGCCAGCATCCCGTAAAGTTGTTTCCCACCAAATCAGAAGGTGAATGTAACTGAGGTACGGGGGTACAGGAGGTAAAGAAAAAAAAAATCTTCATTAGTGTCCCCCTAGGGACTAGGAGCAGAAGGTTGCCTTTAATCCTTAATCGAATCCCCTATAGCAGGAAAGAAGTGAGGAAGGGTGGTGTCAGTCAGAGAGGGATCAGAATTTCCTTTGGATGAAACATAGCTATTTGGAGGAAGAACTCCAAGGATACAACACTTTAACCTTTCAGGATCCAACCCAATAAAGCCCAGGAGCACCTATATTTCTGTGTCCCTTTAAAAAATTAACATGAGGGGCACCTGGGTGGCTCTGTGGGTTAAAGTCTGCCTTCTGCTAGGTCATGATCCCAGAGTCCTGGGATCAAGCCCCACATCAGGCTCTCTGCTCAGCAGTGAGCCTGCTTCCCCACTCTCTCTCTCTCTCTGCCTGCCTCTCTGCTTGCTTGTGATCTCTGTCTGTCAAATAAATAAATAAAATCTTTAAAAAAAAATAAAATATTAACATGAGCCAGAATTTGCTACCTTTTAAAAATCACATTACCACCTCGTTCATCACAACAGAAGCTACATTTATAGAGCTCCACCTTTATGCCAGCCACTCTGCTAGGTTGTTAACACGTCTTATTTCTTATCTTCACTAACCCTGTATAGTACATATTATCTTAAAAAAAAAAAAAAAAGAGGGGTGCCTGGGTAGCTCAGTGGGTTAAGCCTCTGCCTTTGGCTCAGGTCATGATCTCAAGGTCCTGGGATCAAGTCCTGCATCGGGCTCTCTGCCCAGCAGGGAGCCTGCTTCTTCCTCTCTCTCTGCCTGCCTCTCTGCCTACTTGTGATCTCTGTCAAATAAATAAATAAAATCTTCAAAAAAAAGAAAAGAAAAGAAAGAAACAGACTCAGGCAGCTTAGGTAACTTAGTCACAGTCACAGAGCTATTAAGTGACAGGGCCAAGATCTGAACAAAAGTCTGACTCATGCTATTTCTGCTGAAAAATACTGCTTTTCTTTTTAATCACAATAATGAATCTGATTCTATATTGCTTACCTATCACTTCAATGGGAGAATAAGGGAACCAGAAAGCGTTAACAATGAAAAAAACTTTGTAAACAAACTTAAAGGGCCACACTGCCAAAATAAGAGCTTTCTAAAATTTTGCCTGGTGATACCCAGAAGTTCTAAGGATCAAGCACAGGCTATTGAAATGTGACCCTATTTATAATGGAAAGTGAATGAGCTCCTCCACAGTTTCACTTCCAGCATTTTCTTCGGAAAGCTCCCTCAGTTACCTACTTCTGTGACACACACTGCCCTGAAACAGCTTAAAACAACAAGGGTTGGGGTAGCCTGGGTGGCTCAGTGGGTTAAAGCCTCTGCCTTCAGCTCAGGTCATGATCCCAGGGTCCTGGGATCGAGCCCTGCATCGGGCTCTCTGCTCCTCGGGGAGCCCGCTTCCCCCTCTCTCTCTGCCTGCTTGTGATCTCTGTCTGTCAAATAAATAAATAAAACCTTTAAAAACAACAACAAGAAGAACAAGGGTTGTATTCTAGCTCACGAGTCTGCGGGCTGACTGGGTTCAGCTGACTGGTTCTTCTGCTCCATTTGATGTCAGCTGGGGCTGCCCTCAGCCGGGGTATAACTGGGCTGAAATACTGAAGACTCCACTCACTCACATGACCAGCAGCTGATGCCGGATGTCCCCTGGGAGCCCAAGGAGGGTGCACCAACCTAGCACCTCGCCCTGTGGCTTGGGCTTCTCACAGCACAGTGGCTGGGTTCTGAGCAGAAGCATCCCAAGATGCAGGAAGCACAAGGCGCCAGGCCTCCTGCAGACTGAATCTGGAGGCTACACGGGTTATTTCCATTGCCTCCTACTGGCGAAGCAGGATGGGGATGGGGGGAGGGGAGTAAGTCTTGATGGGGCAATGACAAAGATTTTGCCACCATAATTCATCCACTGCAGAAGGTAAGGAAGTAAATGTTAGAAAGCTGACCTGGGACAGGAGGAGATGGGGTAATACAGAATGGGATTTGGCAGAAGAAAATGAAAATACACGTGTATTTCTGATCACTTTCATAATATTCCAGCTTTCTTCTAAGCCAGGTTCAAAGAAGAAAAAAATCCCATCATATCCTCAGATATACTCAAATTCCTTTGCTACTTCAGGCTATTGGGTTCAGCATTTATTTTATTTATTTTATTACCCAAAGTATTTAGCACAGTTCTGGCAGATGAAAGAGGATGGTAAATGCCAGTTTGCCTTTGGCCATATTACCCAAACTTCTTTCCTCTTTTACATTTTTTTTTTCTCTGTATTTTGGCTCTTTCACTCTGAAAAGGTTTATCTCTGAAAAAGCTTATCCTTGCTCCTAAATTTTATGGATAAAAACATAGACTCTACTTTGTGGTGTCTAGTACTGACCAGAATAATTTCTTCTTCTTCTTCTTTTTTTTAAGATTTATTTATTTATTTGAGAGAAAGAGAGAGAGAACAAGCATGAGCACAAGCTGGGGGGAGAGGCAGAGGGAGAGAATCCCAAGCAGATTCCCTGCTGAGCACGGAGCCGGACCTCGGGACTCCATCCCATGACCAAGGAGATCATGACCTCAGGCAAAACCAATCAGAAACTCAACTGACCGAGCCACCCAGGCCCCCCAGGATAATTCTGTTTCTAAATTATAGTCATTGGAGATGACTATGGATAATAATGATTTATGTATTTGCTAATGAATTACGAAATCACAGTTTTCACAAGAAAGCTTCATGTTCTAAAGCTAACCTTAAAAACTTACTACTTCCTACGGAGAAGATAGAGTATTCAAACGCATCCCCTAGCCTCTCCCCACTCAGTTGAAAGTCATTCTCCAGGTGGCCCCAACTCCTCCCTGGAACCTTTCTGTGATTCTAAGTCATGGACCCAACATTTTCTTAACTGTACCACTAATGGGGCACATCTTCACAATCTGTGCTATTATTTAATTATGCTGTAGGTATAGGACTGAAGAATGTAATTTCTTTGAAGGCCAGGTCTATCATTATCTGGCTGTCTCAAGCCTAGAGCTCTGTTATCCATTCAGTACATACATTTTTTTTTTTTTAAAGATTTTTTATTTATTTATTTGACAGAGAGATCACAAAGCAGGCAGAGAGGCAGGCAGAGAGAGAGGAGGAAGCAGGCTCCCCGCTGAGCAGAGAGCCCGATGCGGGGCTCGATCCCAGGACCCTGAGACCATGACCCGAGCCGAAGGCAGCGGCTTAACCCACTGAGCCACCCAGGCGCCCCTCAGTACATACATTTTGTTTGGCTTTTATTTTTAACTGGAAGTGAATTACATAGATTATGGCCCCTCTAATAAATGGGCAAACTTTCTTCACATCTGCCTAATTATTCAAAATACCTCCTGTACTCTTGTTCATTTTTTCCAATCTTTTAGTGTTCAGTTCAGATACATCCTTACCAAATTTTTCTGATTGTTCCTAAATATGCCTTTTGAGAATCTGTCTTATACTAGCGAAACTCTGTTACAACTATGCTTCACGCTTAACCACCACAGATCCTTGCAGTGGATGGAAAACTGGGAATAAACCAAAACTTAACTACTGTTCCTGTAATTCTTCTCTCTTCAACTGAACAGAAAAGTTCTCTGAGGGTAAACCAAATCCATGTGCTATCTGATGTTCTTCTACATTATTCATAAAACTAAATGGGGGATATGAAACTCATTCTACCTTACAGGGTAAGAGTTTTCTCCCCACTCTTGAAGGTGAGCAAAGACTCTGACTATACTTTATTCTTTTTTGTTTTGTTTTGTTTTTTATTATACTTTATTCTTACCCAGTGAAAATTTTCTCAGAGAAGACAATCCGACTTAATTTTAAAAGTATTTTATGAGATGCTGTATCAAATATTTGGTATTGACCGTGGGTCTTATGTTCTCATTTTGTAACGAGATGATTGATTCACTCTGGTACATTTTGTTCTTTATGGGTTGAGATCCTCTATTGCTCAAGACATAGTACATGACCTCAAAGACAAGGATGTGAGAATTTTATATATAGAAAGATATCTCTATTAAATGAGAGAGTTAGTTATAAGTTTTCTTTACTTTGAGAGAACCTATTTGTGTCTCACTCCCCATAAGTAAAAATCGTTAGTTATATACAAACAGAGTTTATTTTATTTTTTATTTTTAAGTCATCTTTCTTTTAAAATTACACTGGACATGTTCTGGAAGCAGTTGGAGATGGTTGCACAACATTGTGATAAATATTAGTGACTCGCTCACATCAGAATGATTTTCAGTTATGTGAATTCTAACTCAATAACGAAAAAGAATGACTCTTGGACACCCACCACAGTTTCAGCTTCTCCAACATTTAATTTTAAAAGGAAAGTATGTTCCGCCTGACCAGTTTTACTAGTGGACTGCACTAAAATAATGAGACTCTGGTACATTTAGGTTGCCCTTTCGTCTACAAAAATCTCGGTAGGTCACGTGGCAGTAAATCTCTGAAAATCATTAACTAACTCCGAACTCTGAATTGATGTTGATGATGTAACACTGCATCCCGAGGAACTCAGAAGCATGAATAAAGATATAATCAACTGATATGTCATTGAGTGTTTCAAAAGACATTTTATGAGAAAATGAGCCAAGACTTACAACTCTATCTCATTTTATACACTGAAAGTATTATTTCTCTTTGTTCAACTCTATCCCATTCCCCTATTTAGAATATACTAGAAATAGGAGCAAAGGATGAGGGAGAAAGTGGCAGTTATTCTGAATTATCTGTATGTTCTACGCAGTGGGTTTTTTTATGAAGTGGCTGATAAATTCACTGCCTGAATGTCAATCCCATAAGGCCAAGCACTTGTCTCTGTTTCCATCACTATATCCCTTTTGCCTAGAACATGCCTGGCACACAGAAATCACCATGTATTGTTGAATCAATGCATCAATACGGAAACTCTCCTAAACAGAGATGAATTAACAATGGGAAAACATGTGAAAGGCATGGGTACGCCAGATAAGAGTTGTCTTTGTGTGAATAAAAACAAATAATGTTAGTGTGTGTGTATATGCATCATAGAAAGAAAGAAAATTATCCTTATAGGGACTTCTTTGATAATATACGGATGGAGAATCGATCGTAATGTTTACTACAGCAATACAGCCTGGATTAGTTACCTTGAACAAATAGCTTTGCTTGTTTCATTAATATTCACTGCTCTAAGTTAAGATCACATGACAGAGCACCAGGGCTAAGAGAGAATTTTTGTTTGCTTTATCCTCAAGTCTTACGGCAAGTGTAACAAAAATACAAGGGACAATCGGCACTTTTGTGAGCACGCATATAATGTTACTTAAGGAAAATAATAAAGGCTATACCTTGTTGCGGTAAGAGAAATTAAACATCAGGGAGAAACATCTCTGATAATCAATGTCTGTGTAATACAAAGTCAGTACGGTTTCAAACACGGAAGTAATTAAACTTGATTTACACTTAGGCACTAGCTATTCGTTTCACTTCCTTGTCAGCTGACTCTATGAACTAATCCCCAAATCAATCCAGAAATGCACTGTACGGCACAACCCATCACTTTTACAAATGCTCTGGAATTTGTTACTTTGATTTTTCCATCTTCTGCTTCAGACAGAACCTGTTGAACATGAGATGGTTCACACAGGAAGGCACTTATGAATTACTTATAAGACAGTACCATCCGCTCAAGAGACTCTGAAACATCCTATAAAGCCTTCTATAAAAGAAACCCTCACAACTCACCTGGAATCAAGGAAGCTTCAGGAAGGGAATTCTCTGAAGTGACCTACTTTTAAATATACTCCAAATTTGTAAATTTGACAAGAGTTCATCCAGAGGAAACATCTTACAATATGCATTTTCCTTAGAGTCTATGTAATTCTCGCTCCTTGCTGCTGATCAAAATGAAAATACAAAGTTGCACCAAAAGGAAGAAGAACAGGAATAAAAATATATGCAGTTGTCAGAACTGAGTTGGCATTCTGAGGGAGTCACTTAACTGGCAATGCTGTTGTAAGGTCATAAGCCTTATAATGCTCACAGAAGCAGAAGTATCCTATTTAAACTCAAACGCCAGCCTCCTATTTTTCTGCTGCTTCTCGGTCCAAGGGGTGGACACTTTTTCTGCATTGTTATAATTTTTATTACTTTAAAAATACGAATTTAACAGTCGTAAGATAAAAGGATCTTGTCACTTGGTCTCCAAAATCTTCCATCATAAATCACACAATATGTTGCTAGGTTCAGGTCTGTTTAAGAATGACTTGCTTCTTTTCTATGCGTTACAAGGAGTGAAAGGATTTAGGCTTTAACGCAGAGATGAACTATAATCTCAAGAATAATTAGATCTAAATTTTTCATTTACTAAGTGTTGGAGCTGAGGCAGGACTTGCCCATGAATTTTATTTTGTCCAAGAAGAAAAAAGGTCCCAGGAGGTAAAAATAATCTTCCTGGAGTCACACCAAAATTAATTTCAGAGTCAAGACTACAATTCAGGTCTCATGCTCCTCCCCCTTCTACTCATGTCTACAAAGGAAAGCGCTTTGGTGATGTACTGCCAATGTCAATACAAAGGAACAGGAGAAGGGAGGGTTTCGATGTTCTGTCACTACTGCTGTGGATCATCTCTATAGAAATATCTCACTTTGAACTTGCACTGTGAATGCTTCTACTTGAAATTTAACCCTGTTTAGAGCTCCCATGACCACTCTGGGTCACAACTTTCCTGAATACTCAGGCCCTCTTTCTGGAAGATATCCAGAGATCAATATTTCATATTTGGACTCATTTATTCAACCTGATTGTTCACACTACGGAGACACGCAGGATTGCACTGTGGAGCCCCATCATTTACACGCAGGACAGGCTGGAGCTAAGAAATCAGTTCAACAATGGCAACATGACAATGAGCTTTATGCTCACATAGGTACAGAACAGAGACTCTGGTGGATAGAAGGGAGCTTGTATTAAGAGAGGAAAGAAGACTGTCACATCTATATAGGGATCAGCCATATTATTGCAATGTTTCAAAAACATGGGATATGAAGATAGCTGACAGCTGAGAACTGCTGAGGCAAGGTTATGGCCTCTTTTAATTTGGAGAGTCAGAAGATTGGCACAGGGAAGGAGTGATTGTCAGGAACAGGAGAAACAAGGCTGAAGGCGTTGCTAATGGAGTGAAATTCGGAAATATGATGCCTAGAAAATCCCAGGTCCAAATACGATGACTCATTTCAGCGAGACCTGTATTCTGTTTGTTGGCATAATGCGTCACTTACATATTCCTTTAAAGACTGTAATAAAACACATATTACCAGGCAGACTGGGATATGTGGGAGTAAAATGCATGCATGTATGCAACTTACTTGAAAGGGCATCAAAAATTAGAGTGGATGGACAGATAAAAATGAGCATTGGGGGGGGTGCCTGGGATTGAGCCCCGCATCAGGCTCTCTGCTCTAGCAGGGAGCCTGCTTCCTCCTCTCTCTCTCTCTGCCTGCCTCTCTGCCTACTTGTGATCTCTGTCTGTCAAATAAATAAATAAATAAAGTCTTTAAAAAATAAATAAAAATAAATAAAAATTTTAAATGAGCATTGGATAAAGCAAATACAGCAAACGTTACCTGTAAAATCTAGACAATGGGCATAACTTGTTTGCAATGCATTCAACTTTTGCGTATGTTTGAAAAATCCGTAATAAAATGCTGGAAAAAAATTTTGGAATTATTTTTTCATGGCTATTTCTGGCCAGTTCATATCATAGAGAACCCGCCTTCATACACCATAGTAAGTTTATCACAAAAACCCCACAGCCTATCCCAAACAAAATAACCAACTCCACACACATTAACTTGCACTTGCTTACTTCCCTTCCTCCACTGTATGTACTCTCCACGCCCACCTCCCCTTACCATTCTTACCTTGAGATATTGATTTCTAAAATGAAGCTCACAATTATATCAAAAATACAAGATTCCTATCATTTTAACTCTTATCTAACGGCCATGAAGTATCTTTATATAAACAGACCATTAGTTGCTACAGAAAATCTAAAAGCTTTTCCTGACCCCTCCCCCATACCATTTATTTACTGAGAAGGGATTTTTCTTAATGCTATCCTACTGTCACTGGGGGACTGGGACATCTATGAATAATGCGAAGAGGGAGGTTGTGAAGTTCACTTTACTGACGATCAGAAAGGTTAGACACTGAGCGTCACGTCATTTTGCTGGAAAAACAGAAATAGAATCCTTTAATTGTGGATGACACTTGCTTCCTGAACATATCTTTTTCAACGGCCAGATGAAATGGTCAGGGGACACTCTAAGGCCAAGGGCTCTGATGTGGAGGGTGAGCGTCTGCGCCGCTGTATTCCCCACCCAGTTATTCATACAGATATTTTATAAAACTGTTAAATATTTATGATGTAGTACAAAGCCCCTCTAAAAGCATCTGTATTTAACTAAATCATGTCGGTGACAGCAAGAGGCATGCAGAGTAATTTCACCTAGCAGCAAAGTACTTCTTTTACATATCACTGTCTGCCACGCAGAGAGTTTCAACCATATGCTGTTTCTACCCCCCACATACCTCCCATAAGAAGGAAAAGGCTTTTAAGGAGGCTTCTCAAGTGAAACATAAATCTTCTGAAGAGTTTCTCAAACACTCTTCCCTGTGGCTTTGGTAGGACCTGTCACTAGAGGGGAGACTAATAACCCATTCTCAGCTCAAGTCTCCTGCAGGCCGGGTCTCATACCTGGATTTAACCCAGTCTTTATTTCTATCATGTCCTTCTGAACTTTTACTGGGGCAGTCAACCACTGACTATATCCAAGGCATCCAAAAAGTTAAATACAGAAGGGTATCCAAAAGGTATCTATGTACACCAGGTTCCTCCCCCCATTCTTCTCTTTCACCCACAAAAAGACACCGAGGAAAAAGTTTTTGATGAATACATCTAAAATTCAATTATTGGTAATCATTCAGAGGCTTAAAACCAAAGAATCTATTGAGATAAATACCACTATTGAAACAGTTCTCCAAGGTCCCTAAGCTTTTGGTGATGCGAATGAACAGTAGAGAGAAGTTGCTGAAATTAGAAAGAAAAAATAAAAAAAGAGTGCAATGAGAAGGTAAGACATTTTTAGGCATTTCCAGGCTCAGAGCTAGCTGTACTCCTGGAGGCAGAAGGTTTAAAATAACCTATAGCTGAGAAAAAAGATGGGTTGATTGGGTACAAAAATAATTATTTTAGTAAAATGTATGCTGTCAAAAACTCAGAGCTAAATGCCTGAGTTGCCCGACTCGAAAAGAAGTGATATTGACTGTAATCCAGCCCACATACAGCAACTGATTAGGAAATTTTTGCTGTTCAGCATTTAAACTAATTTCATTTCACAGTCTGGAAGGTAAAAATGGAAAAACCTCAAGATGACCTGCTTTTCAAAAGCAGCAGATTTCAGATTTTGAGGCCATTGTATTTTATATGATCAAAAATAGCTACCATTTCTAAAGACCAAAGGTGCACATTCATTTATCCTGCTCTCTAACTGCCCATCCATCCAAAAAATGTTCACTAAGTGGTTGGTTCTGTCCTAGGCATTGTGCTGGAGTTTACAGATGTGGCAGCAGGAAGGGAAAAGACGTTCCTGCTCTAGCCTCTTTTTTCTCTGAAGTAGAAAGTGGGGTTATCTGCTGACAGGGAAGGCATGATTCAAATTTTGAGAGTGATAAGGTCCAAGTCTCCCTAGAAAAACAGAACAAGAAGCTGACTCTGAAAAACAGAGGCAGAAGAGGCATCATTGCAAGTAATATATATATATATATATATATACATCTATCCTACCTTATTGATCATCCTTGCTATCGGGATCCTTATTTCTCCTCTTGAGAATTACATTTTGAAAGTGCACCCACAGAAGAAGACTTAAACAAAAAGGTCATCCATAACAGAAGAAATAACTTTTCTGCTGAGCCCCACTGTTTCTGGACCCCAGAGAAGAGAATGAGAACAAATATGATAATGACACGGATTTACTCTTCAGGTCAGGGCACTTTCTCCCAACAATAGAATTTAATTTGCAACTTTAGGTGGTCACTTGATCATGCCGTGTGGCTGAATTCTGGCCATGATGAAAGCAAGCCACTTAAATGGTATTGCTAGTGGGTACACGAGTCAAAAAGCCTTAGTATACTAAACCGTGTGATGCCCCTCTCTGGCATATTTCTTTTACTATGAACATGATCACTGACAGGAAGACATGCTATGCCGTAAACTCGCAGTTTTAGCAGGAAAATTTAATTTCTTTTGATTTTTTTAAAGAAATGGAATTAGTATTTGAAAAAATTGTGCAATTACAGCAAGTTCAAAATTATTCATATTAAAGTGAAAAGGGAAAGTTTCATCTTCAGTTAATGCTACTTCTGCTACAGGCTTCGCATGTACTTTTTTAAAAAAATGTGTGCCTTTTGTCAGTTTTTCCAGATATAATCTAGGTTCATCTTATCTGTCTCACCTTTGGCAACTTTGCTTAGTAAGTGCCTTTTACATCCCAGGTACTACTTAAGACTATGAGAATAAGAGGAAGACTGCAATGGTTCCTGCTTCCATGTTGTTACATTCTAAGGGAGAACCCAGTTTTCCTAATCTCAGTCTGGCACAAATGCAAACACTTCAGAAGTGAGAGTCTATGTTTTCTCATGGATTCTATTCGTATGGTAGACATTTTGGAAACATTGTTTATTGTACATGCATGTCTAAGTATCTGAGATTTTCCTCACTCAGCGTCCAGTTATGAAAATATTTCCTTCTGACAATGTTTTGTTTTGAATAATGATAGAAGAATGCCGAGATTTAATTCCAGAAAGCACTATGCCTAAGCAGGAAGACTTTGAAAGTATTGGACAATTAGAGGCATAAAAACATAATCCAACTATTTCTATCCTCAGTATCCATCAAAACAAAGCATCTATCAAAACACACTAGCTGGAGCAGTTATTTGGTGATGAGGTTTTTTTTTAGATGTTATTGAGTTGTTTTTGGTGGGTGGATTAAAATGCAGAAATCGAATAAAATACTAACATATCTTATTATTATCTTCTTGGTGAACTGAAGACTTCCCATTTACTGACGATGACAATGCACAGTTTTAAAATAGCGTTAGCCAAATTTTCTAAATCATTAAGGAAATGTTTTAATTTCACAGAAATCCTGACATTTCAAAGTAGAAAAAAACTGTATTCAAAATCCAAGAGAAAAAAATTACACTACATACAGATATGGGTCTGATGATTTAATTTAAAAATTGGCTGGTTGTAGAAACCAGTTTAATCAATAAGGAAATTCAACATGGTTCAAAGAAATAAGTATTAAACATTTTGGCTAAGATTAGTTCTAATAGCTAGCTAGGCTCTGCAAAATCCCTGTCATGCTAAAAGCTAAAGATGACCAAAATAAGTGTCACTATTAGTTGTAAGTCATCATATTCATAAGTACATGAGCCATTCAGATTTAAACTGATAATAATTAAAGAAACTGACAATAAAACGAAGGGGATTAACATCCTTTCTCCACTCGAAACATGATTTTTTTCTTCTTTCAATTAATTCTGATGAAAATATACAAGGCTCTTGAGCACCCTGCTCCTCACTCAACATCTGTGTCAATTTCGATTTTTTCAGCCACACAACAATTTTAATGCTTAACCGTCATTCTGTGAATGTTCAGTGATGGCATGCCCAATAAAGCAAAGGATATGTACTGGGGTGGCACTTGCTTACTTTACATTAACATTGTCTGAAGCTGCCATCATAAAGAACATTGCTAAAGAAGTTTCACTTTTGAAAGTTGGTTTCTCTTATTTAAATACTAATATCTCTATTGCTTAAAGCAAAACATTAATTTTTTTAAGGTTTTATTTATTTATTTGCGAGACAGAACACAATCCAGAGAGCACAAGCAGGAGGAGCACCAGTGGGAGGGGGAGAAGCAGGGAGCCCGATGTGGGACTCGATCCCAGGATCCTGCTATCATGACCCGAGCTGAAGGCAGACCCTTAACCGACTGAGCCACCCAGGCACCCCGTAAAACATTAATTTTTAACCGAAGTTTATAAACACTTTGAAATTAGAAGTATGATATATATTACTTACTTTGCCATTAACTCATTATCATAGCATTTTTCCTCCTTCATTCTGAATCTGGTAACGGGAACATTATGTATTATCTTTAACCAGTATCTCACTGTTGTTTTTAAGAATAAGTGTGTGCACACCCAAAAAGTAAATGGATTGTGCACAGATTAAAAGGGGTTTTAAAAATAAGTAAATTATATCTAATTATGGGCAAAAGGTCCTAGGTGAACATTAGCACTTTCCATGTTGAATTTAAGATACAGTTTAGCCAGCAAAGACATTATTTTTATATATCATGTTTATGTCTACTATAAATATCCTAAGCATTCCATTAGCATTAACCCCGTGATTAATGCATGTATGATGGAGTCAGGTTCTAATCAGTGATAGCAACTGCCTACAACTATTTCCCCAACCGTTCATCTCCCCACTCTTACCCTGACTAACAAAGACATGCCTACCAAAGTCTAAGGGTTCATGTAGTTACAGGAAACCAGATGCATTATTTATAAGGATGCAGAGGCTAGAAAGTTCGACTATGTCGCTTACCCCAGCAGTAGTAGGCTCTAAGCTATTGGCAATAGGAAGCTTGCCAGTGCATTAGAAGATGAGATAAAGGGATCTCTGCCAAATAAAATAGCTAAGTAATAACAAATGTTAAAGAAGAGCCTTGGGGGTTGGAAGGGAGTCCTGAGCTCAGGGCTGAAGCACAATTCAGATCACCAAGCTTCTGCAGTCAATGCAGAAAGAAGAGTTGTAATCCCAATTAATTCCTTTGTGTCTTATCTTTCTCGAGTGCATTCTTTTTTTTTTTTTTTAATGTTACTACAGTATCTGTGTACAAATGAGAAAAATTACAACTGGTATAAAATAGGTCTGGTGCACAGTATCAGACTGGAAGCTCACGGATTATTCATCATGTGCTTGTGCTGTCCACCCTGTTTAGAAATCCAGATCACTGTTTGAGTGATCCAGGACAAATTGGTATTTTCTCCCTTTGATTTCAAAGAAAAAAGAAACCCAACCATGAAAAAGCCACAATTTCTTACTCTTCATGTGTTCCAAACTGATATATTGCTATAGACAGACACCTGTCATGGCTTTAAGCAGATTCTGAGAGAGTGCCATTCAAGTTTCATTTTCTGTTTAATCACCGTCAGTCACTTGGAATTTACACCACATTGCAACAAAAGGCTGCATGCTTTAAATGTTAATAGCAGCAGGAGATGAGAATGCCATCTTGCCCAGGGAAGCAAAAAATCCCTAAAAACTGACAAAATAAGTCAATCTAAACACAAAAAAGAAAACTGACTGTAAAGATTATTAGAACCAAATAGCCTTCTACATCAATCTGAAATTTAAGCAAAAAGCTATGATTTTTATTCTGCATCTCAAAATTGATCTGAAAATTGCCAAATTGCCATCGGAATGAAGGATGAGGAAGCTGAGGCTATATATCACTTTCTGTTTGTTTCTTATGACCCGAGTTTCAGATATTTAATGCACACACCTTTTATCAACCATAATGTGCTCATCATTCTCTTTCCATTCCAAAGTATGTGTGTACTAGAGGTTTACAATATTCCTTCTAAATGATCCAAGTACTACACGAATATAATTTGTTACCTAAAACTTTCTAGTTTTAATTTTGTTATCATAGTAAATGTGTATATGTATTTCTATAGTTTGCTCAGGAACCTTGATTCCTAGAACTGATTTGGTCCAAGCAATCAAGTTAGAGAAAAAGAGTATTTTCAAAAGTAGCTGCAATGATCACATGCCCTTTAGAGTAAGAGGTCACAAGAGAGGGGGTGCCTGGGTGGCATAGTCAGTTAAGCATCCAACTCCCGGTTTTGGCTCAGGTCATGATCCCAGGGTGGTGAGATTGAGACCCATGCGGGACTCTGCATTCAGTGTGGAGTCTGCTTAGGACTGTCTCTCCCTCTGCCCCTCCCCCCACTCTCACTTTCTCTCTCAAAAATAAATAAATAATTTTTAAGAGCACAGGAGGCAGAGTCAGAGGGGCTAGAAAGCTAGAAAGCACCCTTGCTTCTGCCACCACCTGTAATACAACCTTGACCAGACACTGACTTGTCTGAGCCTCTTAGTTTCCTTATGTATATAATGGGACTAATAAACATATTTACTCTCAGATGAAAGTAACTGACATGTGATAGGTGCTCACTAAAAGATATTATTACTACTTTATTATTAATAATAAAAGAAAAATCAACCTTATTAACACCATGGTGGCATTCTCTTACTCCCAAACAAATGACTCTTCAGCACCACAGAGAGGAACAGCGACCAACAAGTTACTATATATACGTTTGCAGATAATTTGTAATAATCCCATCTAAAGTGGAACGGATTGTTATAAATCACCATGTAAATAAGTATTTATCTAAAAATGAAGAAACTTTCCAGATATAGAAATCAGAAAAAAAATTTAAAATAGAAGCAAAGTGTGAAATACTTCTCAAAATGTTAAAAATTCTCTAATATTTAAGCCACTATTATTTTTTTTAGACTTTGATTTACAAATGTTTAAATATGTTTTGTGATTTAAGATTTAGATGGCTTTCCTATAATTACATGTATGTACAGCTTTAAAAATTATACTAATCTAACTAAAAATAAAGAACACCTCACTGTTCATTTTTATATTCATTTAATTAATAATTCCTGGGAAACAGACAGCATAGTGATAAGCTATGGGAGTGAACACACAAATAAGCCCAAATTCCTTTCTTCTGCCACTTACACTCTGGCTTGGGAACTGATGCGCACATTGTGTCAGTAACAAGTAAGCAAGAGCTATGAGACAAGCAGAAGCATATCCCTGGGGGTTGGAAGATAATCTAACATCTTGTTAAATCAAAAAAATAATAAAGAGTTTGCTTTCTTCCTTGATTAGACAAGGATTTTTTTTTTTAACAATTTCAGAGCATCATTTAAATAAAATATACCCAGGTCTGTACTTCTCCTGCAAAAGAACAGAGGTGAGTTATGACATTTTGAAAATTATTGAGACTATCGCTGGTCCTCTTCTTCATGAAAAACCTCTCCACTACAAGCTTCTGTTAGACTTACTCCTCAATGCACCCTGTACATAAATGGTCACAGCCAATGGTCTAGAAACTTTGGAAGAATGAGCAGAAGTTTTAGTAAAATACTTGTTTCTCTATTTATACATGTAGTGGATGTCAGGCTTCATTTTTATTTTCACTGAGCTGAACAGTTTTAAACCTCAGTGCTCTTCACCTGCACTGTAAACATGTTTTGAAAGGTTCCAGTAAATCCCTTATGTGGCCCAAGTCACCTATATCCTTCCTAAAGCTTATCTTGCTTTCAGACACAGTCTCATTTGCACATACATGGCAATTCTGCAGTCCCCATAATCTGTTCATTCTAAAACATACCCAAGAACTCTTTGTATTGTTTATTTATTTATTTTACAGATAACTTGAGGATCAAGCCTGAACAAGATGCATTTCTGCTTTGGAGTATTAGTGATGTGAAAATAAGAAGCTACCATGAGGATAGCAGAGGAAAAAAAAAATCCATCTGGATCAACTAAAGGGAAATGTACAAAATTTGTAAAAAAAAAAAAAATCCATTATGGCCACTTAAATAATTTTCTGTCAGATATGTATAAGGCTATTTCTCTTCATATTTCCTCACATCACATCTTACAAAAATATCCCGGCTGACAAGGAGCCTTCTGCCTGAAATAGTTCATCACTGGTGGACCATGCTAGATTTTACAACTGTTTTTAAGTAAATACAGCAACTTCTTCTTACAGCTTTGTAGACTAAGAATTAAAGTAACAATGATCTGTTCTCCAAGTTACACTATCTGTGAATAGCATGGATTTTTATAGGTTGATTAAATAGCTAGATCTCTAAATTAAAATGAAGAACAACATTTATATAAAGCATTATAAAATAACATTTAATATATTTCCTTTCGTGGATTCTTTTTCTGAATATATCTTAATTCTCACATGAGGAATGTGTAGTTGAAAACTCAATCAAATGACACAGAAGCTTCTTGTCAATTAATCACTCCTTTCAATAAATGAATTTTAAGAAATCAAGAGAGGAAAAATTATAAAGGAATATGTTGTTTTTCAATATTTAGCCATTTAAATTGATTTACTTTATTATTTTAATTTACTTTTGTATCACAAAGTTATAATGTAATTAGATATATGTTTTCAAATACAGTAGTAGTAGTCCAAATTTGGGTCAATTCTATGGACTTTAGAAAATAAAAACAAAAAAAACAAAGTTTTGCCTAATGAAAATAAAATTGTTCAAGAAACTTCAACCTTAGGGATGCCTGGGTGGCTCAGCGGGATAAGCCTCTGCCTTTGGCTCAGGTCATGGTCCCAGGGTCCTGGGATTGAGCCCCACATGGGGCTCTCTGCTCAGCAGGGAGCTTGCTTCCCCCTCTATCTCTGCCTGCTGCTCTGCCTACTTGTGATCTCTCTCTCTGTCAAATAAATAAATAAAATCTTAAAAAAAAAAAAAAGGAAGGAAACTTCAACCTTTCCATATTACATTTCCAGGTAACCTCATCAAAAATGTCTCTTTGAATATCTTATAAGTCCATCTACGTATCATGGGTAAGTTTCTGAAAATAAACAGTAATTCAATTTATCAAAATGTGATTATGCTCATCTAAAATTTCCAGTTAGGTTTCTAAATCCTTTAAAATTTCCCCAAACTACCTTCAAAACTCTACTTAGTGCAAAGTACTTTCTGATTCTTCTTACTGTTACTTGGCCTTTTACTTTTAACAGTAGGTTACAGATTATCATCATTTTTCTTAAATAGGATAAATATCAGAATTCTGATTCCTTTGTAAAATTACTGAGCTTTAAATATGAAGAAGAAACAATTGGCTACTTTAAAAAAAAAAGAGAGAACACAGTACAAACAATCATTATTCAACTATTTTCTTTTAAATCACATGCTGCAAAATGGATTAAGTGTATTCTATCTTAAGCAGTATTATTTTAAAAAGCAACTTAAGTCTGTCCCCCATATTCTACTTTGTATCACAAGATGTATCATTTATACACAATTAACCCAATTAACTACAATTAACCTTTCTACTTTACTGCAAACTACTTCAGCCCCAGGACCACTTATGTGCATCTCGCCCAACCCATCCCCCCTTCAGGAAATACACATCACCTTTCTTAGCACCATTCCTAGCATCATTCTAGAGCACTATGGGAGGCAGATGATTAAGTATTCACTTATTTTAATCAGAAAACGAGAAAGTTCTCGGTGATCTAAGACTCAAATAGCAAAACTTTCAGTTTTACACTTGCCCTTTGACCTTAGCTGTCACTTGGCCTATCCCGATCTGTTTTTTACTATTCCGACTATTGAAATGAAAAGAGTAATAGCTCCAATTTTTTTTTAATTTATCTATTTATTTATTTTTCTTTTTTTCTCCAAATTCCTTTTAAAAATTAAAAGTAAGACTGATGATATTTTTTCATTGTGGCCAATAAAAGTCCTGCAATATTTAACAAAACCTGTCTCTGTCTCTCCTCTGTCTCTTCCCCTCACGCCCTCTCTCAATTTCTCTCTCCTTGTCACATTTGGTTAAAAAGATTTTATTTATTTGACAGAGAGAGAAAGACAGAGACAGGGACAGAGATAGTGAGAGAGACTACAAGCGGAGCAGGGAGCCTGACGTAGGACCCTGAGATCATGACCTGAGCCAAAGGCAGATAGATGCTTGACAGACTGAGCCACCCAGGCGCCCCTCTCCTTGTGACATTTTTTAAAAAGCCTGGTAGTTACTGAAGAAATGTCTCTGGAATACCTGAGCAATGAACAAAATGATAACTCACATATAATGAACAACTTCAGCCTAACCACCAAATCTCTGAATTAGAGATAGTTACGGACTTGAACAGAGATGAGTGTATGTTTAGACTATAACCCACACTGGTCCATGTAATTGGTTTTTTAAGATTTTTCTGACTTCTGGTAGACTGAGAGATAAAATGAAAAATGCCATTCCAGCAGTCCTTTGATGATTAGCTGAACTATCAATACATAGCACCTTTATTAAAAAAAAAAAAAAAGATTTAAATAATGAAGCACCTCCTGTGCTAGAGGCATTATAATAAGAGTAGGACAGAGAATAGCAAAATCTGCTTACAGATGAACTAGTGGAGACATCACTTCCTCTAGGGTTCAGCGGTGATACCTAGGAGGCTGGTAAAGCCTCAGAAAGGGTGATTTCGCACTTCAGCAAGACCTGTGGACTTTTCTGTGCAATATGAAACGGAATGGGCTAAGCATGCTTCTTTTCCTTCTCTTACTGTTAGAAGGAAGAAAGGAAGGAAGATGCAAGTTTCTCTGGTGAAAGATGCTAGTAATTTTTCAAAATCTACTTAAGCACAGTTTTTTTTTTTAAGATTTTATTTATTTATTTGACAGAGAGAGAGAGATCACAAGTAGACAGAGAGGCAGGCAGAGAAAGAGGGGAAAGCAGGCTCCCTGCTGAGCAGAGAGCCCGATGTGGGGCTCGATCCCAGGACCCGGAGATCACGACCTGAGCCAAAGGCAGAGGCTTAACCCACTGAGCCACCCAGGTGCCCCAAGTACAGATTTTTAAATAAAAGAATCTCCATGAAGCAGACTTTGATTTTTAACTCCAAAGTCAGAACATTTTACAGATTTCAAAAATGCTTCCCATGTATTCTAACTTGAAAACTGTAGCTCATTAAAAAAAAAAAAAAATCTTTTCTACTTTCTTCAGAAAAGCATTAAGTTTATGGATTTAAAAAAAAAGAGGGTATTTTAATTATGATTATATAGTCAACTCCTAGGTTCTAATGAAGAGTCTTTCAAGGTATTTCAACTGTCTTCAGCTTCCTAACTCATTTTCTTTAAAATTTCTGCTTTAATCTTGTCTGCCCAGTTGAACAATGTTCAGTAACATCTATTTTCAATTTTCCTTTAAAATTCTTTGTGAGAGCGGTGCCTGGGTGGCTCAGTTGTTAAGCCTCTGCCTTCAGCTCAGGTTAGGATCCCAGGGTCCCGGGATTGAGCCCCTCATTGGGCTCCCTGCTCATCGGGAAGCCCGCTTCTCCCTCTCCCACTCTCCCTGCTTGTGTTCCCTCTCTCACTGTATCTCTCTCTGTCAAATAAATAGGCAAATAAAATCTTAAAAAAAAAAAAAATCTCGGTAAGATACCTATTTCCTGAGTCTTCTCAAGTTGTCTGCTCATCAGCAACAGAGGATGGTGCTGGTTTTACCTGTCTGGCTCACTTTGCCTTTCTTTAGATACAAAACCTTCCCCTTTGTAATGAACCTAAACCCTGCGGTTCCCACAGGGCTGAGCTCATCTGCCTCACGGACCCAAACACACACAGCAGGGGATATCTGACCCCACGCCCTGCCCAACGGAAGTCATTAATCTCCTGGATACAGTAATGATTTTAGGGGTAGGCAAGGACACAGGTAGAGCCAATCAGATTCTTCCTTAAATTCTTCCTCAAGTTCTGCTGTGCGGATAAGGAGTAGACTTTCTCTTCTTTTTAGACCACGAGCTGAGGGGTTACAGGCTTAGAGATACCAGCAGTTATCTCCTTGTCAGGCAGGGAAAGACCACTAAGAGTGAAGCTAACACCTATGGAGAAACAAAGCATAAAGACTGAGAAGCCATTCCCTTACGCGACTGAGGCTCTGGATCCAACTGGACCAGTTATGGAAGCCAACATACGCTCTTTATATGTAAGCCCTTCGGAGTTAAAGTTCTACAGCTGGTAAGTGATAAACTCTTAAATCAGAATGCCCCTATTTCTTTTTGTGCTGCAGCTTTATCATGTCGTTCCCCATCCCTTCCTCTTTTTCTCCCCTCTCCTCCAGGGAGAGAGCTGTTTCCTAGAGGACCCCCGATCTAATTCAAAGGCGTCCAGTCCCATCTTCCAATTTCTCAGATCCCTAGATAACTTGAAAAAAATAAAGAGATAAATAAAACCACCAAGTTTGGCATAAGTAAATTTATCAAAATCTTGCTAGCTTTGTTCTTCCAGATGTTTTCTTGATATACACCCGTTTCCACTCCCTTGCCTCCACTCACATTTAATAAATTAAAACTCTTCTATCTAATCCATTCCACCGCTCTATCTCAAATGATTAAAAACACTCAGTAAAGTTTTTACTGCTCAGATAACAGATAAAATAAAGACGTCTTCCCCTCTTCCAGCTGATATGCAAAAAGACTGATGAATTTTTTTTTAATGTTAAAGAGAATATTCCAGTAAAAACCTCCCCAAAGAATAAAATACAGAGAAATAATTGCTCCAGGTCTGATAATTTTCCACTAATGAATAACTCTGTCATACAAAGAATTTTCAGGATCTGAGATATCATGCACTAAATTAAATAGTACTTAGTCTGGAATAAGGCAACATATCTATCCCAAACATAAACGACCACCGAGGGTATGCCTGTTTGATGAAGATCAGAGTCCCATTAGCACCATGGCTCTAACAGTATTCCCATCTCTGTAAAATAGCATATTTGGAAATACATCACATCATTCTCAAAATAACAAAGCCAAACAGCAAGGTCACTGAAATAATTCTAGACCAACACTTCTGCCTCCTTTTTTTTTTCACTATTAAACCCTTGAATTGTGTTGCCATTAACTAAGAGCTCACCCATCCATTTCATTCCCTTTTAGTGTGTGGAAAGGGTATGGCTTCAATAAAAGCTGGCTTTGGGATAACTGGGACTAATGTGATTTTATTCCTGGAGTCTTCATAAAAAACTGCATCTTGATGCTTTTCTTTTTCTTTCTTTCTTTTTTTTTTTTTTTAAGAAGGCCTTCCCTCAAACTAGCTGAACGAATCCCATAAGACTTTGTAAATAAAAGACCAAAACATTTGTTACCAGAAGATTCAGGTGTAAATTTCTCTTCCACCACCAACTTACTTTTTGAATTTGGACATGTCAGAATGTCTGAGCTTCAACCCATCAGCTGACAAATGGGATAAAATCGAGGTCACAGAGTTCCTATGTGAATATATGACTCAATATATAAAAATAAGCCTTATAAAATATATAGTATGGTACAAATATCAGTTATGTATGTTTACACATACACATACACGGTTTATTTCATGATTCAAAAGAGTAATTTGGTAAAGGTTAATTTCAACTGAATACGAAAGGTTAACTACAATTTCATTATAAGCTTGACCAAAAGTTTCAAAGTTATCTTGTCCAGTGATAGAATGCAGTGGGAGGCAGGGAGTGACTTTAGAAAGGTCAAAGGCAGAACTGAAGAACTGTATTACAGTTGCAGGTGGTGATTTAAGAAAGAAGTAAGATACAGTCACTTACAAAATGAATGAATGACCGTGAAGGCAGTAACTCGTCTGAACACAGCAATGGCTGTGACATACACCTCCGTCCTCTTGCTCCAAGTCACTTACTGTCCTAAAAAACTCTGTGTCTTCCCAATTAGAAAGATGGCAGTAATACTAGTTGGGCAATTTCCTTTTAAAATTATTCTCTTATTGCTCTATGATGCATGGGAATTTGCCCTTCGCCACAATAGACAGAGCCACCACACCCCGGAAAATGCCATGTTTACAGAAATGTGGAAACACAATTTGCATTCAGTTAGAAGTTGCTCTCCAACGGTGACAGGACGGACTTCGTATTTTGCCACCAATAAAGACCTGAAATTGAAATGCCATTTTTTCCAGCAGAGAATCATTTAGCAAAGGTCCAGGCAGTTTCCTCTACTGTTAAAGCAGGTAAGTCAGTTGCCGCTGAAGGCGGAATGTAAGAATCAGAGCTTTAAATCTCTCACCAAGGGACCAGCGGACGTGGTGGAATCGAATCAATACTAATCACTGTGCTAGTCCCAAGTGAAAATGCTGTATCTCATTATAACAGAAATGTCCTGCAGACAAAAGACATTTTCCCCTTCAGCCAGCTCTTTTAGGTGCCAAATTAAAGACTGCATCGTCCATTTCATTCAGAGATTTCAAAGAGGACTTCCTGGATAAGTTCCTTTGAAATGCACTCTTAGCTGAGAATATATCATATTTTGAAGAGACACAGTGATTTCTTGGCTTGGAACTTTCAGCAGCATCATCTGGAATGCAAATAATTAACTCCCTTCCTCCTCCAAAAATAAAGATATTTTCCTATATTGTGAAAATGAGATGCAAGGCCTCCTCTGATGACCTTTCTCTCTTCAGAGCTACATCAGGTTTTCGTTTTTATCTCTCCCACAGATAGGAGAGACCATCTAAAAGCAAAGTTGTGCTAAACGATTCACATTAATTTTCCCACATTAGGCTTCCAATGTAGATTTGAGATAAACAGGATTATACGGACCTTGAAACGGAGTCTCAGGGAGGTTAGACAATTTGCCCAAGATTACCCAGTATTTAGATCATTGGTATTTAACTTGCGAGCACGTGTCCACGCAAGGTGTGCATTCTGTCCATTTTACCTCACTGCTCCGCATGCTTTGATGTGCGTATCACACAGATCACATGGGCTCAGCAGGTCCCGGGTCATGCATTTCCCTAAGCTACCATCCACACCTCCAATCCACTTTGTGTCAAAGGTTACTTTCCAGTCCATTCACAGGATCTCATTCCTTTTAATATTAAAGGCTTTTTCTTTGAGGCAAAAAAACTCTCACATATCATGCATAGCAAGCTAGTGGATTGCCTGGGTTTGAATTCTGCTTCTGTGACTTCAGATAAAATTTATCAGCCTTAACATCTGAAGAATGGATTAAGGTTTTATGAGAACCATTATGGGTCTCCATACAAATCACCTAACACAGTGCCGGGCATACAGAAAGACGTCAACAGATGTTTGCCATTATTATTATTATTATTGTTATTATTATTATGAACACTTACAACTATTTAAGACTGTTTTCCAGAAACTTATCTTTATTTTTTTCTAATTACTATTCATTAGACTTCATTTTTGTTTCTCTCTTTTATACATTAAATTGGAATGGATGGTTCGTAATTCAGTAAAGTGGCTGGTATTAACAATTGTACCTTTTTATAGCATTCAATAAAATCATAGGCAAAATAGGGTCATGGGCAGCTGGCACTTCAGAGGGAAGTCATTATGGTTTGTTCTAAGCAATTCTTTTACTTTTTTGCTGATCCTACATAAAGGAGGAACAAGAGAGTCCTACTAACCATTTTGTAAAGTTCACGTTCTTCTCCTTTTACAATAGCACTTACGTGTAACAGGACACTCATCTAGCAAATTACATGTTTCAAGTTACAGATGCCTCATTTACCAAAACAAAGTAAATAAAATAAAGGCAAATAATGTTCACCTTTACCAGGAGATCATTATAGGAAACATCTTGAACATTTCATAAATTAGCAACTCTAAAAATAGTGAGTGTACAATGCAAAGTTCAATCCCAGTTTCAAAAAAGAAATAGCAAAAATTTTCCTTCCAAAGGGAAGGATCAGTACCTTTCGCATTTCATCAATATGCATGAAATGTTAGGAATAATAAATACAAAGGGGAAATAGATGATAAGGTATTTGTAAATGAAACATAAATCCCTTAAAACCTCTAGTCAAGAACAACTGCTTTATTGTTACAGTGAGTTTTAAAGAATTATTTAAAAGTTTAAGATTTCAGAAAACTATTTTAAAATACTTCTGATTCGTATTTGCTAACATGAGAAAAATGCATCTGATACATTAAGTAGACCGAGGGAGAGTGGATAAACAGAAACCCGGAATGAAAAACACTGATAAGAAGAATGTATATTAAAATATTAGCAGGAGTATTTCAGATAGGTAGGTGGGCAATACTTATTCTCTTCTTTTTGTTTTTTTCTCTATCCCAACAGGAGATACAGAGGGCTAAAGTAGAACTTCGAGGGTGGGCGTGGTCAGGGGAGGCTCTGGGGAGAAGCGGGATGCAGGGACAAAGGACAGACTTGGCATCCTTCGGGTTAGAGGGCATAAATCCTTCGGGGCACAGGGTCAAGGGCATAAACTGACAGGGCGGAACCCCCTCAGGGTTTACTCAGCAGTGAGCTGCCCTCATCAACAGGACTGGGGCTGTTAGGGGCTGCTTTTGCACACAGGTGCGCCTCCTCCGCCTAAAAAAGGGAAAAGTAACAGGATCGCCTGACCCCCGAGAGCACACGCACTCGTCCCAATACACAACAGGTTTGCCAAATCCATAGACAGGCTCTGCAAAATGTACACAGCAAAGGACAGTGCCCGGAGTTCCAAGAATGTCGCCCACACAGACGTGACTGCATTGCAAGAGCAGGGTTCGCTTCTCCCGCACGGGGATTTACCGGTGTCTCCTTTCTGGCGGAAACAAAGCCAAAAGGAACCTATTCTTCGGCGCTGATTATTTCTGACCCGTGTGGACTTTCCCAAGGCCTTCGACTGTTACAGATCACTTGAATGTGTAAGTCCCGCTTATGGCTATTTCTGCTGCCTCAAGTTTCCCCTTGGGCCTTTGCTACATGGAGCTCTGTTGACGTCACGGACCCTGCACTGCGGAGCTCTGCAAACGCTCCCTCTAGAAGGGTTGAGTGCCTCACGCTGCTCTCACTGCTCTCACCAAGACTGGACTCAGGATCTGGTCACTCCCGGTTCTACTTTCAAATTACAGAGTGTATTTTCATGAGATTAAGAAAATGTGTGCTTAAATCAATTCCACAGTGTTTCCTGAGAGCCCAGCCTGAACAGGGAAGGGGGGGAATGTATGAAAATGGCGCACTGAAATATTTTTATACGATATTAAAATATAAAGCCTTCTTTCTTAGTCTAAAACCTTTACCAAATATCAGGAACTAACTCTGCCGAGAGTTAGAGATCAGAGTCAGATTTCAAAATTATTTCTCTCTCAACAGTATTGCAATGAATACAAATGTAAACTGAGAGATTCATTTCAGTTCCCTGAAGCTCTGGAAAACCCAAAGAAGTATTTCTTCTATTCCAAAACTACTCGCATATGCTTAAGGATAGCATCCATCGCCCCGTTAATGATAGCAGGAGGGTTCCAATTACAACAGTTTCAATAAATTTATTCAATGAATCATGCAGGGGAGAAACTGTTCCCAGACAAAATGCCAAAAAGAAAAATCTAGTATTTGCCCTTGTATAATAAACACTCAAAAATCTAAAACAAAGCTCAACATGATTCCTTAATGTGAGTTAGTTAAAATCTATATAATTATACTAATCTTTTTATAAGTAGAATTAAGTAACAAATATCCCAAGCTCCCCAGAAGGGATTATCGTTTTAGACTATGTAATGAGTATCTTTAGAATACAGAAGAAGCCAATGCAGCCCTCTCTGGCATCTTATTTCCTGTTTGATCTCGCTAGATTGCTTCCATCAATCTAGTTAAATGATGCTTTATCTAGCTAAAATGTAGTCAAAACATCATACTTCATGCAATAAAAAATATGTTTACATCATATCGTTACAGTCCTGGTACTAACCCGAAGGGAAAGGCTTTAGATTCAAACTGGATGTATTTAAACAGATGGACAAAACAACTGAAGTGGCTTAAAATACAGACCTTCCTGCCAGTGTTTCCTACCACACTGATAGCCAAAGGAAATTGTGCCCTCAACATGCTCCCCAGGTTGGAACAGAAAAATTGGGAATATCTACTTATGGAAGAGCTTCTCAAACTGAGAAATAGTGTTAAATAAAGAGCTAAAATAAGGGAGAAGAAGACTGTAATTATAGGTTTTATTTTCAAGGTCTGATAAATTCCCCTGCTGGATATCAAAATTTAATTCAACGCTATTCACAATTCATAAGTATCAAAACTATTTTTACTAGTCCTTGCTAATTTCTTAAGTTCCCCTGACATGGCACAAAGCACCAATCAATCTCGCAGTTGTAGAACTCCACAAGCACAAAGCACATTTCACATTAAACAGATGAAAACTAATCTGAGATCTTGCCTAGGGACTTGCTTTCAAACATTTTCATAATTAGTCACTTGCTATCGAATTTGAATTAAGGGCATCTATATATAGTTTCCTTACCCTATCACAGCAGACTTTGTATGAGAACTGGGGAGCTTTAGAATAGGCCCCAAACAGCTGGGTATCAGGCTTCAAGCAATTGCTAAAGGCAACAAGACACACTTAAAAAAACGATGTTCTCTATTGTTCACCCAGAACCAGGCCTCAGAGGCTCTGCAGTCATTTTTCAACATTCAAAGACACTACAGTATAACACCACCCCATATGTGGTGTTTTCCAATGTCCATGTGTATCTTAGGGGGAGGGGATATCTAATCCCCTCACCCCCACCGCAAGCACAGTACGGGGCCATTCCCTTCCACGCAGCAAATACCAGCCTGCTCCCAAACTTGATGTATGGTTGGTTCCTCAGCAAGGGTAGAGGAAAGACAGGAACACCACCTCCAGAGGCAGATACTGTCTTGGGTTCAAAACTAGTGAATGGAATATTCAAATATACTTACATGAAGAAGTATTTGCTCCTTCTGTTGATACTGATATTCTAATGGGAGACTCTATAAAACAAAGAAGTGAAATGAGGCTTTATTGAGTCAGGCTGCTTGCATTTTTAACATCAGAAATGTGCCAGGCTCAGGGATCATCCGGAAAAAGAGGACTAGGAAACAGCGCAACAGAAAAGCTGAAGCATTTTTAAGTCAGAAGAAGATGTATGCAAAATTCAAAGACCACGGAGGACTCTATCCATAGTCCAAACCCAAGGGATGAACATGGAAATTAGTCCACCTGCAGAGAAACCCCACATACCAACTGGTGTACGAACTTCCTAGAAACATGACTCAACATGACTCTGAACAGAGCCACAGGACAGGTGAGATGGCCCATTCCTTCTCTCAAGTGTGATCTTGATTTTCAGAAACATGAAACCAAAGAGAACAATCCCCATATTCAGAGAGAATGAAAGTCAACTTTCATGCGCAAAGGGAAAAAAAAAAAAAAAGAAGAATGAATCTGTTCTCAGGCAACATGGTCTGCGTAGACACCCTGAGCAAACACAGTGCTGAAGTAAGTCCATGCAAGATCCGCTGGCGTGGTACAGTAGGATCAACCAAAACATGCTCAATAAACTCGTAATACGATCACTGGAGATGTACAGGGGCAAGATTCTCTTAGGGAGCCAGTACAAAGGAAGGAAAGCTAGTATTTAAATACAGACAGAGCATAAAACACAACTCATGCAGAAAAAAAGCATGGGACCCAAGGGTTTTTATTAGTCACAAAGAAGAACAAGTTAGTATCAAAGAAGGATTGAAAGTCAGCAGCCAGAAAGCTATAAAGATTCAAGTCATAGATCGGAAAATACTAGTGAGAGTCACTCCCGATTCCCAAGAGAAGCATCACATAATCTAAAAAACCCAGCTTCCTAACGTCTGTGGAGTCAGGTAGTGAAGCCCTTCATAAGAAAGAAATGCCTGAGTGAAAACTCAGATAATTCAACAATTTTGTTGTTTTGTTTTTGTTGTTCTTTTTACCTTTATCTTTTCTCCCCTCCCTCCCTGTCTCCTTCCCTTCTCTCTTGCTTTCTTTGTTCCTCAGAGAAGTACAACCCTCTTAGACTCCGGGATCATACCACCCTGTAATGCACAGATGTCCATCTTAGGAACAACACGTGGATATGCCCTAAACATGGCCAAAGCCATCTGGGATACAGAGAGATTTAACTTTTATGATCTTGAACAATAGCTTCGAAGGGAAGAGGAGAAACTGGTGAAGAGAAGTTAAAAAAAAAAAAAAAAAAAGCTGTGTTTGATCATATGGCCTCCTCCAACTTTCCAACAAGATACAGGCCATATGAAGGAAATCAATGACACTAAAATATTAAATACAGGGTAATGAGAAGGAATACTGAGCTAGCTGGAAGGACCTGCTCTCCAGATGAGACACATGATTTAATATTTCTAATGCTTCAGTTTTCTCATCTGTATGATGAAGAAAAATAATGTCTTGTTTCACACATCCATTGTGAACACGAAATGAGATGTAAATGTCTTTGTAAACCATGAGGTGTCATGCAGAAACAAGTTATCATCATACTTCTGAAGTGAGTTTTGAATCTAAGACTCTAAAAACTTGCTTCTCATTAAATATGAATTTTTAAATATTCCAAGGTCCTGTTAACTACAGAATGACAGAGGATAAGAAAAGTAAAAAGAAAAAAAAAGAGCGAAAAGAAAGAAAAAAATTCACAGCAGATTAATCAGATTCACAGCAAATGGAGAAATGAATGAATTATGGTTATATACGCATTAGTAGAGCTGGGTTAGAAGTAGCTAACATCTGCTCAGACTGTAAGTGCTACCAGCAAACGTTACAGGCAAGGAAGAAACAAACAAAACAAACCAAAAAGCAATGCATCAACATCTGAAAAATTGAGGCATACAACAGTGTTTTCTCTAAGTTCAGTGACCCACAGCTGCTCGTTAGGAGCCCAGAGGTCAGAGATTGGACACGGACACATTACCCAGGAATGAACTATGGTGGGTTGAAAGGAACAGAGGAAGCTGAGAGAAGCACCTAGAAAGGTTGTAAAAACGGAATGTATAACCCAGATGTCTTCTTTCCTGATCTAATGTCACTAAGTTGTATCGAGACATTTCTTTTTCCCATGCATGCCTCCCAGGCCCAGCTTCAGACATATGGCAAGAACTGTACTCCTTTATGGAAAACCCCAAGAGGCAAAAGGAATTGGAGGACATACTGCAGCAGAAAACAAGAACAGCTACAATATGGATGCAGAAGGGGGTCTGATTAGTAGCAGGTGCAGCCAGCACTCGTTAGGTCTGTGGTTCTGGTTAGTGAAATGAGGTGAGCTTCTTTTCCTTACCTGAAGGCACATATGCTCTTTCAGTGGAGACTGGCATGCCAGTAATGAGGTCTGTAAAAAGAAAAGGTGATAGGAAATTACGATGTATAATCAGGAGGCCGGGAGCCACTTCCACAGCCTGCCTTCCAACTGAAGAAGAGTGTGTCAAGGAAGAAAAGTATTTCAAGAGGGTGATGAAAGCCCAGTCTCTATCCACCCCAAATGTCAGAAATGCAAAAAAAAAAAAAAAAAAAAAAAAAAAGGCTGTCCAGATAAGTAGTTCCTCTTTCCTGGGCAAAGAGCATGAGATGAGCCATGCTGAAGTACGTAAGAAGAATTTCCCGCCCCCATGGAGCCGGTGAAGGGCAATATACAGCAAGGCGGCCGTAGGTTCCTTCTCAGAGAGGAAGGCAGATGGCAGAAGTAAAAAAAAATATCAGAGCTGTAGGATCAATGTTGTGGTCAGAATTTTTCAGTTATCAATCTTTGGAGAACTACACGTTTGTTCAAAAACAAAAGTAAGCAATGGTTCTTGTTGGGATTGGTGAAAAACGTCAAGTTCTGGCATTGAACTCTACAGAAAATTGCCAATGATGATCCAGACGGGTGCCTTATCGGACACAGTTTTCAGCTACTCCCGGCAAGGCACAGAGTCATAGGGAGCTCCCATCCCAATGGAATGAAGGAGAAACTACATCCTGCTGGACACACCGTTATGGTGGGAATTGGGACAGTCTTGTTTAAGCTTTGACTTGTTTTCAGTTTACTGCCTTTATCATGGAACAAAGGATGATTTCATTGTCTAACCAACCCTGTCTTCTTTCTGTCCTTCTGGAAAGGGCTTCACTTGCTAAAATCTAGTATTTTCAGTAAGGTGTGGTTTTATGAAGCCTGGAAAGTGATGCAATGATGAGTATCATTCAACCTTCACTGTTGGTATAATTATTGTCAAATGACGAAACAATACGTCACTATTCACTAACCAGGACAAAAAGGTTAAGTTGAATCTGTTCAGAAGTTACCAGAACCTACTAAAATCCTAAGCAAATCATATATGTTCTCATTTCATGTTTGAATTAACAGCTTGTTAATCATGGAGTTAGAAATGTTCACGATCAACGTAATCATCTTTAAATATAGATATGACCATTTCAGGTTTCCATGGTAGGACTAGTCCAGTAGGTAAGAAGACTTAATTTGACGGGCAATGTTTCCTTCAACCTCCAACACTTCTCTAGGGATAAAAGGTTTTGTGGACTCAGAAGGGAACAAAAATAGCATGTGAGACTCAGCAGGGATGTTTAAGAATAAGCATCAGGTGAGATACGAATATATAAAGACCAGAAATATATCTTTAGTAAGACCAAATGTGTCTCTCTTGGGAAAATTAAGTAATGGATAGTCCTCTCTATTCAAACATTAGGAAGACCAACCATTCAAGGTGTGAGATTATTACCAAGCCACCAAAGCAGCCTACACTGCCTCTTCTACCCACAAAAAATGGGAAGAAGTGAAAGGAATCGGAATGGGAAGGTATACGATACCCTTTGGGTTTGTTCATGCAGCAAGCATTAAAGAGGACAGTCTGAGTTGATAATATGGCAATGTCTGTTTCTGACACAACCACAACTCAATTCCTTGATTTGGGCTACAGAAAATGAAATTATCCTTCTCTGGGGAAAATTTAATCTGAGAGGAAGATTTTAATCAAAGATCCACAACATTTATCTTTCCCTACGAATACCTAGAAGAAGATCCATGTTTCCAAGCAAGTGCCCTCATTAGGAGAGAGGTTTCCTTTTCTATCCTTCAGGACCCATCAATGACATGACAGCCAGACCGAAGTCGTAAGCTCAGGATCACAAAAATTGGGCAGAGGTCCCAATCCCAGCATGAATATCAAGACTCGTTTCAAGTTTATTTTTGACAAACCAAGTAGTTGTACACTGTGACCTTCCAAAGGAAAAAAAAAAACAAAACAGAGCTTTTCTATCTCCAACTTGAAAGATCTCAGATTAGAGGAAAGGCTGACCATAATGTTTCCTTTTTAAATTGAATGTTACATAAAAATACCAGAACAGGAGGTTACTATAAAAATCTATCTGCACAGAGACATCTTAAAATAATCTCCCTTCCTAAAAAAAATATTAATAATAACAATCCTCTCCCTTCCTAAAATTAGGTATTTACGCTGGAGACCTTAAAAATATCTTTAACAATTATGGCTCCAAATAGAAACCTTCTGAATTTTCTTGGGGGAAACACAAGTTAGAAGTCATATACTTTTACTAAAAGAATCCTGCTAATAAGAAAAATTAATCTTTTTGATTAAAATCACTCAGCAACCATTTTAATGCATGTTTTGGGTAGACTCCATAGACTTACAAAACCACCTTTTGTTATAAGTGATTGAAAACAATTTTGCTGCAATTACAGATTGAAAAAAATTAAGTCCTGCAATCTTCTTGATGTTTACTTAAGCGACATAGTTTTCCTGCAGTAATTTGGTATATTAAATCGGTTAATTTATAAAGGACATCCCTTTCATTAGTGCAAATTAATGAAGATTTAGAATGATCAGGAACTGAACACAGCTGAGCAACTTCTGCTGATTAGGCAAGTAAGCATAAGGAACATTAGTATATTTTCCATGTTTGACGGCCTTTTTAATAAATTGGATCTGCTCTCAAGAAAAATTTGCAGTTCTGAAAAATGATACCTTGTGGAAAGGAATTTTTCTCATTAGGATACATGCATGACTTGTCTGAGATTTCACCATGAGCACACTATACTGAATATAACTATTTGGCAAAAGACACATATACGCAGACACAAACATACATATGATGCGTCCGTGTGTATTTCAACATCCACTTCTATGACTCCTTGTTATTCTAAAATTACGGGTTATTATTTTGTGTGCAAAAAAATATGACCAAGTCATCTTTTTAAAGATTGAAAATGGGCCCCCTTATTTGTTAGCACAAGTGAAGAGGACTTAAGGAATGTCTTCCAGTGTCTGCATTCTTGCTTACAAGGACAGTTTCGCAACTGAGAAATTTTGAAATTAATAAATGATGTAAAGTCAGAATGGATACTATACACTGAAAAGACAAGTCCGTTCCACTCATATGGTTCTTCCCTATGAGCCTTCATGCGAATACGATATAAGACAACACACATGGAGACTGCTTTCTAAATTACAAAACATTTTATATGATTGTCAGTTTAACTATAGCTCGTTTACCAATATCACAGCATTTCCAACAATGCCATCAATTTGGGAGAGGGGGAAACAAAGCCTATTACCCACGTGAGCCAATTTTTTTAAAGGACCAATTGATGTATTAGGCAAATTTTGTGGAAATATTATTTTTCGTTCATCTCAAAGGAAACAGCAAATTTATTGCTGTGAGCCCAATGTTCCTATGGGATCTTGAATCTCACTCAAATAATTTTTCTCCTGATTAAAAAAAGAAAATCTAGTCGCGGATATGACTGATTAGTTTGTGTATTCTCTTGTATTAATCTTTAAAGACTGCAGTACTTAATTAATTAAAAAACCAGTTAAGTCTATTACTCTCTTCCCTAATCTGTGCCCAGGAGTTTTTATGGAGCTTCTTAGCTAAGAATTAATTGCGACATTAAGATTTCCTATATAAAGACCAAGCCAAATGAAATGCAAATAAAAATAAACATACGGTGTACAGTCTGTGTAAGGGCGGTGTATGTGGCCTGTTAAAGAGGCATGTTTGAATTCATCAAAGGAATTCACCCATTACCCCTCATGTAATGATGGCTGTCTGTAAGATTCTTTATTTATTTTTTAAAATATTTTATTTATTGATTTGACAGCGAGAGAGCACAAGTAGGCAGAGAGGCAGGCAGAGAGAGTGGGGAAGCAGGCTCTCTGCCAAGCAGAGAGCCCAATACAGGCCTCGATCCCAGGACCCCGAGATCATGACCTGAGCCAAAGGCAGAGGCTTAACCCACTGAGCCACCTAGGTGCCCAAGATCCTTCTTTTTGTGAAAACTCATCTGGTGTTTGTTAGACCCACAGAGTCCCCAAAATAAGTAGCAGATTGCATATGTGTCTATCTGTCTACTGTACAGCAAACTCTTTTTTCCAAATAAGATTGGGATTAAGAGGTATTGGAAAGGGCAGAAAATATACAAATTTCTAAAATGTAGCTTAACATAGTGATTGTGTGTGTGTGTGTGTCTGTGTGTGTGTCTGTGTATATATATATTTAGAAAATATAGAAAATATATATATTTAGAAAAGAATGTGTGTATATATACACACATTCTTTTCTAAATGGTCGAAAATGGTGAAAATATGGTCATTATTTCACTCAAGCATGTAACAATTCAGGGAGAATTTCTTGGGTTTTTGTTATCATCTCGTTTATATCTAGTTGCAAATCTAAGCAATTCTAAACAATGAGTTTCACTGCAGAAAATTCCTAATATTGGATGGAAGACTTTTATGATCCAAGCTAATTTTTTCCTGATAGTTATATAGCTGTGTTTGGGAATTAAAAATAGTGTCAAACATCAAGTCCATCTTGGTACATTTTTTCATTTTTTTCTGGGGAGAAAGGAAAATCTCTTGTTCATATCTTCCTTCCCCTTACCCATGCCATCCCTCCTAGAGTCTGGTACCAAAATATAGTCTAAACACCTTTGTGAAAGAAGGCACTTGTGTGAGAGCTTCAGTATATCTCAAGGAATCTTTTCCACAGGATGAAATTTAGATTATTACCTCACAGCAGCATACCAGGATCTTTCAGCAAGGCAACCCGTGTAGAAATTATCAGACCACAGTTGTGTATGCATTTGTGTAATACGGGAGAGATGAGCGAGACAACATAAAACTAACAAAATGACTAATATTTTGTAGAACATATCAATTAAAATCTCAAGGGGAGTTCTATACAATATAATGTTTTGACATCATGCTCTTATTTTTAAGACTTTTTTTCTAGGACCTCTAGAAGGAAATGAAATTCTTGAGAATTCCACTCTCTCAGCCCAAGTCAATAATAAATACACAGGAAGAGAAGGTTTGGCCATGTGGCAGTTTATAACCACAGTAGAGTACTCTTTTTCCCTCTGAAAGAGTGTTTCTGTGCAGTGTTTGCCCAGATTTCTAAGGAAACAGGGATGTGACAACACAAGTTTGTGTATCTGAGTCCCAGCCTGAGTCCCAGAGAGCACCAGACCTGAGCTGAGCCTTCTTTGATAACTAGAATTGATAGCAAATTCAAAGAGAGCAGCAGACGAGGCTGAAGGGTCGGTCAGGAAGATGATT
The DNA here is from genome assembly GCF_010015895.1 of Lontra canadensis. Lineage (NCBI taxonomy): Eukaryota > Metazoa > Chordata > Mammalia > Carnivora > Mustelidae > Lontra > Lontra canadensis. The sequence continues at coordinate 4,006,184 of NW_022631096.1, read as the reverse complement.
TATTTTCTTTTTGGTTGTGCTGCAACTAAGCCCCTGAGGTGCTGGGGGAAAAGAGAGTCTCCCAATATGCAGAACACACTGGCCTTGTTTCTCGTGGTGGCTGCCAAGCCACAGGCTCTGACGAAAAGCAGACCGCCCATAGCCTCTGAGGAGAGGGGTGCTTCTAGGTGGCCATGTTTCCAGTTTTACTCTCCTCAGTTGAGGCCATGGTGGGCACCTGACCAGAAGGCAGATGCTTCGTAAACTCTCTAGGTCTTTCGAAATGGTCTGGCATGTAAGTTCTGCCAATCAGATTCTTGCGATGGGGAACCTGATTTGGGAACTAAGAAAATAATCACACAACAGGAGTTAAAATGGAAAGAATGTCTTTAAAAGAGTCGTGAAGAAAAATGGCCAAGTGAGGTCATAATCAGGTTAAAGTTTGTAATTATGAAGAAGCATTTTGAGAGCCGGAGAGGTAAGAAGATAAAAGAAACAGAAGCTTCAAGAAAGTATCTGAAGCACATTAAAGGCAGAGACACTAGAGAGAAGATCCAGAAACTCCTGTTTACTTAAATCTTTAGACATGTCCTGGGCTATATTTTCCTCCTTAATGCCCAGTTATAATGGAGTTGTAGCTCTTCCCAGAGAACCCCTCTCCTTATGCCTCACATCCTTCCTTCTGTTTTATGTTTTGTTGGTTTTTTTTTTTTTTTCTCCCCTTCACAAACCAAAGAATCTACTTAAACATTCCCAAACACACAGCCAGGTACAAAGCGAGCCCTACTGGATCAGAAATTCAAGAAATCTGGGTCCAAGTCCTCCTTAGCTACCAAGTATCTTGTGATTCTGAATGTGTCTGTTTTCAGACACATGCTAAATTCACATTTCTTTTTAAATACAATGAGAGGGTTGGATAAGGATGAACTATTCCTAGGGTTCTGAGAAGAAAATAAAAACAAGACCACCTTGCATTGTAACTGAGATTCTTTTTTCTCCCTCAGGTGCTCTATGCAAGTCAGCAAGACCTCATCTTATAAAGATTTTAGTTGGTTGTTTAAGAATGACTTCGTTACAATATTGTGAGAACTTCTCTTTACTCTTGTCAGGTGAAAAAGACTGATTATCAAAAACATCCCGACTTGCATTTCTCTAAGGTCAATACTAAATATTCGAATTTGAGACCAGTTCTTGAATGAATTAATATGGAAAAATGAGTTGGAGGTCTCCCCTATGAGAGAAATGCAAAAAGCCATATTATCCCTCAGCACCCCAAAATTAATAAAAAAAATAAACCCTATGGGGCTTTTGCCAGGAATAATACAGTAGTAAATAATTCACTGCTTAATCCTATAAATCAGAAAACATGGAATAGTATAATAGTACTGTAAGCACTCAGTGAGACCATGACACTTATTCTAATTGTATTTTCCTGCAAATTTATAATATACATAGTTCTACAAATCTAATCCAAGTGTCAAAATCATAATTCAATAGCATTTACCACAGGGAGACACAATGAAGCAAGCCAATGACAGGCTGAGAATAAGCTACTAAACACAGCACAATAGGGGAAAAAAAAAAAAAAGAAAAAAGAATAATCCACTGAAATTAGTTTTTAAATGTGTTTCAAGTTAGCATCCTATAAAATTCCTCATGGGGTAAAAATAACGCCAGCAACATGCTTATTGCCGAACCCGTGCTGATGCAAAAGTAAAGTGATGCTACATTTACTCATATAAATTTTAAATGGCTTTTACATTTTCAACTACAAACACAGCTCCTAAAAATAGTGATGGAAACTACTTTCCACTGTTGTCCTCTACTCTCTGTGGAGGGAGGCATTTAAAATTAAAGTAATGAACTCTGATTACCCCACAACAGAGAAGTTCACTGGGGAATCCAGAGAAGGCTGGGGATTAACCTGAGATTTTTCCCAACCCTGCTCCATATTTTTATCTTACTCCCTTCTCCCTGTCCCAGTAAGTCAACAGACACCAACTCCATCAGTCTCCTATGGAGCTGACCCTTCAAGTTACTTTTGCTCTCCCCTTCCTGGCCCTGCATTTTACCTTCCGGTCTGAAGAGACCAGGCCTCTGTGGTGGGCACTCTCTTCCCCTCTCCTGCCTGGAGGGGAGCAGTGTCCTTAGGCTTGGCTTTTTAAAACCCGACAGGGCTGGCATAGGCAGTAGGCAAGTGCCATCATGCAAAAGGGAAAAGAAGCACCAAAGGGTATTCTGAAGTCACATTTTATTATTTCAAAAGACAGAGATGCTCACTGCTTTATTAGCTCATCATAGGTTTCTAGAGATGATTCCATCAAATCACAGAGGAGCTGGGTATCCTGAGCAGACACCCACCAGTGCGGGTTCTTTCACTTCTTGGGACAACTCTGAGAAGTTGCTGGGGGGTGAGTGACACCTTTTACCTCCAAGTCATTCATTAGTTTAACCAATATCCCTGGCGCCTTTCTTAGGAAAGCAGAAGCTGAAGACCATAGTAGGGAGGGCTTTGCCTTGAAAACTCTCATAATTTCAGAACTGATAGGCCTAACAAAAAATGCATAGGCCTCACTGCTACGACCCAGAGCCAGCTGTATTTAAAACACATATGAGAACATTCAAACTTCTAGGACTGAGTCAGGATCGTACTCTGTTAACATGCACACACTACATATATTCATATATAATATACATATGTGCATACATATGTATGCAATATACATATATCCTGCATATACAAATGTATTCTGTATATAAATACACACACATATATATATATACACACACACACTCTGTTACTGACAGAGCCAAAGACTTGACAGCCCTCCCTGACAAATTTAAAGAAGAAGTATAATCTCTTTTAGTGGCCTAGCCTACTCCTGCCATTCATGACCTTATCGACATTCTTAAAAAATAAAAGCCTATGTATATTTCAGATTTATATCACCTCCCGGGGTAGAAGACACACCCTTATCGAAGTGTGTTTTATGGAAGACACCCAAGATACTCGAAGTACATGGTTTTCCTTCCATGTTTCGTATCTGTTCACAGTGAGATGTAACACGCCGGTTTATTACAACTCTCACGTCTCTCCATTACTCCTCTCACAGCCTGAGAAATGGAATGTAGTAGGTATCTCTTACCATTTGAATCCACAATGGTGATATTGGCAGAGGCACTGTCATTTCCTAATCTGCTGGTCACTTTGCACATATATTCTCCAGAATCAGCCAGTGATGCCTTGTTAATGCGAAGTTCTGACTTCCTGTAAGATCAGGACCAAAGTGGTGTAAGTATATTTCAAGGAAATACAATGACCATCAAAATCTATTTCTCTGTAGTTTCAGGGTTCTCAAACTCCCCCTCCCCACTCCACACATACCACCTAAAAACACAGCTTAACTAATACACAGATGTATGATTTAACCAAGAATAAAGATAAGATCACATTTAAGTGACACTATGGACACGGCCTTAATTTTATCATCCAGGTTAGTAATTTAAAGAACATCTTCTTTAATCATTCTTTTTAGTCCTCTACCACCACCACCACTAAACACACTATGCCTCAGTTTTGTTTTGTTTTTTTGTTGTTTTTTTTTTTTTTTTTCAAACCAACTGGTAAATTTTCTTCCTTTCTGAAATGGCATCAGCCACTAGAAAGATTTAAAAAGTGTAAAATCATTTACAGATCTGGTAAGGACAGACACTTAGTCAGGCTAGAACAGATTAAAATGCTCTACACTTTCTCAGTAAAGTAACATCAGGACTTAGGTTAATTTTGAATGAAAAGGAATTACAAAAGAATGGGAATTTATCTTTGAGAAGATTCACATTGCTAGGAGCATAGAAGAACACAAATCGTTCTGAAGATTGAAATAAACAGTGGCACACACTGTCATAAAACTGCGTATTAAATCAACAGTCAACACTCTTTCAACATGGACAGCACTGCGATTTGCATCTGTCTGTGTTTTACTGTTGCATAGAGCCAATAACTTCAGCAGTCTCCACAATTTAAAAACACAGAACCACTGGGGCTGGTTGAGTTTACTGAAGACTTTTCTAAAAGCATCTCCATCTACTCACTCCTGGTCCTGACTTCCTGGGCTCTTGGGATGACAACAAGGAAAGAAGGCAGAAAGCAAAGACAGCAACTCAAAATTCTATGCAAAGCTCCCATAATTTACACTTTCCTAGTTTTATAGTGAATTTTCTGGTCTTCCTGTCATATATTATTAATCAAATTCAATCAGTTGTTCTAATTTAGTTAATAAAAATTCAACTCCTACTATTCTCTTCCAGTCTACTGAATGGAACCACCCATCTGGTCCCCTATGTAAGCCTTATGGTTTCCATCAAGGTGCCTTCACTTGTGCCCTTTCTTCCTCCTAGCATGGGGCGTCCTGTATTTCCAGATACTGGCTGACTTTTCAGGACCACCTCAAGCGCCAATTTTTTCATCAAACCTTTCATAATCATAGAGCTGCTGCCGCTCTCTTCTTTGTCTAAATTCTGATAGCCTGGATTACCTCTTCCATGATCCTCAAAGTTCTTGAAGTAGATCTTATTTTTCCAGCTAGGACATACACTCTGGGCGGGGGGAGTCTATAGTTTAAACTTCTTGGTATGCTCACAGTTCTACGAGGACATACCACTGCTTTGTCCTTGGCACATCTTCAAATGATATTGGATGAATGTGCGAAAAAATGAAGAAAATATTTGGATGCTCTCACTTAAGCTCACTTCAGGACCTAATGTTCCTAAATGTTGGCTGCTGGAAAGGAGGATGCCCTATTAAGAGGGCAGAGACAGTCGGAGGAGGTCCAGACCAAGGCAGCAACAGTCAAACCAGCATGTGGACTGAAAAATTAATGACTAAGAACAATGTCAACAAGTAAACTTGAGAAAACAAAGGAAAGTACTGTACTCAAATAAATTCGGGAGACATTAGGTTAAACAAAAACGGGCTTTCTGTTGGAATTCTTAAATCTTTAAAGAATTTAAAGAATTCTGTCTTTTAAATTAAAAAATTCTTTTTAATTTAAAGAATTAAAGTCTTTAAAGAATTCTGAGGAATTCTTAAGTCTTTAATATGCTAACGTCCGCTGACTCTCTAAGAGGGAAATATATTATTTGGTTATTCTCAAACTTATTTGATGATGGAATCCTTGTCATCCACATAGCATAACTGCTCCTATTTCCTGAAAATGATGGTACACAGAACAAAGTTGATAAAAAGTGGATCTAATATAAAAACAGCCTGTTTAGCTCTAATGGGGGGAGGTCACCAAGGGCCATTTATGCATGGATATTCACATATTAATCAGAGGGATTCACCACAGAAAACTTTCGCTGCAGTCTATCCCTATAAACAAGATAGAACTGTGCTTACAAAGGGTAAGCACCTTGGCAAGTTGATATTAAGATCTAATTATAAACTAGAAAACCTTTTAAAATGATCAAAGTACAATATTGGGATATTAGCATCCCCCCCCCCAATCTAAGTTGTGTTGACCGTTTAAGCCTGGTTTTGGAGTATTCAAATCTGGTGTTTTTCTTAATGGATTATCAGCTATTTATACAAATCTGTCCATACATGCCAAGTTTCCTTCACAACACACACCTGTGAAGACCAATCAGAAACAATACAAATAATACAATAAGCTTGTCCAGCCCCAAACAGCCCAATTAGCTGGAAGAATTTTCATGTACAACCATGGAACCACTAACAATCGTGGATAGATAAATCATGAAGAAGGTCAGTTTGAGGAAAAATATCCTGGTTTTCAACACAGAAGAAAAAGTGAACTAAAATAACACAATGGTAACTTTTCTTGTTAAGCCCCCAGTACTAATTCTAAGGTATCACAACAACCCAAGAATGTACAACACCTCAAGATTATGATCATTCCAAGAATGCTCCTTTCCTATTTATGTAAGTTGAGGGACAGTCCCTGATGGTAATGTGGGGAGTGCTTTCTTGACCCTATGCCATTACTATTTTAACCACTGAATCGGATCAAACTATAAGAAACATGATAAAAAAAGAAAAGAAACATGGTAATCGGTTTTATAGTTAGCATAATCTTAAAGGGACAGTTCTTAAAATAAAAATTCTCCTAACAGAACTACACAGTGTTTCCTGGAGTATTATTCCAAGTGATGTTAATAAATGTTATGCTTAAAAGAATAAGAAAAGGTTTTTTCTATGCTCAAATAAATATTGCATTGAACGAAGTTAAACAGATCTCTTTACAACAGTACCTCTTAGTGGGTTTTATGCAAATATGTACTGTGAATTTCTAAGGCAGGCATCACATGTAGCTAAGGTATCCTTTCAACAGAGGACACCCTCAGGAATTCTAGGACTGAACATCAATGGGCGAAGACCAAGATTCAGTTTAATCAAGATAAGCAGAACAAATACATTCCAGCTCAAAAATCAGTAGCAGAAGTGCAGGTTTGGAGAGACGTGCCTTGACAATAATATATACAGAAAAAAGGATTTCAATTAGCCACGTGTTTAACATTATTCCATTTTAAGCAACTACTAAAAAAAGGAAACTAGAAAAAAAAAGAGACACTTATACACTGTTTGGCCATATTAATATTAAAACAGCATAAATCAAATTGGGTAAGTCTGAATACATTGCTCCCAGGCTGAATCACGTCTAGAATATTTAATTATGTCTTGAAGTGGCATCTGATGAAAAATATCAATAACTAGAGGACTTTAGAAGAGGTTGATCACAATTGAATAGGGCTTATCAATTTTATCACTAGAGAAGATTCTGTTAAAGAAACAGAGGTCCTGGGACGCCTGGGTGGCTCAGTTGGTTGGACAACTGCCTTTGGCCCAGGTCATGATCCTGGAGTCCCAGGATCGAGTCCCGCATCGGGCTCCCAGCTCCACGGGGAGTCTGCTTCTCTCTCTGCCCTTCTCCTCACTCATGCTCTCTCTCACTGTCTCTCTCTCAAATAAATAAATAAAATCTTTAAAAAAAAAAAAAGAAAGAAACAGAGGTCCTACTGACAGGCCAACTATGAACAAGATACAGGTAGCTCTTTAAATATATTTCACGGATGCCATCTAGAAAAGAAGACTAATTGAGGAGGCTCTTGAAGATGGAAATATGTCTAACAGGAAAAAGAAGGCATATTTTGAGTGATAAAGAAGAGTTTTTGAACATTCAAAAAAGGGGAGGGTGCCTTTCCCTTTGGAAAGATTCAAGTCTGGATAACCACCTGTCAAGAATATCTCTATGCAGCGAAGAGATTAAATTAGATCAGTGGTTTCGACTATTTTGAAAAAAAAAAAAAAATCCTGTTTTAAAACAAAAGCTTAAATCAGACCCTCCTATTCAAAACTATCATAAGAAGACAAAAGTGTTTGGGTCGAGGCGGTTGGCAGCCCATTTTCAATTCAGCGGAAACTTAAGATTCTCCAGGGACACAATGGGAAAACCAATGCTCCAGGTGATCCCTGGGACTCCTGTGAACTCCAATGACAGACTGAACTACAAGACTCTTTGATCCATGAGTCCTAGGGCACAGGGTGGGAAGTAGGAAAAGAGAAGAAATAGACGAACCTTTCTTGAAAATTACACATTGCAATGATCTGGGGCTTTGACAAGTATGGATACAACTATCTTGTACTCTCTTCAATTGGCTACCATATGCTCTCCACGGGAAGGAAGTGAACTTGGAAAAAGTGTTGAATCCCCATCCAATCATCATCAAATTTTTTGCTTTTTAATTAATGAGTTTTCTAGAAATCTGGAAGGGGCTGAGGTTTCAGTGGACTTTCATTTTCTAAAAGTGTTAAAAGAGTTAACTCATGCAAAGTGAGTTAAAACAATACTTGGAATCCGGTAAGCTCCCAATAAGTGTTAGCTATCCATTACAATGATCGTTTATATTCCTGCCATATTTAGGATTTTTTAATAAGCATGCATTACTTTTAGATTAAGAAAAACAATACTATGTAAAAATAAATTAATACAGACTGATTTAAAGATTAAAGTTCTAAATTTCTCCTCTTTAATATCAAAACGCAATCTATACACTTTGAATAAGTGCTCAAGGATGGATTCAAGGTTCCAATAACTACTGTCTTCTTGGTCTTTTTAGGCTTGATTCATCCACCACAGTTTACGGGCCAAGACAACTTAACTCCCTGCATATAGGGAATATCTCCTCAGTTTACATATATCCATTCCTCCGATCTCTAAGGAATCATATATGAATGCTGTGAGTGTCTGTGTGAGTGTGTGTGCGTGTGTTCAACACGGCTTCAGATACTGTCCAACTGCCAATAACAAGAAGGGTACGGGGAGGGGGGAGAGCAACTGCCATACTGTATAGAACCAGGCACTACACCAAATGCCTCACATAAGCCATACGAAATAGGCGCCGAGTAGTCCCATTTATATGCTGAAGGAACTGGAAGCTTCCTTACATATAAAATTAAAATGACCTGTAGGAGCTGCTCAGCTAATGCAAGAAGGGAATGTGTGTGAACTTTTCCTAGAAGAGAGTCAAAGGACCCGCGATCACGGACAACAGAAGCAAGAACCCCCTTCCGATTTTTGTAGAAATTTGACAAGACCAATTAGATCCAATTTTAAACACAATTAACACAGGTGAGAGCAGAAAGGAAGAGCTGAGACAGAACTATGGGCAACCAAAGAGTGTGCCATACACAACAAAAATGGGAAGCCAGCCTTTCGTAGGGCTAGCATAGAACAGATATTTAACTGAGGCCAATCTGACAGCCTCAAATTGAACCGGCCGCGTGCCATGCTCTTTAGCCAGTTTTCTTGCTCAAAATGATCCACCAGCAGAAGCAGCAGAACAAAGGGATAAGCAGACGCTGGGGCAGGTTCCATACGCTGCTTTGCCAAATACAACAAACACAAGCTCAGATATAAAGTCAAAGCCATAGGAAGAACATATAAGAAAGTAGTTTATCAGTAGGAACAGGGGCAAAAAGGTGAAATGAAATTGCCGATTGGTGTGGAGTCTTTTCGCAACACGAAGGGATGACAAGGAAATTCCGGCTGCTGTGTACGATCTAGACGATGTGGAAAAGAAACCTAGACTAAGGATGGGAAAAGAGTTAACATTTTTCTTAAAATAAAGACAATCCCAAGGAAATCTTAACCTTCACAGTGAAATTCACCTCTGCTTGGTCGATCAAAGCCTCAGATTAAGTTTAAGAAACCAAACAACTGTTGCAAACCATTAACAGTTTGAATATCTTAGTAAGGGAAAATGATGAATATGTAGGTGAAACTGAAAAATGAGAGTTTTTAAAAATTAAAGACATTTCCCTATGTCTGTAGGTGTCTGTAGCGCTGTGTTGTGCTTTACTCTACACAGCAACATCACCAGGAATTGCGTATAAACAGGAAAACAGGAGGCATAGAGTCAGACCTATTTTAAATAAAAGCTTTACTGGGGTGCCTGGTTGGCTCAGTGGGTTAAAGCCTCTGCCTTCAGCTTGGGTCATGATACCAGGGTCCTGGGATCGAGTCCTGCATCGGGCTCTCTGCTCAGCAGGGATCCTGCCTCCCTTCCCCCCCCCACCCCCGTCTGCCCCTCTGTCTACTTGTGATCTCTGTCAAATAAATTTTAAAAAATAAAAAATAATAAAAATAAAAGCTTTACTATTCATCAACATTAGATCTACGGCAAGAAACGGAACTTCCTTCACACTCAGGGCATTCATTTTTTTAAAAATGGGTATAACAATAATGGTATCCATTCTCTTATTACTTATAGGACAAGTGGAAATAATAGGGGCACCTTGCAAATGTTAATTAAATTTAGATTCAGTTTGGTCCTTTAACCTTAAAAAAACAGATGACAACACTAATGGCTCACTTTATACAAAGGGTCTTCTTTTTGGACGATCAGATATGTTAAAATGTTTTGCCACGAGTAATTTACAGCCACATAAGTGGCATAAAACATCTTTTTGTTCCCGCTTAATTCTTCCCAGCAAGGCTACTGTTTAAAAGAAGTAATTTCTGAATATTGGCCTTTCTGGTATAATGGGATTTTATTAATATGTAGACAGTGCTCTTAGCTGTCTGGACCCATGAAGCCAACATGAAAATGCTTTTCTGAATACTAATGATACTTTTATATATGTCTATCCAAGCCATGTAACAAATTACCTCTACAGGCATATACCTGCAGTTTGCAAAACCATTTTCTCCATACCTGTCCACCTTGCTTCTTCCCAGGCATCCTCAGACTGACTCCTCCCAGTCTGAAGATGCTTTGTTCCATTCCTTCAGCCTAGATAAACCTCTTCTCCCTCCCTTCTTCCTTGGCAGCCTCCTCGGTCCCTGACTGGGTCCCCTTCCCCCACCCGCGCTCGCCTCTTGCTATGGCATCCCATGTCTGTCACTACTGTAGCGCTTAAGACTGAGTATTCTAACTGTTGGCCATCTCTCTGCCCTCTAGACCACTCGTCTCTGTGTACCCAGCATCTAGTCCAGGCCTGAAACAAAACAGCTTGTCCCATAAAGAGCAGAATTCCACATCTTACTCCCCCACTGACCTCTTTACTGTCCTATAAACAGAACTTGCTACTGACGACAATTCCGCTCTTTCTCTGTCATGGCCAGGCTCATCCCACCCAGCCAGGCAAAGGGGATTCTGCCCAATCAGCAGACACAAATCTACCTCCTCAGGAGTCCTCGTGAAGCCCTCTGGGTCTCTTCCTCTTCCCAGCCTCATGGCACTTAGAATTAGTAACCTACAACTTAGCACTGGGCTTTACGACATGTATGATAAGCTGCAGCATACATTAGGGATATCTCCCTGATTGAATCCTGACTTCAAGTAGAATTTACCTTAACATAAATAATAATTTTCTAAATGGTCACTATTTGCAAATCGATGGACCTCCTGAAAATCCTGAAGCACCACCCTCCCCACCCCTAGCCCTAAGAGGCCTGGAACAACTATGTTTCCGATAAGGCTGAACCAGAGAATCCCTATACAATCCATGACCTCCTGGGGGCAGAGATAACACGCATGCTTCTCCCACTTCCCCACACTCCCAGCATAAAGCCTTCTGCGGGCGCTTAAATATTACTGATACCATTTGACAGCCGTGCGGAAAGAAACAAGACATTCTCCTGCACGTGAAGATAACTTAGTTTCTTACTAAAGTGTCTAATTGATGAAAAACAAAACAGACACCAAACTCTACTCCATCCAGTATCTAAAAGTATTTTTTTTCCTTGTTAAACTCCTCTATAAGCATCATAGTTCTTTCTTTCTATTCACTCTACCACTCTACTCCCCTCCCCATATGCACACGCTCTTAAACATGCATGCCTTCCATTTGTAGAAGGAATAAAGTGTTAAGGAACCCAAGAACCCAAGGAACAGATATGTGTTCCTGCTTGGTTTCTTACTACTTGTGTGACTCAAGGCAAGGCAGAATACTTTTCTGAATATTAATTTCTTAATATGCAAAAGTAGGCCCCCTGTACAGTTCAACTTCCCTTACTACTAGGGGAATGTTGTAATAAATAAATAAAATTATGTAAAAAAAAAAAAAAAACACATGCCACTTTGCAGTGTTATTTTCTGTATCTCTGAAGAACCACCTGCTGGAGAAATTAATACCCACTCTTTTTTCCCCTACATCTTATCAGAGTACTTCCAAGTCAAAAGATCTTGCCGACACAATCAGTAACAAGAACAAGCAGCACAGTTAATAAAACCACAGAAACTAGGGGGTTATTGGTTATTACAGCAATTAAACACATTGGGAAGATTCAGTTAAATTTCCATTATAATCACTCTGCTGTCTCTTGCTCGTGAGTGTGTGACAACTTTTTGGTAGGTGTTCTATAAAATCAAAGTACAGGAGGAGATTCTTTTGTTGCTGTTTCTGCTATCATCCCTGGGATTTCACTGGAATCCTCCGAGAGCGCGAGGAAAGAAAATGTAATCTTTCAGCCTAGAAGTACTATTATCCATGCCACACCGATTAAAGGACTGTTTTACAACCAAAACGCTCACATACTTATCTCTTCCCTAATTTCAAAGTGTAGTGTGATAATAGAAGAGGATTTCTTAGGTGAGTAAGTACATAAAAATGGAGAGGATGGGAATAATAAAGGAGCCTCATTTTATAGTAGGTATAGACACCTGTCCAAGATGTTACAGGAACCACATGGAGCCCTTCCAATCCATCATGGTCCTCCAGGATGATTTAAGATTCTGGTAAGCCAAGATCACCCAATGTCTTAATGTCCTACATGGTCACGTAGTTTCACAAAATTGTCAGTCAAAAAAAATCTCATTGGGTATCACTGGATCTATTAACCTCTTACTTGAAAATAGTTCAAATTCAAGCAATGGCGTTCTCTTCCCATAAATCTGGGTATTTACTGAACTTCCTTATGAAGCAGGGGTACTGACCGTGGGAGGCACTGGTACTCTCAACAGCATTTGCCTTTTTTAAAAAAATCTAATTTTAAGATGTAACATATTCCAATTACAGCAGCTCTCACCAAAACTTCTCCCTCTACACCTCCAGCTCTCTCCTCATCCAATCTTTTCTTTCCTCATCTAGAAGTTGCGAGAATCAGAAACAACAATTTCTGGTCATCGTACAATGAACAACCTTTTTCATTTATTAGAGATCATAGCTTTTTGATAAGTGAATTCATGGACTGGGGCTGTACATAAGCTTTATATTTCCTATCATTCAATGGCTAGACACTGCCTCTGCTATTAGATGCATTACACTTACCCTGGCTTTTTTTGTATCTTGATGTTTTGTGGTTTGTTCTTTCGGTTTAATTCGTTCCCATTCTTGAACCATTTGAATTTGAGAGAGGAATATTCGGAGCTGGTCTCGCACCGAAGGACAAGTTTAGAGCCTGCGGCGGACTCCTGGCTCCTCATCTCTTTCAATCGGGGAGGCAAAGCTGAAAAAAAAAGAAAAGAGAAGGAAAAAATTCTGATTATCTTTCAAAGAGAAATACATTAATTTCAGGTAAGCTTGATCAAGACACCATTCCCAAATGTTTTACTACCTGAGAGAGAGACAATGAGTCAGCCAAAATGGACCTCAGCTTGAATGCCCAAATAAAACATACTTGGGCATTGGGGGTGGGGGGACTAGATTATAAAATATTCTAGATGGTTACTTCTAGATCTTTACATTTTTCTGATGCCATTACAAATCCTGGACATGGCTCATTTCAAAACCACTATGCTAGGGGCACCTGGGTGGCTCAGTGGGTTAAGCCTCTGCCTTCCGCTCAGGTCATGATCTCAGGGTCCTGGGATCAAGCCCCACATGGGGCTCTCTGCTCAGCAGGGAGCCTGCTTCCCCCTCTCTCTGCCTGCCTCTCTGCCTCCTTGTGATCTCTTGCTCTGTGTCAAATAAATAAATAAAATCTTTAAAAAACAACAACAACAACACTATGCTAAGGGAGACTATGAATCAGGCCGTCATCATCACCATTATTATTATTAGTTTAAATTCCAATATAGTTAACAATGTTCTTTGAGTTTCAGTGTATAATATACAGGCCATTATTTTTAAAGCACGTTCACATCTCAGATCACAAATTATCTTCATCCTAATTCTTTAACTAGGTACAGCAGTCCTCATAACCAGGTTTTAAATGGGGAAGTTTAATTGCAGAGATGGGTAAGTGACTGACTTTCCATGGTTCTAATGTTTCTGGACAGTCAGTCAGACTAGGCTATCGTCAGAGGTGGCCCAAGGAACAAAGAGAATTCATCACTCTTAACAATGTTCCTTTCTTCAAGACAGAAATTCTTTGGCAACAACGCTCTTTTATTGGAACTAAAGTTGCTGTCCTACAGTGAATGACCATTCTAGATGCCTACTATGCTCCTGTCAAATTATCAGTTTGACTGCATTTAGCTCTTCCATAGCTTCTCCATAGAGACAGGAAGTACTGAAGTTGTGCGTTAGCCTGTAGAATACATGGAACACCTATATACCATTCCTTTTTTCAGCAGGACTGCTTAGAAGAGTATCATTTCTCTATTTAAATATTTATGGATAAAATGTTATAAGACCTGAGATTTGCTTCAAAATAAAATGGTAGTGGGGAATGGACAGACATAAAAATGAAACAAATTTCCTGATTAGTTAGTTGGTCATTGCAGAAGTCAAGCAACAGGTATACATGGTGTTTGGGGATACCAAAGATTCAATATAGTACACCTGGTTTTGTCATAATAAAAGTTTTTGAAAAAGAAAAAAAATAAGAGCATAATGAGTGGACTTTCCTCTGCATACAACAGTTCACTTAATAATCCACATCACAGAACCCGAGCTCTCAAACAACTCTGTTTCCACCGAGGCTTAGAGAAGCCAACTACAAAGTCCACTTCTGCTCCAGTCCAGGTTTTAACAGAAAATCCCGAAAAACAAACCCACAGCAAATTAAGACCGCTCCTCCCTGATCCAGGGCATAATTATTTACTGGGTATGGTGACCAGGACTCCAAGGACAGCAATCAGAGCCACGTCAGACACGAATAGGAAATGAAGTGCCTTTCCTACTCAGGGTCTGTTTGCTTTTCTACAATTCTGCCCTTACCAAGTAAATCAAAAAAATGTCAGGAATAAGCGTAGGAAGGTTCCTACAAATTATAGCAAAAAAACATTTGAACACTGTGATGTCTCAGCAGTGCTCTTAAAATTACACGTCCCCTTTTTATTTACTTAGGGACTAGGAGAGGCCATGGGGTAGCAGACACTTGAGGCGCACACCCAGGGACAAGGTAGAAAACTCATTTCACCTGTTCTTTGCCTTTGGTACCTGTTGATTTTGTCTGGTTCTTGTTTTCTGACAGCTTGAAAATACGATTTACTTCTGAACAGATTTTACAGGAGTTTCTCTTTAAGATGGGGTCTGTGAATCTCTCTTTCAGAGGTTTTTAAAAACAGACTAAATTCTCGTCTATCTGGAATTGTGTCCGCATGGTCTCATTAACTCCTTAAGATCATCTTCGATTTTGTTCAGCCCAGTGAGGGTTTTGAAGGAACAGATTTGCTGGAGCTAAACGGCACCAAAGAAACCGGCTTATGTATATTGAGAAAAATAAATTGCCTTGTTATTTCACGTATTAAACTAAAAGAACTAGTTTGATATTTTTTTTTCACTGAGTTTTCCATTTAACTTGGCACATGACCCAAACTCTCAAGGTTTATTCCCTTGCCTCGCAGCAAAATGTTTTCACCGCAGTATTTCAGAAATCCTTAACTCTCCATAAGCACCGTGTCCCCTCACCCACCACTCCACACCACTGCTTATCAATACTGTCTCCAAAGAAACCTGCCAGACTTTGTATTATTTAGGTCGAATTGGACAATTTTTCATCAAATCATTTGCATCTTTTTCCTTTTCTCTCATTCCCTTTCTCCCTCGTACCTCTCCTTCCCCTCCTGTCTCTTTATCTACCTATCTATGATTTATTTATTTAGAATCTGGGTTTCAAATGTGAGAAAACAATCAGACAAATTCAAATGGTGGGATATTCTGCGAAACAACTGGTCTACACTTCAGAAGTGCTGATGTCACGAATGATCACAGGAGACAGAGCCTGAGCACTGATGGAGATGAAAGGTGATTAAAAGACCTGACAAATACATCCAACGTGTAGCTTACACCGTGTAGCTGTCACTGACTCCTGAGTCACCGGAAACTCTCTGAAAGCTGTTATTGGGACTCGTGGGGAAACCTGAATCAAGGTATTGTATCATCGTGGAATTTCTCAAGTGTGGGCACTGTGTTGCGGTTACGCTTAGATGGCATCTGCCGCGGTATTCGGGGTGAAATGTCATGGTATCTACAGTTAAATGTCAAACAGTTCAAGCAAATAAGGGAACGCATGCATACATAGCCACATCAACACACACACACAGAAAAAGAAAAAAAGGAATCTTGGTTTCTCTCTGTTTTTTTGCCTTTTTCGTCTGCTCTTGATGCAGTTCAATAAAAGGCTCAGGATTTCATTAGGTTTTAAAATCTTGGTTGAGCAGGCCATCGGGAAGGGGATTCCTGGGAATATTTGAGTTTTCATTTACAAATGTATCTCCTAAAATTATAGCCTCCATCTAGATTCTGTGAGTGAGGGGTGCCCGGGTGGCTCAGTCGGTTAAGCATCTGCCTTCGGTTTAGGTCATGATCTCAAGGTTCTGGGATCGAACCCCACCCCATGTCCGGCTCCCTGCTCAGTGGGGAGCCTGCTTCTCCCTCTCCCTCTCCCCCTGCTTGTGCTCTGTCAAATAAATAAATGAATACATTAAAAATAAATAAATTCTGTGAGTGGGAGGGCCCTGAAATCCTCATATGGTTCAATGCCATATCCATGACTTCAGGGCTCCAATCCCTCCTTCGGTGGGAGGAAAACAATCACTCATCTGGCAAGTCAATGCTTTCCCCTTCCTCTGGCTTTTCACATACAAAGACCCGCACCTCTCTCGTTTTCAAGAGATGATCTGCGATGTAGCGCTGCAGAGACCCTCAGGCAGAAAGTCTATTCTCAGTGAAAGCATCTGCTGCAGAAGCTGACTCCGTGTATAAACATCTCTTCATGTTTGGGCTTCTGGTGTATCTGTACTGAGGAGCCCGAGTCCCTCTGACTTGCACCGAGTTGCAAGTCCATCAGGAGTGCACAAGTTCCCAGCTATTCTAACTCTGCAACCCAACAAGTTCGCTTGGAACAATGTCCCTGCTGTATCCTTCAGCGGTGACCATCTAGGACGTGAGGATACACCATTTTTCAGAGAAAGGCTCTTTCAAGGAGCTAACTTAAAGTCTTGCAGAACATAAATGAAGAGACAAATCTGTATCCCACCAACAGAACCACACACCCCTGTGGCCTTGGTCCTCGGTGTTGTCAGTGGGACCTTCCAAGAAGTACCATACAGACTTCCACACTCATCTTGCTGGTGCCCAGATTCAAGTATCCTGGAGACTTGGCAATGACCTAAAATTCTTCTCTGTCTCCTTACATAACCACACTAATGGAATAGCCCAGAATATTTCAGATTTTCCATAAAATGCAAACTAATATTGAGCACCTATGATTTGTGCATTTTTTCTCATCTACCCATAATGAGGTAGTTGAAGAAATTTTCTCTTATTAGATTATAAAGTAATAACTATATTTTAATGGAAAACATTTCACTATGTATGTTTCCTAGTCAATGCTTTGCTCCCATGAAATAATCTCATTTCGTTAACAAAAACCTACTCCACCAAGTACTTCCTAATACTCAGAAGTTCCTAAGGCCGAGGGTCATTCCTAAACTGGAAAGCAACGTTTTTTCACTGAGTCCTTGGATTTTAACACTGCAAAGAAAAAAATGTGTATTTGCCTCTCAGTCCCCAGCTAAGAGTAAATGGTCCGTCAATTAAAAATTGCTTTAAGGCAAAGGATGCTAAGTTAATGCTTTGTGTTCTGAGAATCTCAGACATGATTTAATTGTCTTTGGTCTGCCACCATTCAGAATTTCACTTTCGATGCGTTTCTGGAGAGGCAGCAGTTCCACTCTCGAAAACAACATAACAATAGAGCAAGTGTTGGGCAGTGTTCGCTGAAATCGATTTCGAACTTGCTTGACACTGATATGAATGTACTGACACCCTTAGAAATAGATCAACAGAGACAAGACACTGAAGCGCAAAGAAAAGCAGCCTTTAAGAAACAGAAACTCCAGAACCTTCAGAGGGATATCACACATTTTACAGGCATTTTTTTAAAGATTTTATTTATTTACTTCTTTGACAGACGGAGATCACAAGTAGGCAGAGAGGCAGGCAGAGAGAGAAAGGAGGAAGCAGGCCCCCTGCTGAGCAGAGAGCCCGATGCGGGGCTCAATCCCAGGAACCTGGGATCATGACCTGAGCCGAAGGCAGAGGCTTAACCCACTGAGCCACACAGGCACCCCTACAGGCATTTCTTTTTAAGGGCTTGAAGTGTTTTAAAGCCTTTTAGATCACAAACATAGTCTTCCGACTCTAACTCAATGCAAGCAGATATACCAAGACATTTAAAAAGTCTATTTTTGCACTTCTATGTTTCTTTTTCTTTTCCCTTAAGACTTTATTTATTTATTTATTTAGAGATGGGGAGGGGAAGGGGCAAGAAAGGGAGAGAGAATGCCAAGCAGCCTCCCCGCTGAGCACAGAGCCCCACATGGGATTTGATCCCACGGCCCTGAGCTCATGACCTGAGTCGAAACCAAGAGTCAGACACTGAACCCACTGAGCCACCCGTGCATCCCTAAACTTCTACGTGTCTTATTTGATAATGTCACACAGCACAGGAAAAAACGTAATTGTGTCCCGAATCTTTATTTTACATTCTGACCACACAGAACTTAAAGCCGTATGTTCATTTATTCCAGACTTTGATGTGTGAATAAATACTTCTGCTCCAGGTAAAATAAATGCGTAAAAAGAACGATTCCCCGAAGGGACCCCTCCTGTTTTAATCGCCTACCATGCATGTGTTTTAAAAATATATTCTGTGCTGCTGCTTCGAATACTGCACTGCATTGTTAAGAACAGGAAACCAATTTTAGCACGTGCGTGGAACCAGGATACGCTGACAGCGTGTGACCCTAGATAAGTTGTTGTTTCTGTGTGTGGAGCATCTGACCACGCAGAGCCAGCTCCTGTCGTGACTCTCCCTGTCGGACTAGTCCATCTGAAGAGCTCCACCACACCGAACGAATTAAACAGGAAACCTGCAAAATATTATCAAATACCAGTGAGCTTGCGGCTGCGATCCCGGGGACAGCTTCCCCTCCCCACCCACTCTTCAGTCCTGACATCACACACGTGCAGATCGCACAGTGAAAACTGGCTGTTGGTGAATGAGAGCCGCACATATACCTCCACTCAGTCCTTTAAGCAGAACGATGGCCCTTTTCTGTAGTCATGTTACAGGCAAATGAGTTACTGGCCTCCCAAATTCCTTTCCCAGTCAGATTTCTCCCTCCCCAGACCATCTTACGGGGAAGATTATGGTCTGGCACAGAGCGGAGGCAGCTAATGCTTTGCCATCTGGTCTTCTGAGCTGTGCTCACCGCTCTAAGCTTAAAAGGGAAAATGTATCTTATCAGGTTAAATTTTGTAAATACAGCTGTGTCAAAGACAGCAAATCCTGGCGCAGAGGTAGTTCAAAGTGCTCCTTGGATTACCACCCTGGCTCCTGATGCACGGAGTGGTCCAAAGACATGGTAAGAACCTTACAACCCAGCAGACTCCCTGTGTGTTGCCGCACGTGGGAACACGTGTTCACATGTGTTCACACCGGCCCATGCTCCTGCTGAGTCATCCTTCAGATAGACTGTCCCTGCCTCCGCTTAACTGAGTCCCCCGTGAACTAAAATGCACCTGCTCTTTGTCCCTGTGTATTCAGCAGAGATATCTGGAGGATGAGCTCAAACACGAGGGCAACTTTGTTTGAGAGAAAGTCACTATAAGATTCAAGGTTTTATTATAAAGTATTCTCAAGCTGACTCTGTATCACTGGCAGCAAACCAAACCCAACCAGAAAACACGTTAGGAATATGCTTCCAAGTGTGGTTAGGATAGCTGGACTCCAGAAATACCACGTTAGCAGGTCTGTGTCCAACTTCTTATATGGTGCAAGGGGTTGTGTTCACACTGCTGAATACCTTTATGAGCATACCGGATAATCCTCGTAACATATGCACGGAACACATCATTACACAACATAAAACAATAAAATGGGGGGCAGTATTTCAACATCTGACTTCAAATATTCACAGTGGTGGTGTCTCTACAGACAAACTCTGATTGCCCAGACACATCCGTTTCCGTTGGAGGGGAATTTTACCTGTGGATGGGCTCCATCCTCCCAGTTAACTGCTACAAGTTGAGTGAAACAATAGGATTCTTTTAAATGTCCTATTTGAGGGGATGAGCCACAATCAGCCCCATCAAAAGGTGGCATATTCTAAGACCCCAGAGAGTAATAATCACATTGCATATCTGAATGCCATACCCAACAGGCAGCATTGAAGAAAAGCACATGTAAAGAAAGAGGAATTTATCATTTAAGGAGTTTATCCCTACCAAATCAAAGGAGATGTAAGAATAGTTATTAGTAGGTGGTCATAGTCTCTATTTGAAGGATTAGGCTATTGGTTGTGGTGGCGGAGGTGGTGGTGGGGTGTGTGTGTGTCCATTTTGATTAACACTGTATTCAAACATTCAAATGGCTACATTTATTAGATGCAAGATGCATAGGATTTGAGGGGTCTAGCACAAAGCAGAACCTCAAGTGCTTGTAAATAGAACAAAGGATCTAGAAGATACTGAGAAAGTAGAGACCCAGGTCCAAAAGCTATTCCAGAGGCCACGCCTACCTTCTCAGAAGACTTATTATTGCTTAGAACAAAAGGGCCCCATGATATTATTTTTTGTTTTAATGCATTCTACCGGATTAGGACTCTTTATTCTCTCTGCCATATAATGCCAAAGATAAGGAAATGTTAAATATAACAGGAAAATTGTCAAATTAAGTAGTAGTCACTCCTTGGGAATTTTCATGTTCTCCTCTATTTCTCTTCTCTGGTCATCACTGTTCAAACATTCTCTGTGGGAAGCCAGTCTCAGTGAGGATGCCGGTCATGGCGACTATGGCCCTTCCTGTGCTCTCAGGGTCCTACACAGGAGTCTCACCAGAAGCCAGGTGTTCACCCACTGCAGCAAGAGGAGCCCACACATGGAAATATTATCTCCTCTGTCTCCAAATCAAAGTCGATCGTCTTTGTTGATGGCCCCTAGTCCACAAGGTATAAGTTTGCTCCCTTAACTAGTAAGTGTGCTCTTTTTTTATAGTCAATACATATCCCCAAATTTACCATTTCTCTGCAACAGTGGGTAATTATTTTACAAGTGAGGACAGGGTGGGCAGTTATATGGGAACTTGAACTTGCCTGATGTCACAAGGCTAACACACACAAGGCTAACCCATAGGGACTTGAACCTGGGACTATCCTCTCCGGCAAGGGGTGCTTCTGTGCAGCCTGAAAGGAAGGCAGGAAAAGGGGAGGAGGACCGCAGACTCAAAATGGGACAGACTACTCCATTCCACAGCCACTGCGGTAATTTTCTGTTTCTCATAATAAGCTATATAAACCAGATCACCTCTCCACGTATGTCTGTGGGAGATTTACGGCACTGCAAAATTCTACGGGGGACAATAAGTGCAGATTTATTAGGTAAGAGAATTTTTCTGCCTGAAAATTGATACTATGTTTGTTGAAATTAGCAGTCTTCTTCTCTATGGTTCTATAGTTCTGTGCCCAGTATTTCATAAGCTGAGGGCCAAAGATAAAATTATAAAACTACCAGAAGAGTGTTCCAAAAGTCTATGAGATGAAGTTAAAATAAGGCCCTCTTAGTACTTTGCATTAACTGCTTTAGAATAGCAACAGCTAACACTTATTGAGTACCTATTGTGTGCCAGGCACTCTTCCAAGAACTTTATGCCCACTCTTTTTAAGTTTTATAACCATTCCAGGAGATACGTATTACCATCATTATGCCCAATTTACAGAGGAGGAGATAGACACAGAGACGTAAATCTACCTCCTACTGTCACACAGCTGGTAATATTGGCACCGGTATCTAGACCCCAGAAGTCTGACTTCAGAGCTCCTGCTCTTAAGTAGTAAGCAATAAACAATTATTTGCTATGCTGGCTAGGCTCCTAGGTCAAATGTCAAATGTTATGTACTGATATCTTAATAGTAACCATAGTTTCCTGATTACATCTGGGATATACTACATGACAGCTTGTTTCTGTACATATTCCCGGGACAAAACACTTGAGAGAGAAAGGAGATATGAAAATGGCTGAATTTTCTAAGCCACTTTGATGATGTGTAGGGAAATCAAACAAGACAGAACACTTGAAATTGGTATACCAAAACAATTTTTTTTGAACTGGGTGACTATCTGTCATCTGCCAAACGTCACAAGAGTAAACCATCCTCTATCTCCCTCCCACGTTCACTGAAACCCGATATCCCTTGTGTGAGGATACAGCAACAAGAGGGTCTTAACAGATGAAGGTCCTCCTTTCAAGGTGTATGCGGGGACAATGGATGCTGGAGTAAATCAAAGCGGAGCTGCTGGCGGCTTCAGGCAAGTGTTCAGCACGGCTGCCTAATGAGTGCTGTCCCCACAGCTGCCCCCAATTATAGGTGCACCTCACTCATGGACAGAACTTAGACGATGTCCCACCAGCTTCATTTAATGGCATCCGTACACAGGGTTGAAATGGATGCATTTCAGCTTGGCCTAACTGATGTGCAGCAAATTTCATGTGATGTAAGTTTATAAATTTGATCTTCTCTGTGGTCAGAAAGTAGTGCTTTCTTTCTCATTTGTTGCACAAACCTGCCATATTCCACTCCACGACGTCACTTAAAAATGGAGAAATGGAGAAATATCTCATCACTGCAAATTTGATACTATATTTATTTGTTTTCTTATTGGAACGAGGCTTTTTCTCTTCTGATGTGTTTATTGCTTAAGTAAATTTAGCACATTAGCATGACCGTGAGGCATTAATATTTATCTTCATAACCATGATTTCTTTGTTCGAACTGAATTACAATCATTTAATTAACTGATGTCACGAAAATTCTCTTTTTTTCATTTGAAAGAAGGAAATTATACAGACAGACGTTCTAAACCGGATAAAATTCCCAGGTAAGATGAGTTAGCCCTTGATTATAATTAATTTTAAACAGTGACAACTATGTGAAGACTTTTAAATGTGGCGTAAAACAAGTGCATAAAACCTAAAGCCTGGTTTGTGAGCAAAGCCCTTCACCGATCTACCAATGACAGTTCCCCATGATCTATTTTTCACATGGCCATTTCAAATTTATTCTTTCTATGCAGAAGAAGAAAAAAATTTTTAGCAGTGCTAACCATAAAATAAATGCATTCTTTTGGGACGTCTATGATCTATTTCTTCGTTATTTAGGCTGGTCAGCTTTCCTGGCAACCACACGTTTCTGACTATTCTTTTTTATTCACAGATAACTTAATAAACTGGATGACAGGGGCGCCTGGGTGGTTCAGTGGGTTAAACCTCTGCCTTCCGCTCAAGTCATGGTCTCAGGGTCCTGGGATCAAGTCCCACACAGGGGTCTCTGCTTGGCAGGAAGCCTGCTTCCTCCCCCCTACCCCGCCTGCCCCTCTGCCTACTTGTTATCTCTCTCTCTGTGTCAAATAAATAAATAAAAATCTTTAAAAATAAAATAAAATAAACTGGATGACACTGGAAGGTACAATGCCAGGATGGAAAAGAGCCTTCCTGACTCACTGAGGCCCACCAGATCAAAGCTAAATTTCTCTCCACTCTGTTCACTACAGTAGTAAATAACCAGCCATGCATCCCTTCTTACACAGAGCCTCAGGTCTGACTTTCTGAAGATCTTTAAAGCCTGGGTAGCTTTTTGCATTTTTTAAGCAGGTCCGCACACAACCTAACAATTGAATCCTTATCATTTTGCTTCTACCCCACAGGAAAGACCAGAGAAGGCAATTTTCTTATCTTTAGGTTCCCAGGGTCATGCATTGGGTGAAGAGGAGGAAAATGACCAGAGTCAAATTAAACAGACTGTTCGTAGTAAGAAAATCTGGGCTACATCACTGATCATCTAAAACAATCTAATTTTGTCACCTATCCCACAGAGCTCCAAGGCTGGGACTCTTTCCTGTCCAGAACTCACAAGTCAAACTGTAAGATTAGAGCCAAAGTAGTCTGGTTTCAGACAACACACACACACAAACCACTCTTTCTCTCTCTCTCCCTAAGGAAAACTTAAAATTCATAGCTTCCCTTATTTTACATAAAAAACAAATGCATTAAAGCATCTTTTGAAAATAAAGTGAGCTGCTTCCCAGACATTCTGAGATAATCCTTTGGTGCCTAAATTGCAATCACATTTTCCCAGCACGGAGATTCACAAACATGACACAAAAGAAACGTAAATGAAGCTGACTTAGCATGTCAACATGCAGCTTTCTTTCCCTCCCCAGGGACTGGCATGCAACTAGAAATACCTTTCATTTTGTTTGTTTTTCTTTAGAAAGATGTTTAATTAGATTCCCTGCTAATAGTTCCTAGTCCCTGAATTTAAACCCCTAACTCCGCGCAAAACGTCCTGCACTTCTCTCTCTAGCTTTCGAGAATCTTTATTAATGATAAGAATGGGCGGTCAGCAAACCTGGGGTCCAGAGCTTGTTTGGTCTATGGGATTAGGGAGTTGTATAATTACTCTGAACCTCAATAACCCTGTACATAAAAGCGGGGGGCGGGGGGAGAGTACCCTGGGCCTTATCTATTTCACACAGTTGTGAAAATCTAATTAAAAAATGATAGTGAAAGCACCTTGCATCTTGAAAAAAAATGAGTTATGAATAGTGCCTGTTTGACTTCCATGATCTAGAAATCGTCTGAAAAGTAAGAAAAGAGTAGGTCCTATAAATGCAGACGGCACAAAATTACAAAAGTAACACCTGAAAAACTGTATAGAGCTTTGGTCATTCCTCAAAGACCACCGCCCCCAGAAAGGCAGCTGGAAGCCATCAAGAGGGGTCACTGAAATGTTCAAAGGGAAGGAAGGGCTGCCCGTGTATAGAAATAGACTAAACATCACCGAATTCTCAAGACTGATAGAGGAAGGCCAAGGGAGGAAAGCCATGAGTCCTTAAAGTCATCAAAATTTTATATTCATAGAACCCTCGAAGCATGAAGCAAATTGTTTTAGAATAGGAAAAGGAAATGAACCTTTTTTGGCACAATAAGAAGTATGATTTGGAAAATGCTTATTCTGAGAGTTTGTGTAGGAAAAGGACTCAGGAAGCAGCATGCAGGAGGAAAAGGCGGCTTTGGGGTCCGGCAGTCCAGTTTCCAACTCCAACCTGGTGAGTTCCCTGGCCCTAGGTGGGACGCAGCCCCTCATCTACAAGGCAGGTCTGCGTCACACAGGATGGAGGGGGAGACCGAGGACACCGCACCCTGCATTTTGAACAGGAAAGATTCATAAGGAATTCATTACATTCATAGATGGAACTAAAAGAGAACTCATGGTTAGGTCATTAAAGCTGCCTTCGTAGAGTGCAACCTTCACCATCTGTGACCCACTCTGGGCAGAGTCTGAGGGCATTCCTTGTACGTCTAGCACTTAGCCTCCTGTTTACAAAGCACTTTCATACATGATCTCATCTCAGCATGAAATGGGGTACTCAAGACAGTGAAACCTGAATAAGGCTGGTAGTTAGGCAGCAGTATTACACCAATGTTAATAGACCAAGGGAACGGGACACGGGACAAGGGGCATATGGGAACTCTGTCCTATCTATGCAACTCCTCCATAAATCTAAATTATGCCCCGCCCCCGGAAACACACTCCAGATGGCTTGGCCAACTTATATATTTTTTGAATAGTAAGTTAGGTGTCCTTCTTCTGGGTTCCCATAAAGTCATCACTATGCCTTTTGATACAATGCACTTTATAGGTGTTTGTTCAATCAAGGAGACTCAGGGGCTTTTTTTTTTCTTTAATTCATCTTTTATCCTAGTAACCAGAATAGTGCACAATAGTATTGAATAGATAAACTAATAAAGAAATAAGGTCAATCTGTGATCCAAACACTCCGTGTCAGAGGAGCCCCTAGTTTCTCTTAACACACAAGATTTATGTAAAAACACTGGTTTTACCAAGGTTATCACCACCTTTCTTGTTATATTTAATGTTATATTAACCAATTATATGGTCTCATTCTTTAAAGATTTTTATTTATTTGACAGACAGAGATCACAAGTAGGCAGAGAGGCAGGCAGAGAGAAAGGAGGGGAAGCAGGCTTCCCCCTGAGCAGAGAGCCCAATGCGGGGCTCGATCCCAGGACCCTGAGATCATGACCTGAGCCAAAGGCAGAGGCTTAACCCACTGACCCCATATGGTCTCACTGTTATAGAGAGCTGGCTCTATCCTCTTAGATAGTTCTTGATTTCCATTCTTGTAAGAAATGTTAGTGTGTCTATGAAAATAGACACCACAGTTTTAAATACTCAAGATACAGACCTGAATAAGAAAAACACGATCACTACCCTCCTGGAGCTTACAGCCTGGGGTGGGGGCAGGAAGAAGAAGAGCCTATTAACCAATCAGGCGGTAGCATGATTTCTGAAATAAATTCCTTATCTTTGCAATCTGAGAGGGCTAAAAATTGCTGAGGTAGCTATATCCTTTCCACTCAATCATGCAATATGTAGCCTTTTCTATTCAAATGAAGACTCTCAGAATTGATCACTACATCTATATACAACCAACTGATATTCATCAGCCAAACATTGCTCAATGGGCAAAACAGCATTTTGAAGACTTATATCCATCTGTTACAGATTACGTTCCTTATTAAAACAACTATTTACTAGGTAGGCTTTCTCCACGTAGATCATATTTGCAATACTTCATTATACCACGTTATATACTCTTACCACTTTACTACCAAATGTAAGCCATGAGGTGTGCTGGTGAGAAACCTGAGTCAGACCTAAATTCAAATCCTAACTTGCCAGATGCTGGCTGTGCAACCTTCGGTAAATTAGCGAGATTCTCTAGGTCTCAGTCTCCTAAAATATAAAATGAGATTAAACAGAACCAGTTTCACAGGGCCGTGAGAAAGGAGGGAACAGGATGGTGCAGTGAGGTACTTGGCAGTCCGTGTGTGTCACGTGGCAGGCGTGCAACAATATGGGTACGACTCATTAAATCATTATTTAGGTCCTTGTTTAGTTGTAGCAGTTTATTAAGCTTTCTTAATAAATAAGCTTTCTTTTCTAAGTTTTTAAAATCCCTGCCCACTGAGAGCTGAGACCAAGGAAAGCATATTCATTCCCTGTCGTGGGCAAAATCATGACTTCCAAAGATGTCTGCAGCCCAGTCCTCGGTGAGCATGCCGCCTTTCACGGCCAAAGGGACTTTGCAGGTGGGATTACGGTAAGAACCTGGAATCGGGGGAGATTATGGTGTATTATCCAGTGCACCCAACATAATCATGTGAGTCCTTAACAGCAGGAAATCTTTCCCTGCTGTAGTCAGAGAATGGCCAGGGACGGAATGTTGTTGGCTTTCAAGTCAGAAGGGGGCTCACATCTAAAAAATGGAGGCAGCCTTTGGAAACTGGAAAAGCCAAAGAAAAGGATTCCCTTCTAGAGCTTCCAGAAGGGAATGCAGCCCTGCCAACACATGACTTTAGCCCAGTGAGGCCTGTCTCCGAATTCTACCCTATAGAACCCTTAAGATAATAAATGTGTGTTGTTTCAAGTCTCTACGTTCACGGTAACTAGTTACAGCAGCAGTAGAAAACTATTACAGTCCCCAAAGAGAAATCAATTGTGTTAATTTTCCAATATTAAGAACTGTGGAACTCTCACAAAATGGTACATAGGACCGAATTTACAAAAAGAGGTACACCAGGGTGAGTACAGCCCAGCCATGTATCATTTCGCCCTTAATATCCTCCTATTCAGGGTCCAAGAGAAAGCTCCACATCAAAGGAATCATAGACCCCGAGGCACAGAGATTGAAACAGAGATGGAAAACCACCAGGAGTTTAAGGATTCAAGTTCAGCCCCAGAGACTGACCCCTACTAGGGGTGGCCCCATCAACCATTCTCTCTCTCTCTGGCTCTGTTCCCTGTTCACCAAATGAAAAGGTCAGGTCCTCCTGCAGTACCATGAAGCTCCAAAGTGAGTCAGGGAGATCTTTTTTTCCTCCTTTTTGTACACTGTGTTTTAAGAATTTATTACCAGAGAGTCACTGACCAAATTTTTAGATTTAAACATGTTTTATGAATACTAGCATCTCAATGGCAATAGCATACAAAGCAAGAGAAGACTAGTCTTTTACAGCATTTTCCAAGGCTTTCAAAAATCCAAATCTAAAAAATTGGAAGAAATGTGCTTAAATCTGACAGTTAAGGTAACAAAATAAATTATTTTTCTCCTGACTTCACTGTTTACGTAGCAATAGTTTTCTTCTTGATTTTTAGAAAATGTAATCATTTAGGCACTTTAATAAATAAAAATTTTAAACAAAATCCTCAAAATAAGACTTTAGGGATCAACATCACATTAACTTTGGGGTTGATGTCTGATGAAATACATCACTTCGGAATCGTCTATCTTCATTCAAGACCCAATTTCTGTTTCTAAAGAAAGATAGGTCTTACATAACTTTGGTATACCTCAAATATCTTACATAACACAAGGGAAAACTGTGGGATGAGGCCAAAAACACACAGCAAGCCTATCTGTAAAAGGGGAAATATCACCCTGAAACAAGTTATAAATTACAGATTAACCTTCTATACAGGCCATTCCTAAGTAACTGTGTTATCAGCATTTTCTGAAATAAATCCATCAGCAATGCAGTAGACCTCTTTGATTTAATCATTAGACAGTACCTGCGAGGACTCAAACTTTAAGACTATTACCAAGATGGAAACCAAAATAAATAAATAAGTAAATAAAAGAGAGGAAGCAAAATTTCTATACTAGTTCTGCTACGGTGTATGGTATGTAACAAGGAGCTCCTAAGACAGGCCACGATTATCAGCATATTAATGACCTGAAGCACTAAGGGACAAGTTTTCTTTTTCTAAGGGACAAGATGAAAGAGACCTAGTAACACACAAAAATCTCATGGAAAGAAAGCTGGTATCCTACAGACATGCACTGAAAGTCAAGAACTGCTACATTTTCCGCTCTGCGATGCTATCTGGAGACTCTGATGGGACAAATGAAAAAGCTCCAAAAAATATTTCCCTGCTTTTGTAAAAAGTGCTAGAATGATGGCATGTGCCAATCTTTTTAAAAAATGAATGAATAGGTTAATACTGATCTCTGCTAGAAGAGAATGCTCAAGGCCAAGGTCTGCAAAACAGGGACTGGTCTCAGGTTTAAGAGCATAAAGATTCAAGTAAGTTGCAGAGAACAAATATTCTTGCAGCTTTCACGATGCTACAATTTCTCATCAGGACCATTATTATTCTTGTTGAGGCTCTACTTCCAGTTCCATAAGTTTTCCCTCTTCACCTAGTCGTACTTTTTCTAGAATCTCCACTAATTTTTTTTAAAGATTTTATTTATTTATTTGACAGACAGAGATCACAAGTAGGCAGAGAGGCAGGCAGAGAGAGAGAGGAAGAAGCAGGCCCCCCGCTGAGCAGAGAGCCCGCTGTAGGACTCGATCCCAGGACCCTGAGATCATGACCTGAGCCGAAGGCAGAGGTTTAACCCACTGAGCCACCCAGGTGCCCCACCCACACACTATTTTTAATGTATGATTTTGCTAAACAAGGTTTTTGGGTCTTTTGGTTTTTTGTTTGGTTTGGGTTTTGTTTTTTTTTTTCCCCAGGAAGGCAAACATTCAGTCACTGCAGAAATGTCTGCAAATAGAACAGGGATCCTTCAACGGTCCCGCAGGCCACAGCCTCAAGCCACAGGTTCTCAAAGCTTGTGTATATAAGTCACTAGGGCAAGTTTACCAAAATGAACATGAAATAGTCATAGACCTTATATAAGACTCTGAATCACTAGAGTCACAGACAGGCCTATAAATGTGCTCTTCCAAAAAGCATCCAGGTGACTCTCAGGACAACATTGTCAGAAATACTACAAATGCTCCTGGGGTGCGCTTCTCTCCCAAAATTGTTCAGCATTTACAAAAAGTCAATGTCCACTCCATTAAGTCCTTCCAGTGGATAAACATATATATATATTTGAATGCTTACAGTGCTAGGTAGATTAAAGAGAAATAAGATTGAATTTCTCTCTGGGAAAATGTGGAAATGCACAGAAAGAGACATATGTAAATTACAAGATTTTTTACATTCTTATGAGAAGTCCTGTAATGAGTGGCGTCTGCTTTATTACCTACAGAGAATGAACTCTAACCCTTCACATCCAAAATAAGAGTTAACTGGGAGGCAGTGCTGCCTCAAAAAAAAAAAAAAAAAAAAAAAAAGACATTTTTGAAAAAAGGAAGAAAACAAGATAATCAGATACTCCAAAAAATTTCTCCTGAACAAGATACCTGCTCGCATCTTTATGTGTTATGACAGGTAGACTATTCTCTGTGTAAGGGCACAGTAATTTCATAGTATTTAAACAACCCACCTAAAGTATACTGCATCAATTAGGAACACATTTATCTTGGAGAGCTCATAGGGAGGTTGCTCAGAAATACCTTTTCCCTAATCCTCCTAGCTGTGTAAGAGAATGAATGTCAAATCTGTGCTTCCTCTAAGATGAGTATATGTCAGCCCCCGGATTTGATGACTAGATCTACAAGTGGTACTTGAAAACTGTAAAAGGTTTTAAGAACTTCTCATCCTTACATCTAGTTTCACCTTCATTAGAGCAATCAGGCCCTACCTCGTGTCACTGCTTAATCTTTACAAGAACACTGACCTCTAAATCTTTTCCCACGTTCTACGTCTCTGCTAGGCAACCATGAGCATTCATACTTGTGTGGATATAAGGATCTTCAGCTTAGATCTTTCCTCTGAAATTTAGACCATTTTTGGTGTTGCTTATGTTGAAAAATGGCACAGCCAGCCATTCAGGTGAGCACATCCAAAATATAAATTTCTTGTTTCCTCATGACCTATGTGCAGTCCACGAAAAAAAAAATGCACCTCGATTTCACTACCACCGCCCCCCGCCCCCCAACCTCAACCCCAAGCCTTCCTAGAAGGGAAATTCTGAAGCAGAAATTGGGCAATAAGCAGAGCCAATGAACCAGAAACTAGTGAACTATAAAGCAATCACGAAAGTAGGGAGGAGGGGAAAGAAGAAGTAGGCCAACCACAAGGGCAATTAAGCACCAACCGACGTAAAACACTCATCCTGGAAAAGAGGGAAGTAGCCAGAAATCGGTCTTCGTGAAGGATGGCGATGCCCATTACAGATGTTGACGCCAGACAGGCAGGTCCAACCAGTACCAACACTGGGACAAAGGTCAACTGTAAACACGGGGAAGGAGTAGAGGCGGGAGTTAGAAGCAGCAGTACTCCTGGGTGACAGACGATCGGGGTAAAGGATCCGGGTAAAGCTCTGTAGCTTTATTCTACATTCAGCTTTCGATTTGTAGGCTCACTTCTGTTCCTCAAAGGCCTTCTAATGTCCTGAGGAAAACCATCTGAAGACCCAGATTTTTCATAAAAACAAAGAACTGGCTGGCACATAAAGGCAATGCCAGCTAAGGAAAATGAGAATCAGAACTGTTACAGCAGCAAGAACACATATTTTATGCAGAATACTGAGAGGATAATGATTCTTCGAGGGATACTGTAGAGCAGCAGAAGGCAAAAGAATGGCCCTTAGGGCAAACCCTGCCCACCATCTGTTTTTGTAAATAAAGTTTTATTGGAACACAGTCTTCTTCATTTGTTTATGGACTGTCTATGGTTGCTTTCATGCTGACCTGCAGAGTTGACTCTTTACAGAAATGCTTGCAGACTCCTGTTACAGAGCATCAGATGCAGAGCCTATAAATCCACAGAATTTCATCTAGTAATTAGAATTGGTTGGTTTTGCAAGGACAGGTTGCAGAACGGAAATACGTCCCGTAGAATCTACATCTTGAGGCCTAAGAATGAATTGAGTGTACAGAGTAGAATGTCCAAAATATTATCTGTGAATAAAAGGGCAACTAGCTCCCCATCCAGATAAGCAGAGGAGGCTATGATAAGCTTCTGATGAATGCTGACATTACCTAGTTCAGGCAAAAAAAAAAAAATACAGATATATATTTTCTATGTGGGAGCTTATCTATATAGGAGATATAGATAAGAAAAGCCTGGTGGGAAAATCAACCCCAAGGTAAGAAAACACATTTGTTATGAGTTTGTGAATTCATACTTGATTTGCTCTATGTTTTTTTGGTGTACATAATTTTATTTGATGATGATTTCCTACCCAGAAAAAGAGAAGGGCTAGTTCACTAAAACCCTGACTGATAGATAACCCCTGGGAGAGGGTGATTACCAGAAAGAAGAAATGAGGCCTATCGAATAAAAAAGCAGACACAATCACGAAATGTCTCACCCATCTGGAATCTGAACAACAACCTCACCCAAAAGAGAAAGATTCTCCTATTACTGGATTCGTAATTTATAAGGTCTTCTATCCTTTTAAATGGCGTTCTGCACAAATGTGGGAGAGGTCGATGGCGGGCAGGCCCCTAATGGCTGTCAATGATTTTCAACCATCGTCCAGACGACTGGGATGGGATGTAAGTAAAGTGCGAAGAGTGCACTGTCATGAAGCAGGAACTATTTCGGGATTGTAACTGTGACCGTGGATTATTATTTTAGAAAGAATCAACTCCTGGCTTAATGAATCAAAGCTGGACAGTGACAATATTAGGAGACAATTAATTCTGTACCTTGTTGGGCTATATGGGAGAGTCCAATCTGTTCCTGGAAGGGCCCTGGGATGATTTAGATCATTTACAAAATTATACTGAGTTTTCTTAATGCGGATTAGCAGGAAAAAGTTAAGTGACTTTAAAACCAAAAACTGAGAAGTCGAATACATTAGAAGGACTCAGGAAGTAGGACACATGGAA
Organism: Lontra canadensis; assembly: GCF_010015895.1. Taxonomy (NCBI): domain Eukaryota; kingdom Metazoa; phylum Chordata; class Mammalia; order Carnivora; family Mustelidae; genus Lontra; species Lontra canadensis. The sequence goes on along the minus strand of NW_022631096.1, from coordinate 3,973,470 downwards.
TAACTCTCAAATGTGTTGCAATTGTTTCTTTAAGGGGGAAATGAGAATTCTACAAGTCTATTGGGATGAAACACTTTGAGTAAGAAGTCAGAAGACAAATTTTAAAATTCAGGCAACGTAAGAATACAGAGAAGATAGAAGATAAAATGAACATAAAGAAAAAGGGTTAGTATTGAACTGCGTATTAAAATTACATGAGATTTGGAATCAAAGAGTTGAGGGACTGCATTCCAGCTCAGTATCCATTTTTATGGCCACCTGCATATTTGTGATTTTAAAAAGACATGCATGCTTACTGCATATGTATACTTATGAAAGCATGAATTGTATTGTTATATTGTATTACTATGGAATTTATTTCCACCTAACCTTTTTGAGTAAATCTGCTGGCCTGTATGAAGGCAAAGGAACCTAAGACTCTTTTCATGAAGGCTGGACAGAGTAGGTGAGGAGACACAGAGGCAGGACCCAAGCAAGAAGAAGAAGACAATCAAAATCTTGAAGATAGAAGTTGAACATCTACACCTTCTCATCCCTGCTATAAACTCATGATGGCATTGACAACTTGGGTAGAAGGCCTGACCTAAAGTGTGGGGGTGATACACAGCAAAATGAATTTACAGGCATCTTAAACTATAAAGGAACCAAGATCCTGAAATACTTCTCGTAAGGGATGTTAATTAGAAATTAATAATAGAGGCCAGCATCCATTATTCTTATTAACAGATGCCATTGTTGTATCTTTAATCCCAACAGGAGCACTGTCTTTATTGTTTTATTTTATTATCAATAGAAATATTTAGAAACACTATGACAAGCTCACTCCTACCTCCTATCTTCAGTCCTCTTGACCTAACTTACCCACCATAGGTTTTTCCAGTACCTAAGCAGGCATGGGTCACACGTACATCTATATATGCAATGCCCATACATTCACTTACAAATTATATTCTTCTCTCAAATGCAGTAATAATAAAAGTCCTTCTTAGGGATTTGGTCCAAAGATTAACTTTCCAGATATGACGAATTCAATGCACAATGGTATCAATCGCATACACTCCTGTCCATTACCAATACTTTATAATACATAATTAGCCTAACTACCTTATTAATGATTACTGAAATCTCCAAAATCATCAATAATTCAGTTAGGTATGTGATCTTAAAGAAAGTTCTCTTTCAGAATAAGGGTTGACTTGGGGCACCTGCGTGGCTTAGTGGGTTAAGCCTCTGCCTTTGGCTCAGGTCATGATCTCAAGGTCCTGAGATCGAGCCCCGCATCAGGCTCTCTGCTCAGCGGAGAGCCTGCTTTCCCCCCTCTCTCTGCCTGCTGCTTGCCTACTTGTGATCTATCACTCTCTGTCAAATAAATAAAATAAAATCTTAAAAAAAAAAAAAAAGGGTTGAGGGGCGCCTGGGTGACTCAGTGGGTTAAAGTCTCTGCCTTCCGCTCAGGTCAATTTCAGGGTCCTGGGATCGAGCCCCGCATCGGGCTCTCTGCTCAGCAGGGAGCCGCTTCCTCCTCTCTCTATGCCTGCCTCTCTGCCTGCTTATGACCTCTGTCTGTCAAATAAAAAAATAAAATCTTTAAAAAAAAAAATAATAAGGGTTGACTAGCCAGGGCTTTCAGACTAATTCTTCAGGTAACTGAAAAATAATGAGCAATGACACTGTACTTGAAACTATTCTAGCTGAGACGTATTCATCTGAAAATGCTTAAGAGACTAGAATAAAAACTAACTGATAAGGAAATCCCTCTAGAAGTGTTTTCTGATGAGCTGAATGAAGTTCAAGGAGTGGGTAACACAAAAAGTTTAAAGCAAGGCCTACTCTTCCTTGGGGTTTCTGTAGAAAACAAAGGGTTTTGTTAAAGAGCATTCCCTAGTAACAATAGAATATAAATCACCGACTCCACACAGGTAAGAATCACGTCTATTCCACTATTGTTCATTGCCAGCACGCAGCACAATGCAAAGGACAGATTAAGGGCTTGATAATTACATGTTGAGCAAAGAAACGCACAAACTTCCTGTAATAAACCAGGATTTGACACAAGCTTGTCTTCACGATGATTTATGAAAAAAAAAAAAAAAGGTCATAAAAAATGAACCTGAAAACTATACGATCGAAGAGTAAATGAGAAAAGGAAGGGTAAGTGCTTCATTGGCAATAATGAGTTTTCATGCAATTTTTCTGATAGATACTGAACATGATGACTCTTCTGCAAAAGGTTTTCTTTTCTAAAGGGGAAAACAGAAAATAAAACAAGTAATAAGATTATAGTTTCCTGCAGAGACACTCTTGACTCGCTAGTCCTTTAACCACAGCACTGCTGAAGGACATGGGTTGTGAAACACACATCCACACACATCCACGCACATACAGGTACATACGCACTTAAAGCACGTCTTGGTCTTTATGTATAATTTTACTGCCTCCACAGTGTACTGAAAAAGGTTGTTTTTTTTTTGTTTTGTTTTGTTTTGTCTTTGTCAAGAATTTTCATCTCTGATTCTGTGTCACATAGCTCTCGGATGGATTACTCGTGTGCCTATTTACTTTTTTTTTTTTTTTTTTTTAATTCCCTGCACTGTCAAGGCATTACCTGCACGTGACAATTTGTTTGGCCCCATTTGCTACAACTATACAATCCTAGTAGTCTCTAGACATGGGTACTATTTTCCAAAAACTCTTCTGACTTATTCGGTCATGCAAACTTTTATGTTGAACAGGACTTCAGTAATCACGATCTCTAAGCATCAGAATCACCCGAAGGCCATGTGAAAAATACAGATTCCCAGCTTCCACTCCAGAGTTTCTGATTCAGGGGTCTGGGGTGAGGCCAGAGAATCTGCATTGTCGTCAGGTTTCCAGGTGATGCCCTGAAGACTGCACTGAGACTTCTACATCCAGAAACATAAGAAGAAAAATGACTGGGGCGCCTGGGTGGCTCAGCCAGTTAAGCGTCTGCCTTCAGCTCATGTCATGATCCAGCGGTTCCGAGATCGAGCCCTGTATCAGGCTCCCTGCTCAGTGGGGGAGTCTGCTTCTCTCTGTCCCTCTCCTCCTCTCCCCACTCATGCTCACATTCTCTCTCAAAATAAAAAAAATAAAAATATAAAACCTGATACTAAAAATATATGCGATTACTGGGCGCCTGGGTGGCTCAGTGGGTTAAGCCGCTGCCTTCGGCTCAGGTCATGATCTCGGGGTCCTGGGATCGAGTCCCGCATCGGGCTCTCTGCTTGGCAGGGAGCCTGTTTCCCTCTCTCTCTTTCTCTCTCTCTGCCTGCCTCTCCATCTACTTTTGATCTCTATCAAATAAATAAATAAAATCTTTAAAAATATATATATATATGAGATTACTAACAGAGGGACGCCTGGGTAGCTCAGGGTGGTTAAGCCTCTGCCTTTGGCTCAGGTCATGATCTCATGGTCCTGGGATCTCTGCTCAGTGGGGAGCCTGCTTCCCCTCCCCTCTCTATGCCTGCCTCCCTGCCTACTTGTGATCTCTCTCTCTCTCAAATAAATAAGTAAAAATATTTAAAAAAAATTTTTTTTAAATGCTTTAAGATTACTAACAGAATAATGACAGCTAGTCTTCCATTTCCTAAAACTACGGAAGAGTGAGGATAATGCCTAAGGACTGAAGGCAATTCCTTTGACCAAAACTTGGACATAAACGCCCAAGCCAAGAGTTCTATTTGACATAGATGTCCTTACCAGCAGGAAGCCTGCATTCCGCTGATCAAGAGGGGCTTCTCAGGAGACCTTTATGCAGATCTCACTTTGACTATAAAGTTCACTGGAATGTGAACAAGAGGTGACAAATGGCGACGGAGGGGACAGCAGTCATCAGGGCTAACTTCTAGGAAAGGTAGAGCCTGTGCATTCCACAGCGTTACGCATCACTTACTCTCATTCCTTCAACATTTACGGGGAGCCTTGCACATGCTGATACTGGGTTTGCATACTTAAAGATGTCCTCATCGGGAGAGGGAGGAGGGGATGCATTTTTTAAAACTCCTAATAAGTCAAACGCATCATGATAGAGGCATAGAGGAGAGGGTACCACAGAGGCTCAAGAGAAGGCAGAACTGTGCAGAAGTCTAGAGAAGTTCTGAAGGGAAGGGACAGCAGCTGAATTCTAAGGAAAAGGAAGAACTGGAGAGGTAGAGAGCAGGAGGAGGACCTTCCCGGCGGAGGCAACCACATGATCAGAGGCACGGAACTATGAGCCCACACCGCTGCTAGAGGCACAGCGAGCACAAGTGTGTGGTTGGAGGGAAAGAGGAATAGGGGAAAAGCCTGAAAATGCCTGGGGGCCGATCATGGTTGGAGGGGCCCTTAAAAAGGTGAACTTCAATCTGGAGGTAAAGGGACACTTTTAAAGCAAAGGGCTCTCATGGTCCAATCTGCTTTTTAAACAGTAACTCTCCCGGCAGCAGAGAACAAACTAGACATGGGAATGGGACAGAAGGAAATGCTGGAGGGAATGAGCCAATTTTGAACAAGCCAAGCAAGCCCCAGGGGAGAAGGAGTGGGGGTGAGGAGCCCAGGTCTTCCCTGACAGGTGTTTTGGAGATGTCACAGAGAGGACTCGGTCCCCAGGCTGGCACAGGGGTGTGGTAGCAGCAAGAGGTGGAGGTCACTTACCTTCACAATTCCAGCTTTAGCCATGCAGTCTGTGCAACGCGGCAGTCCGTCGTTATGTCTGATATTTACTGAGCTTAAGTCAGTACAGGTGTGTAAGATATGCTCTCTGTCCATTTCATTCTAACTTGTAACCATGCTTTTGCCCAGACAGAAACACATTCCCAGAAAAAAAAACTCTGCAGGACTGGAATCTGCCCCAATAGGGCATTCTCCAGAGACAATTACAAAGTTTAGCAAAGCATGTCCTCCCTTGATTTTGTGTTTGGGCAGGGGTAAGGAGAATCTAAAGGATGGCAACGATGGCAAAGACCTAGGTGACAAAGTCATGGGGCATTTGCAGACACCCCCAAATGCAACAATTCCATGTCAAAGAAAGATACAACTATCTTCTCGTAATAAAGGGAAGGAATTTTTTTTTTTAAAGATTTTACTTATTTATTTGACAGAGATTACAAGTGGGCAGAGAGAGAGAGGAAGGGAAGCAGGCTCCCTGCTGAGCAGAGAGCCCAATGCGGGGCTTGATCCCAGAACCCTGAGATCATGACCTGAGCTGAAGGCAGAGGCTTAACCCACTGGGCCACCCACGTGCCCCAAGGTAAGGAATGTTCTTGACCCCTATATGCGGTTACCCCTACACACACATGACGGAGCTTCAACCAACTTTGCCAGGCACGAGAAATTTTTAAAAAGTAACCCTTGAAAATTCTGAGTTAAGAAAAAATAAGCAAATGTTAAAGGAAACACCTGTCTTAAATGGCACTGTCAATTACCCTTCATCCTTTCTCGATCCTGACTTACAAAGTTCCAAACCATCATTCCATCCGTCAGAAGCACCTCATACTAAATGTCTCATGGTGCTGTAACGTCTATATTTAGTACTTGGACCTATTTCTAAAGCATCCTATCACTTGTCATTTGGTAATGCTTGCGATTTCTTAAATAAGCCTAATGATTTCAAATTCCTTCATCTCAAATTTAACTTAGGAACTTATAGATATGCCAATGCGAAGTCCAAATTCTGCAGCATAAAGCTTATAAAAAGCTCAAAGAGGTTCATCTGAGTTAGCCTTCTCTTGAAGACCAAAGTGTTAACAGCTCACTTGGAGGAAAGTTAAACTATTACAATAAGCACTGGACATTTACGGTGTATTTTTACCAGGCAGGAGCAACTGTCAAGAGAGAACAGGCTCTGTTACTCATAGATCATTCTCAAGCAGTTAGTGACCAACCCCTTACCCTTCATGTCCTAAAACATATTATTGTGCACTTTAAATAATACTTCGGCATTAAGGGCAACGGAAACACCTGGAGCTGATTTTCACACTACTTTGCTAGCCCAGGGTATAGTCCAAAAGCTCGTCAGGCTAAATCTCACCCCTGACCTGCCAAATATGACTACCAGAATCCAGTCACCTCCCCGCATCCCACAGCTATGTCTTCCCCACGCTCCCTCCATAAACGTCACATCTACTTTCTGCTCACAACTTGAATGGTCAGCAGCGACAGCGCACGTTGCCAATTCAAGAGGAATAACAATTGCTTCAGCTGACACTCAAGAACCAAGATGCCTGTGTTTACTTCTGCTAACTATTCGTCTGAAATACGCACACCTCGGGAATTTTACAGGGCACTTGCATTAGGGACGGCCCGAAGCAGCTGCTGTTGGGAGTGGAAATCAGCAAGTTCAGGGCGCTACAGCAACAGAGCACAGTTGTCTGGGGCGGGGGTGGGGGTGGGTAGGGGAATGAGGGACAGGTGAAGGTTTTAAGTCCCAGGGAAGGCAGAAAGTGAAGCTTCAGGCCCACCTACGGAGACCTTGGGTGGCCTTTACTCTGGGACCTTGGTCAAGTCACCTACTTTTCATCGTTTTTCTCTCACATACTAAGTATATCACACCAGAAAGTTGTTGTTTTGTTTTATTTTGTTTAAATCGGATTCCTTGCACTGGCAGCGTCTTGCTCCTTCTCTTATAAACAGGGAAGTAGCCACAGCAACTATATTCAGTGAGATTTAGCCCTTGTCCGATGATGCATTGGGCCACATTATCCCTTATTTCATTGACATTTTCTGGTCTGACCCACCAACCTTTTGGTTCGTAAAGCCAATTCCTACCTCCACTTGAGGCATTTCTTCAGAGATTTCCTTAACTCAAAATTAACCAGATATAAGCTTGCTTAGATCCTAAAAGTAAACAAAACCAGTCAATTCATCTGCAAAATGCTACCTTCTGAAACCCCTAACCCAAGTACTCTTCAGGTCAACACATCTCCTGGAAGGCATTAATATGCCTTCCAGGAGGTTTTTAGTTTCTTATTAATTAACGGCTTCTCTTCCCATTCTCTTGCAGGAAATGGAGGGTAAGTTTTTTAGAACAAATCCTCTGCTGCAAACAACTAAAAATGGTAAGTTAATTGTAATAAACATTATCTTCAAACGGCTTGACAAAATAGGGAATTTTCAAGACAAATTCTGAAGAAAATCTTGAACCCAGAAATATAAGCAAAATATCTGGACAATACAACCCCAATCTCCTTTAAGAACATTTGTCCATCCAAAGGAAGGGAATGGCAGTGAAGGTTCCAGGGCCTGCCCGAAGTGGAGAATCTTACGGTAAATCCTCTTCCTACTAGCCTGGGACTCCAAACAGCTATCCTTAGAGAGAACCCCACAAAATCTGTACCTACAGGTAAGCAAAATAAAACCTACCTCCTTTCTCACCCCAGAGAACTGAGGGACATTATCTTGACCCTGAGGGAAGCTCGAGGGGAAAGCTGAATCTAAAGACTGGTTCTTGAAGCCCAGGTGAGCAGAGCAATGGGCCTTGGAACTCAGGCCATGAACTTGGTAAGGTCCCAGGATCCCGCAGGAACAAGCACAAACCATCTTAGCAAGCATGCGTGCCCTTTCATCCTATGCCTTGAGAAATGCCATAAACCACTTTTCCTAACCAAGAACAGCACAGAATTAGAGATAACGAAGCACAGAAAGGAACAAGGCACTGGGAGAGAACCAGCATATACTGAAATCCCCACACACAAATTATGAAACAAGTATGCTTACTCTGCTAAAAGAAATACACAGCAAACTTGAAATTATCTTTCGGGACCAGGAAAATATAAAATGCAGCAGAGAAGATTTGAAAATGGACCAAATCAAACAGCTAGAAATAAAACAAGAATTAAAATGAAAAGCTTCGTGGACAGTCTTCCTAGCAGACTGTCCACAGCAGAAGGGACAGTAAGCGAAGCAGAAGGTGGGCGAGGAGAAACAACAGCAGAGGGAGACAAGTGTTGGGAGGTCTGAAGGAAAGGGAAACAGAACTGGGTCACACACTCCTAAGTATAAAAGTTCCAGGAGGGGGCGCCTGGCTGGCTCGGTCAGTTAAGCATCTGCCTTTGGCTCAGGTCATGATCCCAGGGTCCTGGGATCGAGCCCCACATTGGGCTCCCTGCTCTGCGGGAAGCCTGCTTCTCCCTCTCCCACTCCCTCTGCTTGCGTTCCCTCTCTCACTGTGTCCGTCAAGTAAATAAACTCTTAAATAAATAAATAAATATATGTAAGTATGTATGTATGTATATATGTATGTATGCTTGTTCCAAGAGGGAAGGAAATGGGTAGAGGACGTCTTTGAAAAGATATGGGTAAGGATGTCCCAGAATAAAGCAAATGCATGGGTTCAGGAACGCCAAGGGATACTGAGCAGGATCATAAAGGAATTCATACCTAAGTACATCACAGTGAAACTGGAAAAGAAACAAAAGAAAGAGAGAGAGAGAGAAAATCTTAAAAGCATCCAGAGAAGAAAGCAGATTATCTTCAAAGGAGTGGCACTTAAAGTGACAACTAACTTCTCGGCAGATCTCAATTGATTAAAGTACAGACAACTAGCCGCATCTTGGTTTCGGAGCAAACTGTATATTTTATCTAATACTATAATTGCATGCTGACTAAGCCCTTTCTCTGAACTCTTTCTCAAGGTAATGGGAACAAAGAGGATGTAAATTTCTGAAAATAATTCTGAAACATTTGGCATCTTTTAGCTTTATTATCCAATAATGTGGTAAAGTCACTGTACTAGAAATAATGGGTGCTCGGCTTATAAGTTTTGTCTGTGTTAAAATCTTCCCACCAATCAATTAAAATACCTTCCTGGAGCTGTGCCGCAGAAAAAGAGACGAGTAAGCGGAATCGATTCTTTCCTGGTAATAAATGAACCTCCAGATGATACACTTAAATACATCTCGAGTGCACTGGTGAAGCACCTGGAGGTTGTCTGCTCACTAGGTCTTCTTCCGGGTGAAGGTTTTCACAGAAAAAGTTCATTCACGTAATTCTCAGATTTTTCACTTGTACATTATACCTTGTCGATAAAACTTCACTGACAATTGTGAAATGGCAGAATGTACTCTATGTCTCGGAGCTCGGGCCTCAGTAATTTTGATGTTAAAAAGGCAATCAAAATGACTTACCATACAGGATCCCAGTACAAATACGTCAGCTTAATCCACTTCCTTTAAAAAGCCGTCTGCTACTTTTCTAGTAAATATTTGCTTGACCAAGAGGAGAACAGATACACTTGGGAATCTTAGTAATGGAAATTTTAAGAGGTATCCCTTCAATTAATAGCTTGATAAAAATTCAGGCTAACTACACAGAAAAAAAAAAAACATGGTCTGACCTGAGCCCATGGCAGCCACCCAACGACTGAGCCACCCAGGCACCCCTAAAAGACACTTCTTAAGTACGTTAGTGTAGAACATCATCTCTGGAAAATACACAGAGCCTATAGCCTGTAGAAAGTAAAAGGAAGTATCTTATACCAAAAGTTAATGGTGGAGAAAAGCCAAAACTAAATTTGAAAAAACATAAGCCAGTGAAAATAAGTTATATGATTTTATAATTTGGGGGGCACTTAGGTGGCTCAGTGGGTTAAAGCCTCTGCCTTCGGCTCAGGTCATGATCTCAGAGTGCTGGGATCGAGCCCCGCGTCGGGCTCTCTGCTCAGCGGGGAGCCTGCTTCCTCCTCTCTCTCTGCCTGCTTCTCTGCCTACTTGTGCTGTCTGTCAAATAAATAAAATCTTTAAAAAAAATTACAGAATTTTATAATTTTTTAAAGCAAATATGCCAAGGATTTCTCAAAAGCTGTGTCTAGTTTGGGGCACCCGAGTGGCTCAATCAGTTGAGCATCTGACTCCTGGTTCTAGCTCAGATCCTATCTCAGGGTTGGGGGGATTGAGCTGAGTAGGTCTCCGTGCTCAGCAGGGAGTCTGCTGGAGACCCTCTCCCTCTGCCCCTCCCTCCACTCCCGCACACAGGCACGTTCTCTCTCAAGGAAATAAACTAATTTTTAAAAAGGGCTGTGTCTAGTTTGTTTTTTTTTTTTTTTTCTCTTTTTTTTTTTTTGACTGCTTCACACACTTTGGGTCCTTGGTACACATTAAATACGGTAACTCTGTATCCTGTGCTTTTAGGGAACCACTGCATTAGGAAAATCTGATATCACATTCACAGTCAGTACCCAGTTTCTATTAAGAATTCATATTCTTACATGAATTATAGTCATAGCTTCTGTACCAGCAATTTATATATATATTTATCATGTCCTATATTTTCCCTAAATAATCATATACCTAAACAAATCTTGGTGTTTGCCAGATATATTAACCACACTGCTAGCTCGTCTGTCGAAAATCCTACAGAAGATAAACTGTTTTTTGCTAAATACAATCAATTTGTTACTTGTCTAGACCTCACAAGGCATCATTTCTTCAAATACCTTGGGATTTCCGAAAAAATAGTCACTACTAAGTCCTCTGAGTAAAAACGTACCAGGAGCGTATTACACAAAATTTGGCAGGACAGCCTTGTAGGGACCACTGACTTAATAAAATACAGACTTTGGTTTGCTTTTACATCTGAATTTTTTACACCTCATCTAAATCTACCTTCTTAATTATCAGACAAGGCTATCAAGCTCAGTCATTTTAAAGATTTTTTTAAAAACTTATTTGACAGAGAGAGAGAACACAGCAGGCGGAGGAGCACACAGAGGTAGAGGGAGAAGCAGACAGCCTGCTAAGCATGGAGCCGGAAGGGGGGCTTGATCCCAGGACTCTGGGATCATCACCTGAGCTGAAAGGCCCAGACACTTTAAGTGAGGGCCCCAACCATGTGAGTTTAATGCTCCTTTTTCTTGATGGCCTGCCTGCCTGAACAGTGCCCTTTCCACACCAGCACACTAATTTCCTCTAGCAGCTCCCGCCTTCCCCTTCCTCCCAGGAGGTGAATGCTTACTACACAGGTTAGAGGCTCACACACACACACAATGAAGCCAGGCTTCACCTCCAGTCCTTCGAGCTCTGGCCCAGGAGTACCTCCTGCTTACAACCCAGAAGAGCCTTTCAGTCCGCCACTGGCTGGGAATCAGCAGACGTCTGTCCTCCCAGTTCCTGGGATGGGTTCCAGATGAACTCTTCAATCCCTTTCTAGCCATTATTTAAGTCCCTTATTAATGTGAGAATATGAATCAGCAAACTGTGAGTTTCTACCACCCTCAAAGGCTCGAGGCTGAGCTCCTCCCTGCCCTAACCTGTATTGTGTCACTTTTCTGTGAAACTCTGTCTTGAAGACAGTTCCCAGTAACTTTTAGGACACTCCATGACAAGCCCAGATGAAAAACATGATGTGTTAAGTCTTTGGGACATTCCTTTCTTTTAGGTCAAAATCCTAGATCTGCCCAAAATTAGATCTGCCCAAATCCTACAGATAAAGGTTGCTACTAAATAATAATCCTGTAAGATGGAAAGAGTAGCACATACATCTCTCATTCCTCCTCTGCCCCTCCAAACAAGTTAAATAAATAAATATAAATAAACCTCCTAATGCAAATTGAACTGCCACTCTGGCAATTTAATAATGCACCAAGAGACCTTTGACCTCTAGGTCTCTGGGTCAGAGATAATTCAGGTTGTTAGTGATAAAATGTCACTGTGATCAGTGGTCAGTGGCTCACAGATGCAAATGAGTGACTTGGTCTCAGAGCAGCTGTCAAGGCACAGGTGTTCACAGTTTTTTCTGCATGTAGATCATTTCTACAAAGAGGATCCAGAGGGCCCACAGAAATCCTTCTTGTTGGCAGGCCCTCTTGGATTACGACGTTCACACTAGCTACGTTTCAGAGCACGGAGACAGCTCACACGCATACCTCTACACACACACACACACACACACACACACACACACCCATTACCCTTCTCTTCCATATCATGACATTAGGACGACTTAATTCACTGGTCATCTTGTCAGTCAATATTTATTGAACCTACTTGGGTACAAGTTACTGTAACAAGGAACAAATAGATGCAAAGGTCTGGCTGCTTTATATTTAGCCTCAAAATAATTAAAATCATGCCCATTTTACGGACCCAAGCTGCTATTCGATGTCACAGAAATCTGTCTTTCTTCTCCAGAAGCATAATCACACCCAAAGCACTATAAAAGTGCGGCTGAATTCACAGACGGGGCCAATTTTAGATTTGAAAGTATGGGACCCTAACAATTAAAATTGCTCCCCTTAAGTTGGGATGCACCGGTTCTAATGCCCAGACTGAGGTTCCTATTGGACCTTGTGGTTTTCCTCATCTAAAAAGATGAGCAGATGACCTCTGAATTAGATGACCTCTAAAATTACCTTTTCAGTTCTAATAGCGTACTAATTTAGTCATATTTAAGATTTGACTGTTTAGCCAGTACTAATTTTGTTGAAGATTATTTTCATCGTTTATCAGGAGCGATGGTTATTCATTTACATCACGGACTCTTAACATAGCAAGCATGATGCTCCAGGCAATAGCCTGAGTATTTACTAATATTAACTCCTGAAACTGCATCAGCTTACTTAATTTATTCACTGCCTGTTATGCACTTAAAGGAGAACAAAACCATTTTAGATTAGCAAGAATTGTAGACTGAACAAACCTCTAATTTCCATTCACTAGTCCAAATAATTTAAGCACTGACTATTACTGACTGAGAGCTTTCAAATAAATTGTGCACATTTAAACCAGAAAAATAACTAATGGTCAATTTAGGAACAAATCCATGAATAAATGATATCGTTTATTTGCATTCATACTTTCTTCTTGACTGATAGTAATATAATAACTAAACTGCTATCCTTAAACTCCCGCAACTCATTGTTTTAGGCAAATGAGCAATAAGGCCTCATTCATTCAATCACTGCATAAATTCTGAAGAGCAACAACTATGCTTCCAGCACTGTGCTGGTCTGTGGTGATATGATAATGCACAAGACAGACGTGATCTTACGGGTTTATGGTCTAAAGATGTGAAATGCTAAAATGTGCATCTATGACCATTCAATTAAAAATCATATGGATGACAACAGTGCTTTATGTTGTAAAAATTAAAATATATGAGTAACAAGATAAAATGCTCAAAATAGAACAGATTGCTTTGATCTGTCCTGCAAGCAAACATAAATACTCGAAGATAATAAAATATTCAGAAAAATAAGATATTCAAAAGCATGTTTACTATATTATAGACAATAAGGTGATAGACTATAGAAAGCTACCTCACAGTTTACTGGCTCTGCATTTATATTCACTCCTGAAATACGACTACAGGACTAATAATCACAAAAGCAAGCTTATAAAAATCAAACCTATTGATCATTTAAAAGATAGTTCTAGGGGATCCTGGGTGGCTCAAATGGTTAAGTGTCTGCCTTTGGCTCAGGTTACGATCCTAGGGTCTTGGGATCGAGTCCCACATCAGGCTTCCTGCTCAGTGGGAAGTCTGCCTCTGCCTGCCGCTCCTCCTGCTTGCGCTTTCTCTGTCAAATAAATAAATAAATAAATAAAAGATAGTTCTAGCAAATTTTAAGTATAATTATTTCATACCTTTTGAAAGTAATTAAAAAGCAAGCCTATACCCAGAGAAAGCACAAAACCACCTATTTACACACCATGCAAAATTAGTACTTAGAACCTTGGGTAGTAGATCCGTATACATATTTCCCATTTCTTATTTCTCTGGGTGACCAGAAATAGAGTGACCTTCTTCCACGAAACCGCCATCATTACTTAAAGAAGAGGCTTTTAGTTACAAATGTACCATGAAACAGAAGACAATTCTAAGGATGTCCATTATTCACTTAATTTCTCCAGGGAATTCTCAACACAGAACTGCTGTACTCATAACCCAAAACTAGGTGCTTGTAAGTTCTGAACATGAAATATTTTTTTGTTTTGTTTTTTAAGATTTTATTTATTTATTTGACAGAGAGAGGTCACAAGTAGGCAGAGAGGCAGACAGAGAGAAGTCGAAGCAGGCTCCCCGCCGAGCAGAGAGCCCAATGCAGGTCTCGATCCCAGGATCTTGAGATCATGACGCTAGCTGAAGGCAGAGGCTTAACCCACTCCACCACCCAGGCACCTCTCTGTTAGTAATCTTACATATTTTTAGTATCATGGTTTTTTTTTTTAAGATTTTATTTATTTTGAGAGAGAAAAAGAGAGAGAATGTGAGCATGAGTGGGGGGAGGGGCAGAGGGAGAAGCAGACTCCCCACTGAGCAGGGAGCCTGATACAGGGCTCAATCCCAGAACCCTGAGATCATGCCCTGAGCCGAAGGCAGAGACAACCCACTGAGCCGCCCAGGCGCCCTATTCTTTTCTGTTTTACAGGAAGTTGACATATCAATACTAGCAAAACACTGTGAACCTTCCAAAGAGTTATTATATATTTTATACACACACACACACACACACACACACACACACACACGTGAGAGCTGTACCACCAGCAGGAATGAATGAGTTGCTCTCGGGATGCAACTGTAACTTATTACTCGGGCACTGTGCCATCCAGCTGCCGATACGTTTCACAGGAACAAATCCCAGAAGGGCATCTGTGTTAAGGTCAGCAGTAACTTTGTAAAATCACGTATCTAAAATGACAAAAAGGGCATTGAGATCTTCTGAGGCGTTCTCTGTCATGGATGGAATCCTCTGGTGTCGGAAGGCAGAGGCGCCTTGACGTTCTCCCAACAGGCACGTCTCACTGCACATCCCCATAAGACAGTTGCTGCTGCCCCTTGGGCTCCCAGGAGCTTTATTCCCACATGGTGCATTCGGGGCAGAGCAGCAAGATGGCCGCGTGCTGGCTTTTCCTCACAACTGCCAGAGGTAGAATGAAGTAAACCTGACCTTCAGTGGAGGGTGGAGGGAAGCACTGAAGCATGTCTTCACCTTGCAGAGTATGACCGCGGTCACCAAAATCGGATGTGAAAAGCTTTCACTGAGCTTTTACAGTTTTGTGAATATTTATTCTATATTCAGTGCAGTGTCATAAGGGGTGGCATTTTTTTTTTTTTTTCACCATGCATGGTCCAACTTAGAGGCTTTTTTTTTTTTTTTAGTATTTTTTATTTATTTGACAGAGAGCGAGGTCACAAGTAGGCAGAGAGAGAGGGGGAAGCAGGCTCCCTGCCCAGCAGAGAGCGCGATGTGGGGCTCGATGCCAGGACCCTGAGATCACGACCTGAGCCAAAGGCAAGGCTTAACCCACTGAGCCACCCAGGCGCCCCTTAGAGGATCTCTTGGTAGATGGAGTCTTGTGTAGATTTGATCTGAGAGAAGAATAAATGCATAGAGGTTTTGGGGACTATACTCTTTATTTTGTTAATTCCCAAGGAAGGATAATGAATGGCCTTTGTCTTCTCTGCCTTCTTGAAGTGGACCCTAGCCCTTTTCCATGGGGTGTGAATAATGTGCACATTTTGTAAAAATTCTAATGTTGCTTTCCAGATACAAAAATATAAAATAACTATTTCTATTGAGGTTTTCCTTTCCTGTCAGGTTAAGGGCAACTGAGAACACACAATACAGTTGACACGTAAAAAAATAACAAAAGCAAAACACAACCCTTAAGACATACATCTCCCATTTCTATCCAGTTTAATATATGGAAAATTATGTATTTCATTTTCCATTCAACCCAGTATTCAAATAATTGGTTTTCTCTTGACAAACCCACTAGCTCATTTCCATAATTCCTGTATATATAACTCTTTCCCAAAATGGATAATGCATGAGCTCTTCCCTCCCACCACCCCCCAGGGAAGATTCTGGGTATAAAGCAAGGTGACATCACTAAAACAAATTATAATCACAATCTATTTTCTGTATTTGAACTAATTTTTCTGGGACAATATACCAGTCTTCAATATTTTTCTCAGAAAGAGATGACAATTAGTTACAGTATTACCGCTATTATAACTGTTTATAAAAATCTAACTCTTCACGGGCTTCACCGCAGGCTCCCTGTTTTTATTTATTTAAAGATAATTTAAAGTGGGGAATATGGAGAATACCACAATTTTAAAGAGTGAAATACTGTGCTTAACGCAAATACTGTCACTCTTCTGGCAGAGAGGACAGAAAATACCAGAAGAATATAAAAGCAGGTTTGATACATACACAAATAATGTCAACTTAATATACAAATGAAAAATATAGTGAGACAATGAACTTAGTACTTTCAAAAAAAATGTGCTCCAGTTAAATCAATTATCAATCACTACAATTATCCCTTAGCTCAAGAACCGCAAGAGTTAATAAACATACACAGAAAAATGATTCTCACTCACTTACCCTATAAATATTCATTTGCAAAGCACTCTACTAGGTAATACAAGTTACCCTTGCCCATCAAGTCATAAGAGATAAGGAAGGGAAATGTTAGATCTAAAGAACTAATTGCCATGTATTTTAAAATAGTAAGGTTGTGTGTCTGTTATTTAAGATACAAGTGCTCATAACCCATTATTGTACCAATCCATTAAAATATCACTGCTAGTGATCCTCTATTCTCCAAAAATCTATAGGTCAAAGTTCAAGTTAAACCTCAGGTTAAGAATATCTGTTCTTTTTTTTTTTTTTTTTTAAGATTTTATTTATTTATTTGACAGAGAGAGAGAGAGAGATCACAAATAGGCAGAGAGGCAGGCGGAGAGAGAGGGGGAAGCAGGCTCCCCACCGAGCAGAGAGCCCTATGTGGGGCTCGATCCCAGGACCCTGAGACCAAGACCTGAGCTGAAGGCAGAGGCTTAACCCACTGAGTCACCCAGGTGCCCCTCTGCTCATCTTTTTATGAATGTATTACGGATTTGGCATCTAACTCTCACCAATGGTCCAAAGCTATAGAATCTACACCAAATAAATCCTTGATATATGCTATCAACAACATGATAACTATTTACAGGAGCCTGTGTATAAGACCCCGTGAAAAGATGCACAGCCTGTATTTATCAAGTTGTCCTCTGAGGGCTTAAAATTCAGACAACACTGACACAGACATACAAATAAGAAGATACCATTAGATGAACGAACATGGAAAAAATACTTAGATTTTTATGAACATTCAAACCCAGTAAATCATTTCGTGCTTACTTGGTTCCCAGCACAATCCCAAACACTGCTCCTCAGAAGGACCACACGAATTACACACAATTTCCCAAACT
Organism: Lontra canadensis; assembly: GCF_010015895.1. NCBI lineage: Eukaryota > Metazoa > Chordata > Mammalia > Carnivora > Mustelidae > Lontra > Lontra canadensis. The sequence continues at coordinate 3,956,268 of NW_022631096.1, read as the reverse complement.
GGGTACATGTGGAAAGTAAGGCTTAAAAGCTCCAGTCACCATCCAGGTTACACAAGGGGGAGGCCGGAGAGTCTAGGCTCACATCCGCACAAGGAGAGCACAGACCGTGGCCTTCCTTTCAACCATGCTCTGAGGGAACCATAGCAGCCCCTCTCCACCACAGGAGGAAGGCAGCACTCCCGAAAGCCAGGCCAGTACTCAGGGGTTCCAGAAACCTCTGCCTGGTGCTGCTCAAATTCTCCTGCTGCTATGTTCTGAACCGCACTTTCTTTAAACATAGGAATTCTCCTTTGGCCCACTACTTAGGAAAATAACAGAGCGAATGCTGCTTCTTAGTGGCCACACCTCAGAATAGGGATTTTTACTTTTGAGGTGAACAGCCAGATAATTTTTGGAGAATGCAAAATGCTGCTCAGTTCTGGAGTGCTACCCAAAGGCAGGATATCATTTGGTTTAGGGAAGGCTAGATCGGAGGGGCAGGAGCGCGCCGCACCCAAGATGGCTTGGCCCCAGGTGTATCCTTTTTAGCAGGATTTTGTTTCATTCCATTCCCTGTGGAATATATAGGTACAGATACCATCCCTACTTTGTACGTTCTCACACCACTAGGTTTGGAGAGAAGACACAGAATCATCAAAATGATGACTTAAAATGTTCATTCGGGTTTCACTTAAACACTGGCTACATAGGTCCATGTTTTAGGCTCGGCTCAACCCCAAATGAAGTTACAAATGGGTATGACATTGGCCTCCACCCCAAAAAACCCTGCTGTATATTCGCATATTACATGAACATACAACACAAACACAAAACAACCCTTTAATTTAAAAATCCATAACCTTTACTATAGCACAAACTCAAACTCGTAACTGGAAAGCACACTTTCCAAGTTTGAAAGGGAAGGAGGGGAAAAGGGAAGTTCCAAAAAAACAGCCTTTTTCATATACTAAAGCATGTGAAACATAATACAAATGTTCCCACTGTAGCCAGAAAACTAATGTGCTGTGTCCAAAATGACTTCCCTTATCTTCAAGCTGACTTTCCATCAACTACTAGTAGAGTAAGTTACAAATCCTCTTCTTCTGAAATTGTCCTCCGATAGGATAGAAAGTCTGAGGAATAAGATGCAGAGAGGGGAGAAGAGACAAGTTCAAGGACAACCAGAAACCCTTCTAAGTCCTGATAAACTTAAGAACAGAAAGAACATTCGAATCACAAAGCGCATGTATTTCTCAACATTAAATAGCAACACATACATTTATCTCCACAGAAGAAAGCCCTCCTCTCATAAACATTTTTCCTTTAAATATTTGTTGACTATCTCCCTCACTTTTTTTCTTCTTTGATTTTTGAATGCATTTCTTAATCAACTCTTGCTGATTATAGCTATAATTGCTATTATATATGAATGAAAATTCCTAAATAAATGGCCTACTACATGGCTGAAAAATAAACTTTAAGTTATAAAACCTTAGGGCATTAATAGAGAAATGTTTCTATGTATAATTAGCATTCAAACTTTTTATGTAAGGTTGAATTCTGTGTTTTGAAAAAAACCACAAAATGTGTAGGAATTTCAGGTTTCCATTCTGGAGTCCTTAAGTTTAAGACATTCAGTATGCAAAAAATTTCACTATATTTGTAAGATTTATGTGTTCTGGGAAAAAAAAATCATTCCAAATTGGAATTTAGACATTTCCTTTTAATTTTGGTTTCAGATTCACGACGGAATAGCTAAGGAGCTACCATAACCTTTAAAATTGCAATTTGTCTCTACAACTACAAGGTTATATATAACAAACAGATGCCTTACAGTCACAAACACAAATATACACACTTCTTAAAAACCAGCTTTATCTAAATTTAACCTTACTTATAAAGCAATATAGGTCACTCATAATGAGATGCATTTCCACTTGACAATAAAATTCAGTTACTTAAAATACTAGAAAAATTGTGCTGCTCTAGTACTATGAAGCTAAGCAAAGATTTTTGTTGTCATATTATCTCATAAAATAAAGCCCCTCACTAGTGGCTCATTAAATTATTCACCACTCACTAGTATTTCCTCCTCACATCTCTATAATCTCTGTAGAAACAAGGTGGGTAAGAGAAAGCAAGATAACGGTTTTCTAACAGGTAAAAAAAATAATAATAATAAAAGTTCTACGTCGTGGTAGAAGTGTGCTACGCTTCTCTCCAAGGGGAAATGCTAGTTGCCCTGACACCTTGACTTTATGCTGAATTCACTTTTTAAGGATATCATATGACCTGATCTATGTATTGGAGAAAAATGCCACTGGTTCAATGATTTCCTAGCCTGGACTCCTTTATATATTACTTTTAACCTTTTTAAATTACCGACTTGGAAGAATTCTTTCAAAGTTGTCATTACTATGTTATTTAAAATCACACATAAAGCATAAAGCCAAACAACTAAAAGAGAAACCAAATATCAAACTATAGAACACTGACAATAGTTAGTCATGTATAATCTACAAAAGGGACCAGTGCATGTGGTTCAACCTAATCAAACATTCCCTGACTCTCACATCATTAAAACCAGAATTCAACAGCTATCCAAGGAGCCAGCTGTCTGCGTGCTGAAGCCGTGGAATGAAAGGTTTGGGACACTGTGGCTGAGCAAAGGCTACTTCCCATTAGTAATTAGTTTTTTGTTTTTTTTTTTTTAAAGAGAGAGAGTGCACATTCACGCACATGGGGAAAGAGAAGAGAACGAATCTTTTTTTTGTTTTTTTAAGATTATTTATTTATTTATTTATTTGACAGATCACAAGTAGGCAGAGATGCAGGCAGAGATGCAGACAGAGAGAGAAGAGGGAAGCAGACTCCCTGCTGAGCAGAAAGGCTGATGTGGGACTCGATCCCAGGACCCTGAGATGATGACCTGAGCCGAAGGCAGAGGCTTAACCCACTGAGCCACTCAGGCACCCAGGGAGAGCGAATCTTAAGCAGGCTCCACAGTGAGCATGGAGCCCAACACAGGGCTCGATCTCATGACCCTGAGAGATCATGACCTGAAACGAAATCGAAAGTCGGCCGCTTAAACAACTAAGCCACCCAGGTGCCCTAATAATACCTGTTTTGTTTAAGAAACATGAAGAGCAGGGGCGACTGGGTGGCTCAGTGGGTTAAAGCCTCTGCCTTCGGCTCAGGTCATGATCCCAGGGGCCTGGGATCGAGCCCCACATCGGGCTCTCTGCTCAGCAGGGAGCCTGCTTTCTCCTCTCTCTCTCTGCCTGCCTCTCTGCCTACTTGCGATCTCTGTCAAATAAGTAAATAAAATCTTAAAAAAAAAAAAAAAAAGAAACATGATGAGCAGTACTACTACACTTGGAAAGGGCAGGAGAGGAACACGGCTGAAGATGACTCGCACTGGGTGGGATCAAGCACGATCAAGGAACAGGGACTTGGTGACCATGTGACAACATTAGCCCATGATCCAACAGATTCAATCTTTCATTCCTTTTCTCAAAAACGGGTACCTCAATCACAATAGGCTTCTTCAACAATTTTAGCTAGGAGCTGAGGAAACAGTGTGAAGAAATGAGAGCAGATGTGTAAAAATCCTTTGTTCAAATTTGATGTTTTCACAGATTTTTCTAATGCCATAGGGAACTATTTATTTCATTTTTTTTAAAGATTTTATTTATTTATTTGAGAGAGAGATCACAAGCAAGGATAAGGGCAGAAGGAAAAGCAGACTCGCCGCTGAGCAGGGAGCCCGATTTGGGATTCAATCCCAGGTCCCTAGGATCATGACCTGAGCCAAAGGCAGATGCTTACATGGGGAACATTTTAAATATGACTAAATCACTTTGAGGTCTCCGAACTTATTCAAAAGGAATTGCTGTAAGGGGCAACCGAAGGGTGCTTGTGAGATGCTAGGTTCTCCGAGGCACAAGTGCTAGTGAACATTAATTTCACAGACATCCCCCACAAGTGACAATGGCATCATCACCATCAGAAGGATGTACCAGAATGTTCCCATTCAGAGTTCCTCATGAATTCAGGCTATTTGGTCTTACTGGAAAACAAATGCCAGTTGAGGCAGCTAACTCTGATGAAATCAGGGCCCTTCTCTTCCCCACAGATTGCCCAAAACATCAAAGTAACTCAAGAAAAGCAGAAAGGAGACATTCTTTGGGGAATAGCAGTCTGATGCTCCTGGAGCACCCTCTGGAGGCCACAGGAAGGTGACAGCGGCAAAAGAAGAAAGAAAATTCTGGTCATAGCTGGCCTTCCAGGGGCCGCAGCCCACAGACCGCACTTGAGCTGGACTTGAAAATGTACGTGTTCCATCTTAATCAAGGTGAAGACGAATGCGTAATTAAGCTCTAGTTTGAATAATGCAAAAGAAATACAAGATGTTAACATTCTCGAACAATTGCGTCGTTTTAAAACAGAAAAAAAAATGTGCTGATTCGTGTATTTTCAGCCTACATTCTGAATTCTTTCAGGAATTTATTGCAGAGGCATCTTTTAATAGTTAGAAGAGCGGAATGTGAAAATGTGACATTTTCTTGAAGCACACAAGGGTAACCAGGGTCCTAATACTTATCAAACTTCTCAGAGCAGCCAGCTTTAGCTTATTAAAACTGAGAACAAATTAAGCTCTTTTTTTTTTTTAACACCTTACTTTTTCTAAAGCAACAAACACTGACATCTAATGGCATTTTGGTAGCTCACTTTTTAAAGAATCTATTAAAATTCATACAAGGACACATACATAGGATTATGATTAGGATGTGTAGGATTAGGGTGGGTCCAAAAAATCACTTGTGCCTCTGGGGAAATTTCATTTTTATGTGCCTTATAAGCATATTTTCCTCTGTTTAAAATGAACCAGGATTTAGGTCAATAGTACCTGATTTAATTTTTTTTTTTGTATTTTCTGTTGATGAAGGGGAAAGCCCTAGGGTTAACTAAAATATGAGAAGTCAATTTACTTGTCTTTTTGAGCAAATAAAATCACTCACCCCAAATCCTGACATTCACTTTGTTTTCTTTTGTCCTAATAGAACATGATAAACTCTCAGGACTTGGTTAACACCAAATTTAACGTGTTACTTCAAGAATGTGAATAAAGTGCTGATTTGGGAAGCATCACACTCCTGGAACTTAAAACACTACATACAACTCTGGTGAGGAGGGGAGAAGACAGACAGTGAGAAGTAGGGATTTCCCACGTCCATTATTTATTTATATATAGAAACACCTGCACTCAATTCTGGGCTCTTTGCTGGCAAGAGACTGTTACATTTGATAAAAAGATAACAAAGAAAATGTTCATACACACTTTCCTTTTCAAATGCTGCGATCTGTACTGGTCCCCAAAGAGAAGATTATACATTCTATATAATAAAGTGAGGTTTGAGCGTCAAGTCTTAAGTGTTGCCAGAAAAGGAGTCGTGTTTCAAAATCTTCTCATAGCTTGAAACCTCAACGTTTTTCTGCCAGAGATAAAATTATGTTGCACCTCACTCTACTTTCAATATTTAGACTGAATTCAGGACCGTTTTCATCATACATATGTGCAGTTATTGTATTTGACATATCCCCTTTTCTCTATATTTACAGGTAGTAGATATTAATATTTATACTCACTCTAATCTAAAGCCGGTTTGGAGTTATTTTTTTACCATAAAAGGTAAATTTTGAAAATGATGTCAAATACCCTTGCAAAAACACAGACAATTTGCTCCTGAAGTCATTTTATAAACAGAGCTAACATTTATTAGGCGCTTACTACATGTTGGGCACTGTTTACAAGGCTTCCAGGGATTATCTCACTTAAGCCTCAAAATTACTTCTTGATAAGAATAATGTTGTGCAATTTTTTACAAATAAGAAAATTAGGGCATAGAGCAATTAAATAACTTTCTCATAAGACCATTAAGGAACAGCAGCACTAGGATTTAAACCCAGGCAATCTGGCTATAGAGCTAAGAACTAGGCAACCTGCTCCTTGCTGTCTGACAAGGCATTTTTATACTTCCTAAACAAAATATACAAAGTACCTCTTAGAACATGCTACGATATTTAATAAATACTAGGTCCCTCATTAAAAAAAATATAAAAGCCTGCCGTATAGTGCCCTGCATCGAGTAAGGTATCCGCTATTCTCGTACTTGTTCAATGCTTCCTGGTTATTTACATATATTTATTTTTCTCCTCATTCTTCCATCAGTTACTACTTTATCATTCTGTAGGTATGAGAATAAGATCCCAAGTTTCTCCCTCTCTTTCTGCTTCAAAATAATTCTTCAAAAGAAATCCCATTTCATCCTATAAATAAGACTTAGTGTTTTGAGTAATTACAGAAGGTCAGTGGCCAGAAGTAACCAGGTTGAAAGAGATCACTGGACATTCCTCCTGCTCTGTAAATACACACCGCCCTGCTAGTGACAGCACACTTTACATCCAAGAATGTTTACAAGCACTTCACTCTCGGGAGCCACTTAAAGAAACAGGTGGGTGATGTCATCCAGGGAGCACACAAACCACTGCTCCCCATTTGCTATACTAAGTTTCACATGTAGTCACAAATGCCCCTTCTACCAAGATTGCAGGGAGACCCAATAGCTCCAGAACGTGGCTTAGCTTGATAATGAATTTATTCCAGGTTATTTAAAAGGGGGGGGGGATCTTTTGTGGGTTTTGTTTTGTTTTTTTGTTTGTTTGGTTTTTTTGAAGAAAAACATTATCAGCAAATGGAAATTCATAAAGGAAGTTCTGAGCCATAAGAGCAAAGCAAACAAAACAAAAACAAAACTCTGGTTTTGTCATTGGGGCTTTGATAGGAAGTTTGTTGAGCTAAATCAGTAAGAAGAGGGTGGATATGGGAGGTCTAGAATCTAGGAGGCCCAGGATATTACAGGGCCCCTGGTACTACATGGATCTGTGTTACAAAGCCCAGGATTTGCTGAGGTTGCTTATTTTGAGCAAAGAGGAGGAACCAATGAGCCCAAGGGCTTAGGACCTACTAGAGCCATTATTATGGAATAGATAATTCTGTTGAACATCTGCAGCCCCAATACTGTGCAACTCAATATTCAGTTAATTGTATAAAAATGTGGATGCTATGCAACATAGCCATGTATGTATCACACATCAGTCACACATGTCATATGAAAGTTAAAGAAGCCTTTTTCCCCTGAAAATTTCCCTCCGACAGATGTGTTTATGCCTCTACATATAATACACTGCACTGCGGGGCTGAGAGGCTGTTATCTCAGCATTATATCTCCCCCGACTGTTGTGAAGTAATGTAATAACATCCAAAGAGAAGCTGGGCGGTTGCATATGCAATATCTAGCAGTTTCCGTGGCCACTTTAAGCAAGCGGGGAAACATGGAGCTCCTGACCAGCTGGGTGTGCTTCCAGGTCCTCATCGGGGCTGGCATGTTAAGTGGCAACACTATAGTCATGGCACCAGAAGTCATTCTTGGGAGGGTGCCTGAGGACTTGAGTGCGAAGAAAGTTGAAAAGGGGGTGTGAGTTTCTCCCACAAGCCATTATGCCTGTCAGTTACTTATTTCCCTAAGATAAGGACAAGGACCCTGGCACGCCCCATTATGAGGAAAATGACAAGGAGAGAAACATGATTTGAAAGCAATACTATTAATGCCTTGTGCTTTCACACAGAGCTGGTTTCCAGATGGCCATTCTTTTCAAATCAGTCAAAGAATCAATATTCTTAAGTGGTTTATGTGATTTAAAGAATTTTTTACCCCCTCCAAGGTGCCCTGGAAGAGGTGAAAGTTTCTTCCCCAAAGATGAGGACTACCTGACGGAAAAGGGAGATAAATATACTGTGAATGAACCTAGAGCCAAGTGCATCTCAAGAAGATAGAAAAGAGAATAGTCACTTAAAGACGCCAGTCCATGTGGTTTAGAGGAAATCACCGCTGTAGACTAGAGTGTGCAGAATGAGAGTCACTGAGGAAGCTACTGAACTCAGTGTCAAGGGAGAACATTAGGTAGTCACAACACAGCTGCCCACCTCGTAGATAAGATCTGCAGGCCACAGAAATGCCTGCTTGCTCTTAAATCTACCTGCTTATCTGAAATGTCTACGCTTAGGCACTGCTGCTATAAACCCTTGACAAAACGCAAACCTGTTACCTAAAAAGGATGCCACTTCAAACCAATGCTCCTCCTTAATTCATCAGACCACCTACAGAGGACCACGGAAACTTCTGAAGACAGAGTTCATGGGCAGGACAGGGGAACACCTAAAGGTCCCTGCAAATGCCTACAACTTTACAGTTTGGATTCCATCCAAGGTCATTTTAACTTACCACGAAGACTTTTGAAAGGACAGCTGATAAAGTCACTCACAGAGGTTGCTAATTTGGCTCCTCATTTCATACCTTGCCTCCAAAACACAGGGTAAAAGTAAAGACAATCTCAGTATGCCCTCACGAAGTAAATAAGGTGAATCTGATCAGCAATATCTTATTATACAAGCATGCACAGCAATGGTCAGTGGCCAAACAATTACTCTTTGTTCAATTTGTTTTGCTCAAAACCTGTGGAAGGTCCCTGCCAGTAAGTCAGGTTCTGAAATGCTATCAGTGATACCAATAAAAGGACTAAGCAAATCTTGTTTTCTTCCTACAAGGAACAGACAAATCTTTCTGCTTATCTTCTCAGCCACAGTATTACCAAGTGCCAGTGAATTAAATTTTCAGAAGTGCTTTATAAAATGTGCTGGGGGATGCTTTAAGTGACTTAAGGGTTCTGGATCAATGAACAACCGGGCACTGCAGAGGCAGGAAAAAAAGCCCTTATACTGCACCCTCTCCTCTCTTTTTTTAAGCATCTTCTTCACTCTCTCATCAGTAAGTATTTATTCGGGATGCTTGCTCGATTCAAGACAGTGTCTAAAAGGGTCAGCTCCTCTTAGGGAAATCTAAGGTGAAACCGTCAATCACATCCGTGTTCTGATTATTAAACACAAGATTTGTCTCTAGAAAGCCTCAACTGCCGCTTCATCCTATTATATAACCAGTAAGCAACTGGGTTCAGAAATGTAGATAAACTTTGCTTTTCGGAACCCCTTGGGAACATAAATTAACCGTATTTATCAAGGAGGTCCTGAAAAACAGAACTGCTAAATTTAAAGTTTGAGAACTTATTTGGAGCCGACTTGGTTCCTGGCACTGGGCTAGATTTTATCTGCTTCGCTGACCTCTAGGAATCCCTCTCAACTCACCTGAGGTCCAGTATCGCAGGGCTGAACCAGGGTGCACGCACGCACACACCGCCGCGACCCTGCACACCGCTCGCCCCAAGCCCCGCCACGCACCAGCTCCCGGGGCCTCTCCCTCGACCACCCGGCTCTTCCGAACCGGCCAGGCACGCCAAGTGGAGACCCGTTCCCGCTTTTCTCGCTAGAGGGCAGACGGGGCCCGTGCAAAAGCCCTCCTGGCGCCGAAGGAGCGCGCACCCAGCCTCCGCTCCCGCACTCCGGTCCGGCTCCCGGGCTGGGCTCAGCTGCGGGGCGCTAGGAAAAGGCCGAGCCACGGAGCGCTACGCGACCGGGATCCTCGGAGGGCGCGGGTCGCGGCGGCTGCCCCCAACCCTACGCGCGGGGTGCGGGCGCCCGGGTGAGGCCCCGCGCCCAGGTGAGGGGCGGCCCCACCGAGAGCCAGAACCTCCCGGCTCGGCGGACGCCCAAGAGCAGCGCCAGGCGCCCGGAGCGCAGGGCGCGGGGAGGCGAGGGAGAGGCGACGGCAGCGGAGGAGGAGGAAGAGGATCGGGGAGCCGCGCGGCGCTGAGCACTCACCTGGGCTCTGGCCGCCCGCGGGGAGCGCGGGCTTCTTGCCGGAGCCTCGGTCCTTCTTGCCCTTCCCCTTGCCTCTGCCTTCTTTGCGCTCGGACATCTCGCCCGAGAAACGCACGCTCTGCGCGGACCGCTCCCGGCGAAGGCGACGCGCCACAAGTTTGGTCCGAGGGCTTGGATCGGGTTTGGGAAAAGTTTGTCCCTCGAGGGGGAGAGCGCGCGGCCGAGCTGCGGCACTCGCGCGGCGCGGGGGCGTCTCCTGTCGCCTGCGGGGAGCGGCGCGGACGCGGCGTGCGGTCCGGGCCACCTGGGGCTGGCGCTCGCTCCTTCAGCCGGTCGCCCTCGCTCTCGGGGCTGCTCCTGTCGCCCGGGGAAGTCCTCGGTTCCCGCCGCGCTGGGGCCCGCAGCTGTCGGCTCCGCCGGTGGCGTCCGTCCGGCGCGCTCGCAGCCCGAGGAGGGAGAGGCGTTCACCGTCCTGCCCGCGCTCCCATCGCCCAGGCAGCCGCCGCCGCTCAGCTCCTGCCCTCCGCGCGAGCCCGGAGTTCCGACAAGTTTTGGGGAACTCCTCGCCGGCTCTTTTTCAATTGCCCCACAGCCACCCACCTCCCGCCCGCAGGTTGGAGACTGGCGCCTCCTTCTCCCCCTCCCCTTGCCTCGCCCCCTCCCTCTTCCCCACCACACCCCCACCCCGAGGCGCGGACACGCCACCGGGAGGAGCCTGGGCTCGGCGCTCCCGGGCGCAGCCCCTTTCCCTCCCCGAGCCTGGCCGGGCGGGGGGCGGCGGCGCGCGGCGCGGCTGCCGGGAAGCCCCGACAGGGGTCGCTGGAAGCTGCGCGGAGACGCCGCCGCCGCCGCCGTCGCGGGAAGCGAACCGGCCCCGGGAGATTCAAAGACCGCGGAAGGGACCCAGGGGGCTCCTCGCTCTCCTCCGCTGCCGGGCAGCCCCAGAGGGCTGCTCCGTTCCCAGCAGTGCGGAGAGACGTTGGAGAGAAAGTCTGGAACTCTTGACACCTGCCCCCCGGCCCTAATTAAGGCTCTGGAACCCTCGGGAAGGAGAAGAACTTTTTTCCAGGAGAGTTTGGGGTTCGTTCCATTCCTACTTTAGTGAAAGTCCCACACACGCGTAGGGCAAAGACAAACCAAGTGCAAGGGAATATGGGTGTAAGACTGTTCCAAGTACCCAGGAAGGGCTCAGGGAAGGGATGGACAGATCGCACCATCTTCCCAGATTTGCTCCGTGAAATGTGTGTGCATCCCGCGTTCATGTGTTTCACAACGTGCCTGTCATAATTCTCATCGTTAGCTTTTTGAAAAAATAAATAGTAATAATCTAGCCTCTTCAGAGAAGGTGTCCTAAACTCACTCACTCACTACAACTTGATTTTCAAAGGAATTGATAAAACCTGCGTTAAAAGACTATCAACAATAAAATTACTGCAATGGCTCGGGGAGGAATGGGGTGGAGGGAGTCACTCAATTCCTGCCCAGTGAGAAAACAAGCAGGGAGGAGTAGAGTTGGGCTAGAGCACTTTAATTCATTAACGCCAGCTTCGTCGGATTCAAACTTTCCTCGGGACTGCGAGTGAGACCTACTTCTCTTTCCCTTGTCCTCCCTCTGGTGGAGAATTCTAAAGAGCAGTGAAATCAAGAAAAATGTGGGCACACACTGTTGCAAAGGACAGAAGTTAGAGGCCAGAGTAATCCACACCACGGAATGATCCAGAATCATGAAAAGAACACATCCTCCTAGTTAGATCACAGCTGTGGCTAACTCAGAACGCGAGTTTACAGCCATAGACTCCCGCGGTGGTCAGGAAGAGCTGAATACGAACAACCATAGGTGAAATTTACTTACTCCAACTTACAAGGGACTTGCTCCTGATTTACCGTTCTCTGGAGCTCATGCTAACCGAAGTATTCCATGCTTCCAGACTTCTCTGTATATATTGTAATTGCCACCATTTAAATAAAGATGAAATCTGGAGTGCCCCCTTGCTATATATGTGGGAAGGGAGGGGGCATAAACATGCATTTTAAAACATCCTAAAATAAAAAGAATCTTATTCTTATTTAATCTGCAGGGTAGTAAGAACTGCTGAGAGATATCTTAGCAGTATTGCCATCATTATTTATTTTGAAAAAGTTTGATGGGGGCGCCTGGGTGGCTCAGTGGGTTAAAGCCTCTGCCTTCAGCTCATGATCCCAGGGTCCTGGGACCGACGGAGCCCCGCATCTGGCTCTCTGCTCAGCAGAGAGCCTGCTTCCCCCTCTCTCTCTGCCTGCTTGTGATCATTATCTGTCAAATAAATAAATAAAATTAAAAAAAAAAAGTTTGATGTCCAGGTATCTTCTAATGACCCTTCAACAAAGACCAAATATAAATTTTGCCAGGCTATAAGAACAGCAAAATCGGGGGAAATATTATGAATATACCTGAATAGCACTGTAATATTCCACAGAGTCTAGTGTAAAATGAAATCTGAATGTTGGCTGAAATAGCTCTGTTTTCCCAGGAGGGGCCACTGCTCAACAAGAAGGGAACAGCAAAATTCAGAAAAAGGGAGCCCTTTCAAAAAAAGGTACTTTTTTCCAGGATATAATACCCTTTACAGACTTTTCATACAATGGATAAATGTTATCAAATGCATCATTATTTTAGAATTGAAGAATATAAAGCAAAAATGTATCCTGGAATAAAAAGCTTTGGGTTTATCCAAACTAAAGGATGGCGGTAGTAAAAACCCTTACCTATGGGATTCCTATCAGTTAGCTTTGTTTTGGGTCTAGATGTTTTACTTTTCAAACAGCTTATTAATTCCTTATTACAGTAATTTTGCAGTGAGGATAATGGAAGAGCCTACAATTTCATCATAATTTTCCATTTGAAGGAATCTGTAATACTAGTGGACAGTTTTCCCAAAGTGAGAATGAAGGACCACAGAAGAGATTGTTGCTAATGCAGGAGCTTTATAGGAAAACATGGCGGCCACGAAGTAACAGCAGGATTCCTATGGAAATACTCTGGCCTGGGGAATTAGGGAAAGTGAAGGGAGGAAGCTGAGTAGAAGTGAGCATGCAATAATTGTTCTTTTTTGGTTTGATGTGCTAGAGAGAGAAAGAGAACAAAGAGGACGAAAATTGCAATGATAAACGTTGAAAGAACATTTAAGAAGGATGATGAAGGGGCAGTTGGATGACAGGGCTTCCTGGAACTGTGTTTAGATTTTGGAGTCATATTTTAGTTGTCAGTTGCCGCTGAATTGTCAGAAAATGTATGACAAAGTCCAAACTTTGTTTTCTACTGATACATTGCTTAAATGTGTCTTTATCTTTTATGTTATTTAATGTTAATTTTTTGAGGGTTATTTTATTCTATTAGTTATGATTAGGTAAAAGGTTAACAAAATAAAAGTCCATTTCTTTGATAATTAAAATATTTATAAGATTTTTCAAGAGCTTGAGATTGTCCTTAAATTATTATCTCTGTGGTCAGGAAGTGGCAAATGATTTTGTACAGTTGTTTTGTTGTTGTTGTTGTTGTTATTTTGTTTTGTTTCCTTTTTAAAAAAACTTAGAAATGATCAGGAAAAAAAAGGATGGAGAAAGGAAGAAGACTATTTTTACTTTCTTGAGGATCAAAATATGAACCTGAATTGTATAATTTAGGAATGATGATCTATCTTCATGGTATAATTTTCCTAATTTGTTATGTATTGTTTAGCTCCTAGAGTATGTATCATTGAGATTTTATCAGCTCTTAAGTAACTACGTCAATCTGTCAACATTTGTCAACTCCTGAAAAATAGAGTGGAAATTTATAAATAAGCAACTTGAGAAATAAAGACAAAATGGAGATCTTATATTAAATGACAACTTAAAATAAATGCAATCCTGTGCCATAACATTTTTCTTTGGTGCGGCTTACCTTTTAGAAGCATCTTAGAATGTACAAAGCTAACCGAATATACCCTTTATCTCAGTAATTCCCATTTGGAAATTAATTAATTCCCAAGAAATTAAATAAATAAAATGAAAGAACATTAACATGTGAAGATAGATTGTAGTTTTTGCAAATTATGTGCATACTGACAGTAATGGGAATTTACATTTAGAATTAAATAGGTACTTTTAACTTTTTAAAAATAGAGGAACTTAAGATAATTAAAAAAAAAAACTTTGCAACAAAGTTGGCATTAATGAAGATGCATGAATACGAAAGAAAATCTCACTCATCAGAATGGGCTCCAAAACAACCACTAAATGTGCCTGACTTATTCATCCAGTCATCAAGCACCTACTGAACCAAATGCTAGATAGTAGAGAAAGAGAAAAAAAAAAGTCCCTATTCTCATGAAGTTAAAATACTGTGAGAGAGGCATAAAAACAAGTTATTATAATACAAATGAAAAGCAGGGCCAGGAAAGTTTTCCAGGGCCTGAGGCTTATAAAATTTGGGGGCTATTTTTTGAAGGGAAAAAAAAAAAAAAAACCAATACTATTAAAAATACAAACTTAAATCCAAGAACTTTAAAGGACCCTAGGATGTGAGAGATCTGGAAGTTTATTAGCTTCATCATAGTTTCACCTCTGGCTGCAAATATATCCCACCCTCTGCAACATTATAGTAATGGTAAACAGCAAGTGCATACTATCTTTTAGAGTTTAGATACTCCTCTCCCTATGAATAGGAGACATTAATAAGCAATCAAAAGGAATACACACAAAACTGAAACAAGCAAAGATGATCTTGTGAGGAAAATGTGATGAAAGGAGCCTTAAGAATTCACAGATGAGCAATTGTCCTGTATGTTTGGTTAGACTATTAGAATCAACATGCAAGTTGGGTTTGGTAAACAAAAGGCTTCTGACCCACGAGATGCCCTGGCAAGACTGGAAAGCTGTCCTCCATTACATTTGGCAAATATTTGACAGAATTGCTAACAAATCATAGTCTGTCTGCTATGAAGAGAATCAGCTTGATAACAAAATTGTGAATTTAGAATCCCCCCAAAAAACAAATATGAAACTAGGCGCCTGGGTGGCTCCGTTGTTAAGCATCTGCCTTCCACTCAGGTCATCATCCCAGGCTCCTGGGATGGAACCCTGCATGGGGCTCCCTGATCAGCTGGAAGCCTGCTTCACCCTCTCCCATTCCCCCTGCTTGTGTTCCCTCTCTGGCTGTCTCTTATCTCTGTCAAATAAATAAAATCTTAAAAAACAAAAACAAAACCTGTAAAACTGTCAGGTTCAAACAACATTAAGTAGAATCTACACTTACGTTGTTATGCATATGATGTGATTTTTTTTTAGAATTGTATCCACAGATGATTACTGTTGTTATTATTATTATTAAGATTACTCTTGTGCATGACTGTAGGGATACATCATATATTAAAAATGGATTATATAGCTGAATACTAATGCCCAATTTCTTTTCATGGACTCTATTTGATAAACAGGGCCAGTATCATAAATCTTTTCTGGAGTAAGGTGGAGATAGAAGACTCGATAGTTTTCAGGGCGCCTGATGGCTCAGTTGGTTGGGAATCTGCCTTCCGCTCAGGTCATGGTTCTGGGGTCCTGGGATCAAGCCCCATGTTGGAGAAGCCTGCTTCTCCCTCTCCTCCTGACTTGTGATTTCCCTTTCAAATAAATAAATAAATAAATAAATAAATAAATATTTTTTTGAAGAAGAAGACTTGATAGTTTTTGAAACATTTTAATTTATTTTAAGAACATAGTTTCAGGCAACTTTTTGGTTTCTCTTCCTTACCTCCACAGTAATTAATTACCTTTATCTTCCTCATTTCCCTTGCAACAGGTACTTAATTCAGATGTGCATGTGATACAAGTATCTCAAATTTATATACACATATATGTATGCCTATACATACACAGACAAGATGTGTGTACACATCTATGTATGTGTGTACATGTATGTGTGTGGATATGTAGTTATTTTTCTCTTTCCATTATTGGGAACGAGAAACATTATATTTGAATGTGAGCTTATAAAACAGAGGTTATGTGACCTTTGTATACCTTTTGCCTCTTGCTATCCATTAGATTCCACCACCTAGCTTTGCATCTGATAAGTACTGGTTTTGCATAGAATGAATTTAAATAGAGTAGAATGAATATAAAAAGCCTGTTTCTGATATCACCATTTTCTATCAATCAATTACTAATTATCTACTCTACAATCATCTTTGACACCTTTTCTGCACCCAATCCCTCCCCGTGTCCTGTCATTTTGACTTCAGTCTTCTTTTATCCCTCTTCATTAACTACCACCCAAATCCACGCCTTCATACTTTCTTTGCCTTGACCAGAGTAAAGCTTTTCTACCTGGACTCTTGGTCCCTCTAGTTATTTTGGCACATAAGTAGTCAGAGAAGTCTTTTTGAAATGCAAATCTAGCCCAGCCAACTTTGCTTCCCAGAATCCTATCAAATGCCCTTGAAGGGCCAGGTCCTGCCTGACTCCAGCCTTCTCTGAGTATGCTTCATCCCTCCCTCTCCTTGCCTCAAAGAGGCCTCTTTGCAACATGCCTCTAAAGCTGGCCATTCCTTGTGGCCCCAGTGCCTTTGAACCTGCTGTTTCTGCCTGAATTTTTCCACAACCAACCCACTTTGCCTAATTCCACTTACCTCTCAGGCTTCAGTTGAATTTCACTTGCTTAGAAAAACTGTCCACTGCCTTTGAAAACTGTTTTAATTTCCTATCATACTTTTGCATCTGCTTTGTAACATTTCTTCTTGTCTGTTACTATATCATTGCTTTTGTGATTTTTTTTTTTAAACAACAATCTGCTCTGGACATTAATCCCTTTGAAGGCAAAGACTGACAATGTCATGTTCTTTGTTACATCTCTTCTGATCATAGCCAATTACATACATTTTGTTAATTGGTGGATAAATGAGGAAAAATAGAATGACTTTCCATATGTATGTAAGACTATACATACAGTAGGTGTATGTACTTAGGTTTATTTGACCGAATTTTAAAATGGTAATGACGTTGGTCATACTAAGCGGGATGCTTTGGGATAAGTTCTGTTGAAATAAGCCTTTCCAAGAACAAACACATAAAATAAAAATTTTGACTTATCAGTACAATCTCTCAATGCTTTAGGAGATGAGGTGATGATTTCTGTGAAATGGTAAAACCCCAAGAAGGATAATGACTTTTTTCCCTAAATTGCCTCTGCAAGATTACATTTATTGGCTCCATTTCCTCCCTTGGATTCTTGTGAGGGGTCAGAGAGATCCATAAAACAGCTACGTTTTAGCAGGGATGTTCTAACAAAAGGATAATGGATGAAAACCTGCAAACACAGCATTGCTAACAGGGTTAAAGACCCCTTTCTAGCTGGGGATAGTATAAGGTTGTTCTCACCATTAAATTATTTTTCATTTTGCAGACCAGTGGTAAGTTAGTCCCCATTTGGTCACTGCAGCAAGTGGCTCCCCATAACCACCTTAGAACTAGAACTTTGAGTTTCATTTTAATCCTCTAGTATTTTGCTCCCTTCTCATCATTTGTATCTGTGCTGTAAATGCAAAGGGATTTCTCCATGCATACTTGGGGTTCAGTTTGTGTGCATACCTAGTAACAGCCAAGAGAGAAGCAGATGCATCCATGTCTTTTAAGAATTACCCCATAAGATCCACTCCAAGGTTAACATAATTTCCTTTCAAGAGGCACTTTACTCATTGTTGTGAAAAGATTCACTCCTGTGTAATTTATAATGATGTTAAAATACAAATTCAATGTCATGAGTGATGAATTAGTACTTCAAATATTTGAGCAGTAAGAGTAATTTAACAGATCAACTCTTTGCCTCAGAATGTCCCATAAGAGACACCTGGGTGAAAGCATTTCCAAAACAGATTATAGTATATAGGAGATTACTTCATAATGTCATGATGATAACTGGGCTGTATGAAGGGAAGCACTGACCCACAAATTCTGTACCTGGCTCAGGAATATAATAACATCACAATCATTCCTTTTCTTTCCTTCCCACATAACTTCTTCTTTCTTATTAATCTTTATGAATTCTCTTCCTCTCCTCCTCCCCTTTTTTTCAGCATGTTAGAGCCCAGTGCTTCACGTATCTGATTTGACTAGGGATTTCTAGTTTTCGGTTAACAGCCAAGAGTTAAGTTCTCAGAGGAATGTTACAGTCATCTCCACCCCTGGACCCAGGCCTAGAATGCGAGTTACTTTGCAACAGACCAACTTTCAACACACTATATGTTTGGGAACTTGTGTGTGCGTGTGTGTGTTAAACACACACACACACACACACACACACACACACATATATATATATATATATATATATATATATATATAATCTTATCTTTCAATTCTCATTCATTTGGGAAAATAATTTCACAAGTATTAACAACTCAAGAAGGCGAGTCATCTCTTAAAGATGATTTAGCAGAACAATTAGCTAACTTGACAGAAACCAAATGACTGTCCAAAAAATAACTGGTGGCCAACCATGCAGAAGATTACATTCTTATGGAAAATGTTGTCTTTTCTGCTTAATCATAAAGATTGGGTTTGTTCCAGCTCTTTCTCATAGGTGCAAGATGGAAACCACCTAATTCAAACAGTGCAGGAAACTCTGGTCTTGCCCACAGTCTTAACCAGTATGTAGGACCCTTTGGGGTCCAGAGAACTTCTGGGGGTGATCCTGAATCCCAGACATCAAACTGAAAAATCTAAGAATATGTTTGGCTTAGCATTTGTGAGTAATCTTTTTTTGGTCCTAGAGTTGATGGAAATCTCTGAGATCCTATAAAGCAGATATATTGGGGCATAGAAAAAATATGGCAGTCCAGTTGAGACTGGTGTCTTTGAGACTGGCTCAAACCAGCCCTGGTTTTGTAGGGAGGAAGAGAAAGAGGTGAATTTATCTTGCTTTGTAATTACACAATCTTTTCTTCCTGTGGTTGCTGTTTCCAAAAGATGGTCTCACAGAATGTGGTACAGATCCGGTCTCCCTTTTATTTTTGTAATCATAAGTAGGCCCCCGAGCAACCAGCAATATGCTAAGATTTATGTCAGTGCATGTTTACTATGGGTACTGGAACTATATAGTTCCCTCTCAGAAGTGCAATGGAAGGAACTTAGTTCATATTTTCTCAACTCATTTTTTTAAATTAATTTTCCCCCCTCTTATCTAAGAAATTTTCACTAGAGTGTTATCAACTCTTTCCCTCCCTGTCCTACTGCTGTACCCGCCCAGCCAATCTCTATGCCAGGTCACCCCATCTCCCCCCCTTTTCCCCCCCAGGGACATTATCTTTCCCCATTCTAACAAAGAAACCATAACAGAAACTTTCTTTTGACCTGTCCTTTCCTTTTACTACCCAACATTCTCAGTTCCTTTTCATTTACCAGCTGAAGGAATCCATTTCCTCCTCCCCCAACTCACCACCAATCTGATGAAAATCCTCAAAATTCATTAATGCCTTCCTAATTGGCACATGAAGTGTTCTCTTTTGAGTCCTTATGCCTAGGGAATACTGATACATCATCCTGAAAGCTTCTCCTGGGACTCAGAATAATATCTCGGTGGCGGAACTTTGTACCTTCTCTGAATTCTTTTTTTTTTTTTTTTTTCCTACCTGTCTTTCAAAGGCTGGCTCATGGCCCAGTATTTAAAACCATTTTCTTCTTAACTACATGATAATCCTATAAAAATGTCACTCACTGTCAGCTCTCTCAAATGTTGATAATTCACAAATGTGTGTATATACATATATACAACTACTATATATATTCCAACGAGCTCAAAATGAACAGTTTAGTAATCCCCAAGCCTTCCTCCCCCATCAAAAACAAAACAAAACAAATATGTCTTAGGATCAGAAACTAGACAACATCCTGAATTTTTCTCCTCCCAGTTCTTCTCCTCTCCTGATCCCAGCCAGTTGGGAGCCCCGGTTCCAGCACATTCACCTCTAGATCCTTCTTACCACCTCCTGGGCTTCTCCCCCATTGAACTCCGCTGACTGGTTTTTCTAAGTCCTCTTCTTTTGTTTCTGTGCTCACACCCAGTCACCCTCCCTCCTGTTACCAGACTTAATCCTCTAAAATGTAAGCCATTATCTTGGCATTCCTTATGTGATATCTCTATCAGATTCCTGTTGCAATAAAGTGGAAACTTCCCCGTGGAGGACAGCCAGGTCCTTCTCAGCCTAAGTGCTGCGTATATTTGCAACCTCTTTCCTGTCTTCTCCCGTGCATTTGGTGCACTCTGGTCATGCCGAACTGGATAGATCTTTTCTCATTTCTGTGCCTTTAACTCTGTTTTTCCTCCTACGAGGAATTTCTTTCTTCCCCTCCTCAGCCTAGTAGACTTCCCCTCTTCCTTCCAGATCCAAGTGAAAGCTCACCTCTTCTTTCTATCCTTCCCTGATGCTCCAGAACAGAGCCATGGCTGCCACCTGCGTCTTCCTCATACCTCCCTTCAGTTTAGCACCTACGTTATTCTAATGATTTGTTTTCAAGTCTGTCTGCTGCACAGGGAGGATGCCCCAGGAGTGATCCATGTGTCTCCTTAAAGCACACATCCATACATATGTATATGTATATGTATATTAAAATGAGTAGACTATAAATGTATGCAAAGAATTCACAATTTACATTGAATGCAACTTCAGAGTCAGCAGCCATTGACGGGTTTTTTGATTTTTCCAAATTTAACTTTTCACTCAAATATACATGGGGCTTTAACAAAGTAGCCCAATGTTTCCAAGCTCTATATGAGTTATATCTTCACTGACTCGTTCAACCAAAGTTACAAAGTTGGCAGGATTCACAAACAAGCCTACTTGGTTTCTCTCACTACATGTGTTTACACTTTCATCCGCTTCGGTCCCTTGCTTCCCGATTCAGTGCCTTATCTCGCCATATAAAACACACATGAACAAACAAAACTGGTATGAAAATATCAACACTTGTTACTCATTAACCACCATAACGAGGTATTAGAAAGATCAACTAAGCCCTTATTTGTAAATTCCTCTATAAGGAAAATGAACTTATTATGTATAGCATTCCTTTAGATTTCTGGAAATTTCATTATAACTCTGGAAGGGGGAAATAAAAAGTCCCTTTATATAGTTGAGATGTCTCAATTGCTTGATCTCTGTCTCTCAGAGAGGGCTTGTCACTCAGCAGCCCCATCTACCCTCCCCCAATCCCTGCCCATGCATCCTGAGAGTCACTGAGGGTCACAGTCTCTGCTGAGGAACAGAAGCCTAAGAGAAGCCTGAGGAAAAGAAACCTGAAGAACAGAAGCCTAAGAAAAACCTGAGGAAAAGAAACCTGAGGAACAGAAGCCTGAGGAACAAAAGCCTGAGGAAGAGAAGGCTATCTACGAGAAAACACCGATGAGTCAGACAGACCTTTGAATGCTGATCCTGCTTCACAGCTGTCTGCTCATCAGGAAAATGGGGATTATAATTCTTATTGTAACCGGTCACTGTTAGGAGGATTAAATGGGCTCATGTGAGTCAAGAGTCCAGCTTGGAGTTGGCACTGGGAATATGGCTCCTCTCCTTGTTATCACTGTCCCCTGACGCCCAGCTGCTGCCAACCCAGGCTAGGTTTCCCCAAACATCTCTGAATCTAAGCCAACTTCACTAAAAGGAGCTTTATGCCAAAAGAATTACGATTTGGTAATTACTAAATAGATAATTCTGGATTACCCCAGGCCATCAGCCCTTAAGGCTACAAAGAATAAACAAAACCAATAAAAGTCACATATTTTTTTTAGGGATTTGAAGTTTTCACCACACTGTTCCTAATTTACCTCTTCTCATCACCCGTTTTTGGCTTTTCTATAGGGCAGATAATTCTGAAGTGGCTCAGTGGGAGGCAGCATAAAGGAAAAAGGAGGTAAATATGAAAACTAGTACTTGAATGAATGGAATATTACCCATTTAGTAAACAGAATTCTAATACTGATTACAAGATTCCTGTCCACTGGTGTAGACACCCTGTCTGATGCTCTTGCTTTGAGTATGGCTGGGACTTATGGATATTATGGAATACCACTCCTGTGATTGGGTTATCCATCAGTTGACTTTGAGCTAACCAAGAGTGAGATCCTCCTGAGTGGGTCTGACCTAATCAAGTGAAGTCCTACAAGAAGGGCTGGGCCTTTTCCCTGCTGGCTTTGAAGTAGCTGCTGTCATATACTGAGAGGGTCCCTTGTCTAAGAATGGAGGTGGCCCCTAGGAACTTAGAGCCATCCTTAGCTGACAGTCAGTAGAATGGGGACCTCAGTGCTACCACCACAAGGAATTAAAACCTGCCAGCAACCTCACTGATCCTAGACGAAGGTATAAGCTGCAGATTGGAACAGAGCCCAGTCAATACCTCAATTTCAGCTTTGTAAGCCCCTGAGCAGAGGACCCAGTCAGGACAATGTCCAGACTTTGACTGACAAAATTGAGCGCTAATAGATGAGTATTGTTTTCAGACTCTAAGATTGGGGTAATTTGTGACACAGTGATAAAAAACTCATGCAGTTGTAAAGACATTTTAATTTACATAATGCTTCAGACAGCACAGGATGGGTGGGAGAGGACAAGGAAGAAGACAGTTTGGTGTCTGGAGGGACTCTCCCGGCTCTGTCACTCCCCAGCTCTCTGGACCTGGGTAGGAGGGTAGGGAGTGGGGGCCATTTCACTTTCCCAGGCTTGACTCCCTTCATCAGTAAAATGAAGAAGTCAGTAACTGACAAGATGTCCGCAAGGTGCTTTCCAGGGTCCTCTTAGATTATATTTTACATCCTAGATTATAAAGCTTGGTTTGGGGGAGGATAAAACAAGGTACACAGGGAATTGATTTGGAAATTTTCACAGGTAGCCGATGAACCCCGACTCAGCAATCCTCGCTCCTCTGTTTGTAGACTATCCCGTCTCCAACCCTTTCTTTGAGCTTCGGCCAGGCTCGCAGACATCAGATGGACTCCAAGAAGGTTTATGAGCCACTCCACAGGTCCAAGGGGGACCTAAAGAGTTGTGGCTTTTTTTCTATTTTTGGAGGGTAAGGGTTTGTTTTTATCTCTCATAGGGATATTTTTGGTAAATGTTTTCTGCCAAGATAATCAGTAAGATAAAGCACCTGCCATAGGGATGAATGCTATATAAACTTTGATGTGTGTTCATGGTGGACATAAAGAACTTTTCTATAAATACTAACAATTTAAGTCAAAAATATATCACAGCCTAAGGATTCATCAGGGAAATGTGTTCATGTTCCTAAGGAAGGTCCATGGTCCTGAAGCAGCAAAATTTTTGGCATGGGTAAGGAGTGTGTTTGACTCTGCCTTTTTTGCTTTCATACGTATGTTTTTATCTTTTGATCTGTACGAATAACCCAAATGGAAATTTCTTTTAGGAGACAGGAAAGTAGAGGAAAGTGTTTCAAGTCCACAAAATCAGCTGGAGTGAAATTATAGCTTTGCTGTTTAGAAAAAGTTCCTTTCAGCAAGATTTACTATGTTACTACGAGTAGATGAACTTATCTCTTTTCCCCAACCTCATTAAATCATAAAACATTTCCCTAAAGCCACTTCGGCTCCAATGCATTTTTCTGTGAAAGTCGTGGTATATGTTAACTAATTCCAAGAAACCAAAATTATCTAAAACTTTTCAAATCCTGGGACAATCTCAGAATGCTCAGTCACATAACAGGGCTTTAAATCAACCCGGAGACTAAGTAAAATGCGTAATAAAAGAATACAGTGAGACAGTTTTGACAAGTTGAGTTGGATTCTGAAAGACATGTTGGAATTGGGATCTGAACTATTCAGATTGGTCTATTCATTGAGAAAATTGTCTATACTACATTCAGACACCCACGATTCTGTCAGCAGAGCCTCGGATCACCAATCAAAGCCACTCATGAGCTATCCCTAAATGTTTTAACATCACCATTCTGTGATGATGGAACTAATATTAATTAGAAGTATATGTCTTCATTCACACTTCCCATGTTTTGAAAATATCAGAACTACGGTGGAATTAATGGTAAAACCAATAAAACTTAGGCTTCAGCCCTCGATACCTGCAAGAGTCCCTTCCAAGGCCAAGAACTAATCTTATATTAGGAATTTTTTTTAAAGGTCCTCCAAAATGTGCTCTTATTTGAGGAGATACAAATACAGTTTGAGAAATAGAGTAAAAATGCAGACAAGTTACCAGTTAGGGTTTGCTATGTTGGCATCTGACTAAATAGGGTTTTGGTTCTTTTTTTTTTTAAATTTTTCAAGTCCTGGTTTTTGTATTACCAGCCCTACATGATTTAGACCATCCTCCCATTCTCAGCACAGAGAACACCCTCACCTTGCCACACTTTTAGCACATGAGTTCTCAAAGCTTCTCTGAGTTCCTGGGGAAGGGGCAAATGGCTGGTATAGAGAATGTCCTCTTTCTGTGGTTATGAGAATGACATCTGTTTGTTTACTAGTACAATAACTCAAACTGCCAAAATTACAGTTCTACTTACAGTTCTAGTTAAAAATGGTCCGGAGTACAAAAGTAATTAATATTTTTAACATTATTCATAGGCCTAATCTTTCTTCCTCCCGTTGTAAATGCTAGAAAATAAGGACCAGGCCTGAGTATACAGCTCAAATAGCACTGATCAAAGATCTATATGCCTTCCTCATGATGAATACATATTAGATTTATACATAAAGAGGTGTTAAGTTCTTTGAGGGCAGATTCTACGTTACCGAAATTTTATATCTTTCATTGGTACTGAATTTAGCACTTTTGGTCTGTTAGGTGTATTGAAAATATTTGATGGATAATAAATGAGCCCATTTGTTAGGTGTTTAGTTAATTTATAGTGTTCAGTTGTGATACATCCTAATCAGTTCCTCTTTAAAATTGCTAAATGTATCAGATTTAAGGTAATTATTTTGGGATAGAGTTAAGATCATTATTTTGGATTAAAGAATTTTAATGGTAATAACACAACATTAATTCAAAAGAGATTATCTCAGCTTCTACATGATTCTAAAAGTCTGTTCTGTGAGTATATCAAAGGAAGAAAATAACACACAGTTGAGTTAACTATTCAAGTTAAATTCACTAGAATCCGTTAACCCATAAAAAACATTTAACTAATTGCCCAATGTAGATCTAGCCTAAATTAAGGTGTCTTAGAGCTAGATAAGTAATCCAAGTCACTCTTATGCTACTTAAATTTCTAGAGTTTCATATCCTGATTACATGCTACTTCTAAACAGAGGAGTTTAGGATTATACTTTCAAGGTCAAGCTCTTAACAGCAGTAATGTTTTTGTTGTTGTTGTTGTTGGTAATGACGTCTTCAAATGTTATTATCCTAGGAAATTGCGTATTTCCTCTATTGTTTGTATATATGCATTTCTGTACACATAAGAAAATATTTATTATTTTTCCCAATGTTATGGACCTAAACTGTGAAAATCAAGACAAAATGTTAAATGTGAAAATGGAAGCATCCTTTTTTTAGGTTTTAGAAAAACATCAGGAAGTCATGCCACCATGTAGTAAACTAAGACATAGGTTGTATTTATAAAATGCCAAAACATACAAATAAGCATGGAAAAAAATGAGCAACATATGGAAATATTTTTCCTAGACTATGAAAATTATCTGCAATTTGTGCCTTTTGGGAAAATTTTTAAATTTATGCAGAAATTATTTCTTTCTTAAGGCATTTTAAAAATTAAAATATTACCATAATCATGAATAAATGATATCTAGTCATGAGCTGAAATTTTTGCCGGGAAACCCTCTACATACAATTCTTTATAAACAACTCTTCATAAATTTCTATTAATACATGATCAGTATTTTATTTTTTTTATTTTATTTTATTTATTTTTATTTATTTATTTGATAGAGGTTACAAGTAGGCAGAGAGGCAGGCAGAGAGAGAGGAAGCAAAGCAGGCTCCCTGCCGAGCAGAGAGCCCGATGCGGGGCTCGATCCCAGGATCCTAGGATCATGACCTGAGCCGAAGGCAGAGGCTTTAACCCACTGAGCCACCCAGGCGCCCCCATGATCAGTATTTTAAAGAAACAATGTGACTTAAAAGAAATTGTAAT
The DNA here is from genome assembly GCF_010015895.1 of Lontra canadensis. NCBI lineage: Eukaryota > Metazoa > Chordata > Mammalia > Carnivora > Mustelidae > Lontra > Lontra canadensis. The sequence continues at coordinate 3,930,320 of NW_022631096.1, read as the reverse complement.
GAAAATAGCATAATTTAGAAAATGATACATCTTAAAGCAAATGTTTCTAAGAGAAATCCTAATATCATTAAGAGCAGCTTGATAAACACAGCTGTTTTCACCTTAGTTAGAAACACCGTGTTTCTCCAAGTTGGTTTAATTGCATCTCAAGTGAAAACATGTTTTGTTCTCATTAAGTGCCATTTTAATTTCTGATTGGAAGTCATAGGCACCTTAACTGCACGGACATTTCTGGAAAGAAAAAAAACAAGGAGTTTCAAAACATTTGGAACACATAATAGCTTCAATCAGGCAGACAGTAAAATCTTGGGGAATTTTCTGATATATAAGAAGAGTGAATATAAGCCAACTTAGCTTGTGGACATATTTGAAGAATCTTGGGTGATTTTTACTGTAGTAAACACAACCTCTGATTAAATCATAAGCCTAATAAACATAATTTCTTGACATTTTGACGAATTACTGGTATACAATTGAATCAAGGCTCTGCTTGTCTTGTGTTTGTCTCTGAAAAAGAGAAAGCTTATTGTTTGCTGTGATAATGATTATTGGTAAAACACACAAACACACATTCTAGTATGCCCAGGACCATGCTGGTTTATACCTATGATACCAGGTGTAATTCTGAATAGCACCTTTCTTCATTCTCAGATGTGCTTGTATGGGTCCATATGTTATAGTCACTCTATTAAAATATAATTTTGTTTGGAGAATTTTATTTGCATTTGGCAATCACTTATCTGGCATTGACCTGTATACCAGGCATTGAGCTAAAGTTTTCACATATCACGGTGTCATTTAATCTCCACTATAATTCTAGGCGGTAGATATTATTTTTCACTTTTCATTTTATAAATGCATAAATTAAAGTTGAGAATTTTAAAATCCTATATCTTAAAAAGTTACCTAAGATGGTGTCTATACAATACCCTAAGTAATACTAAAACCATTCCAAAAGTTTCAAATGTTTCCAGATATTTGATCACTCTGTATCATTTTACACTGTCCCAATAACATTTGAAAATGTTTTTTTTTAATATTTTATTTATTTATTTGACAGAGAGAGAGAGAGAGAGATCACAAGTAGGCAGAGCAGCAGGCAGAGAGAGAGGGGGAAGCAGGCTCCCCGCGGAGCAGAGAGCCCGATGTGGGCTCGATCCCTGGACCCCGAGACCATGACCTGAGCCGAAGGCAGCGGCTTAACCCACTGAGCCACCCAGGCGCCCCAAAAATGTTTTTTTTTTTTTTAATTCCACTTGCATAGTTTCCTTTTAGATTCTTCTTTTAATAACTCTGACTGAAAATGTTTGGCAAAGAAATAGTAAGAATCTTCCCTATTCTTGGCTAAATTAACAGAGCAATCTCTCATTTAAAACTAATTAAGCACTAATGCTTAATTAGTTTTTAGGGAAAAATTTTTTAAAAAGTAGAAAGAAGCATATATAGGTGAAGAGTATGATGGCTTTCTTAGAAGTATGTACAAGTGACTGGGGTTTTTTTTCCCCTGAATTAGGAAAATCTTTCAGCAGATTACAGGATATTCTCAATTTCCTACTTTCTCTCCCTTTCTCTAGATTTGCTTTTCAGAAACTTCCCTAGGATTCCATGGCACTAAATTTCCACTGAATCACAGACAATGTCTCCCAAATATGACTTTTTTTTAATAAACTTTTTTTTTAAGATTTTATTTATTTATTTATTTGACAGAGAGAGAGAGAGAGAGCACAAGCAGGCAGAGAGACAGGCAGAGGCAGAGGGAGAAGCAGGCTCCCCACTGAGCAAGAAGCCCGATGCAGGACTCTATCCCAGGACCCTGGGATCATGACCTGAGCTGAAGGCAGGGGCCCAACCAACTGAGTCACCCAGGTGCCCTCCCAAATATGACTTTTAAGCCCCCAAATATCCAATGGCTATTAATAGACAGTCTGGGGGATATGAAAATAATTACTAAAATAAAAAGCCTAACTTTTACTAGAACAACTTTATACATATATTATTTGTGGATCTGGTTACCAGGAAACTTCTTATGTGGAATGGATATGGAACTGAGGAGAGAAGTAGGAAGGAATGGAACTGCATATCAGTGCTAACTGAGAGACCTGCGAGATGGATTTAAATTCAAGTACATGATTATCAAAGTCATTGTCAGTCTAAAATGCAAAGATCTTAATTTATTATTGAAAATGTTGCTTAAAAAGGTATGCTCTGGATTATTCTCTAAAGTTACAGTTGTCAAATGTGTCAGTCAGTTATTCAATGATGGAATCTGCCTGCCATGTTTTTATTCAAATTGTAAATGGAGGCCAGGTTTGGAGTGAGCCACACAATCCTTCACAATACAGATTTCAATGAAAGTTACACAGGTTGGGGCAACTGGGTGATGGCCATTAAGGAGGGCATGTGAGGGGCGCCTGGGTGGCTCAGTGGGTTAAACTTCTGCCTTCGGCTCAGGTCATGATCTCAGGGTCCTGGGACCGAGCCCCGTGTTGGGCTCCCTGCTCAGTGTGGAGTTTGCTTCTCCCTCTCTCTCTGCCTGCCTACTTGTGATCTTTCTCTGTCAAATAAATAAATAAAATCTTGAAAAAAAAAAAAGAAGAAATTGTTAAGGAATTTCTTTATGTGATGGAATGAGCACTGGGTGTTATATAAGACTGATGAATCACTGACCTCTACCTCTGAAACCAATGATACAGTATATGTTGACTAATTAAATTTAAATTTAAAGAGAAAGGAAAACATAAAAAGAAGTTACACTTCCTTTTGTGGTGAATTAAAGCCTTGACATTTTATAGCTCCTCCATTATCTATTCAATGCTGAGGGAAAGGGAGAATTATTCCAAAAAAAAGAGCAAAAGATAAAAAGATTAAAAGATAAAAGATAAAAAGAACCACATGGCAACCTATGAGTAGAGTTACATGTTCAATTTTCTCTAAGAACTTGTTTACTTATTCAACACTAAACTGCCAGCTTGCCGTGTGCCATGCTTTGTTCTGAGGTATAGGGATACAGTGGCAACTGAAACAAAGTATTACACTCCTAAAGCTCATACTCTGGCAATAAACAACTGAACTAAATGTATAACCACAGACAACACTTCCAAGTGGTCATAGGTGAAAAATAAAACAGTGAAAGAGGATAAAGAATAACAGAGGGTTGGCTATTTGACACCATGTAGTCAAGGAAGGCTTCCTTAAATAGGGGACAGTTGAGCAGAGAATTCAATGATGTAAAGGAATGAGTCATGCTGAGATCATAAGGAAGCATCTCAAGTAGAAGGGACAGCGTATGTATAAAAGTTCTGCAGCAGGAATAATCTCGGTACAAGAGAGGAACAGCAAATGGACCAGTGAGGCTAGACGGGTATGAACAAAGGGATGCCAGTAGAAGATGAAGACCCCAGAGAGAGAAAGGCAGGGCCAGATCTCGTGGACTTTGAAGGACACGGTAAGAAGTTTGAATTGAATTCTACGTGTATGAAGTCATCGGGGAGTTTTGTGAAGGAGAGTGACATGATCTCATTCATACATATGTATTTATATTTATTTATTTATTTGAAAGACAGAGAGAGTAAGACCATGAGCAGGGGTTACAGAGGGGAAAAGAATCTCAGGCAGACTCCATACTGAGCAGGGTGCCCCACGCGGGGCTCCATCTCACCAACTCCAAATTCATGATCCTGAGATCATGACCTGAGCCAAACCCAAGAGTCAGTCAATTAACCGACTGAGCTACCCAAGCGCCCTTGATTTCTATTTTCTAAAGATCACTCTTAACTACTAATGCAGGACAGATTGTAGAGGGAAAGAGTGAAAGCAGGAAGACTAGTTCAAAGTTAATATAATTATCCACTCGAGAGACAGTGGCGACTGAGCCCGAGTGACAGCAGCCTGGGGAGAAGTGATTTCAGTCTGGCTATCCGTTGAAGGTGGAGCTGGCAGGACATGCTAAGTGAGAATTGTATGGGGTAAAGGAAAGAAGAGAAGCAAAGAAAGGCGACTAGATTTTCACCTGAGCAATTAGGTGAAGAGAGTGACATTTATTGAAATGGGAATCAATTTGGGCAGAGCAGGATTGGGGGTGGGGGTGGGGGAGAATAAGAAATCAAGAATCTGGGGCACCTGGGTGGCTCAGTGAGTTGAGCCTCTGCCCACGACTCCGGTCATGATCTCAGGGTCCTGGGATGGAGCCCCACTTTCGGCTCTCTGATCAGCGGGGAGCCTGCTTCTCCCTCTCTCTCTGCTTACTTGTGATCTCTCTCTCAAGTAAATGAATAAAATCTTAAAAAAAAAGAAAAAGAAAGAAAATCAAGAATCCTGCCTTAGGTGGTTACATTTGAGATGTCTATGTGCCCAAGTGCAGATACAAATTGGACACTGCCTGGAGCTCAGGAGAAAGTTTGGAGCTACAGACGCAAATTAGAGAGTAATCCATATAAAGACGGAATCTATGGTTGTGAGACTACATTTCTTAGGTAGAGTGTGTAATTACAGAAGGGTAGAGGACTGAGAATGGAGCCCTGCAGCTCCCCAGCACTTACAGGTCAGGAGGAAAAGAGGGAATGAGCAAAGGAGCCGGAGACTCAGAATCAAGGGATGGAGGGAGAGAATCAGAGAGGTGAGGTATCCCAAAATCCAAGGGAACAAAATGCTTCAAGAAGACAGTAGGTCAGTTGCTGCTGGTTATTTGCCTATGATGAGGTCTTGAGATAGTTCATGGACTTTCTGCAAGATGGAGGTCACTTTTGACTTTAAGGAGAGCAGTTTTACTGGAGTGATGGGGTATATCCTCGATGGGAAAAAGAATGGGGTTAGACAAAGAGATTTGAACACATGTGTTTATCACCTGTGCAGTCTACCCTCGGTCAACTCTGAAATAGTCCCCAAGATACCTTCTAGTATTTACATCCTTGTGTAATATCCTCACTTCGAGTGTATGCTTTTAACCAATAGAATATAGCAATGTCACTTCTGTGATTGAGTTCCATAAAATAGCGACTTCCATCTTGCTAGCTAAGTCTCCGTTGCTGACTCTGATGAAGCACACTGACACATGGAGCAAGCCATGGGACAAGGGACCAAGGGTGATCTCTGGCAAACAGTCACTAAAGAACTGAGACTCAGTCCAGCAGCTCAGAAGGAACTGAAACTTCCAATAATGACAGGAGCATGGAATCGGATACTTCTTTTGAGGATTCACATAAAGAGGCCCTGGCAGGCACCTGGACTGTAGTCTTACAGGACACCATGATGAGAGGATGCAGCTAAGCCACATGCAGACTCCAGACCCACAGCGATTCTGAGTTCATTCATGTGTGTCCCTTTAATCTGCCAAATTCATAGTAATTTGTTACAAAGCGAGAGAGAAATCATATACCTCTTGAGATGCCACTAAAATGAAGGTGAAGAAAGAAATGATGGATATTAGCCCCCAGGAAAAAGAAAGAAAAGCTAGAAGAGATAAAAATAGTAGGTACGACTGGGGCCCCTGAATGGCTCAGTCAGTTGGGCAACTGTTGATTTTGGCTCAGGTCATGATTTCAGGGTCATGAGATTGGAACCCCGCAATCTTAGTGGGGAGTCTGCCTGAGATTCTCTTCCTCTACCATTCCCCCTGCTCGTGCTCTCTCTCTCCAATAAATAATCTTTTTTTTTTAAAAAGTAGATATCTTGATATATTAAAATTTTGTGAGATAGAAAGCTCAGATTTGTAATAACTAACTCAGTAAAGCCATAAAAGCTGAAACCTATATCCCTATAAAAGAGGAAACCAACAAGAAGAAAGTCGATTCCTGCTGAAGAACCATACAGAGGCTCAAGAATCAGAAGCACCAGGTGGCGCCTGGCTGGCTCAGTCAGTAGAGCCTGCAACTCTTGATCTCAGGGTCCTGAGTTCGAGCCCCAAGTTGGGAGTAGAGTCTACTTAAAAAAAATAATAATAATAAAATTTGGAAGCAACAGGTATATGGAAAGCTAGGGGGACAGGATTGAATGGATGAAAGTATGATTGAGAAGAACTTGGGTACACAGATCCACTCTAGGGCCTTGGAAAGCAGATCATGGATCCTTCTCTCTCAAGCTGGGGACAGAAAGTTTATTCTCTAAAAATTAAAGCAGAGAGATTTTGAGCTTGGGGGCACAAGGCAAGAGGAGTGCAAAAGGTCTCAGACTGAAAATAGGGAAATTAAGAAAGTTGTCAGAAAGCTGGCAATCTAGCTCACACAGACACACACACACTCACACACACACACAACCCAGGCTTAAGATGAGAATAGTGCTGTCTGGAAAAATTGGTCAACTTGTGACAAAAGACTTGCAGCAGCTCCGCAGAGGCAGCCTTGGGGCAAGACTGAGCAGCTATGGCTCTGGGCTCTTCACTCTACCTCAAGGAATGCAGCATTGCTTGTCTTTCCCCTGGGCTCTGGACTCATTAGCTGTGCCTCTAAGGGCTTGGATCTCTACTGGGGGAAGCTAGGACCACCAGGAAAACAGTCTCTCTGGTGCCATCTCAGGGATTCCCGTCCTCTGTTTGGAAACATACATGGCATAGAAGAAGCATCAAACAATTCTTTTCTAAACATCAAATCATTAGTGGTAAATCCACCTGCACAGCCCAGCTAGGTAACTATGAGGGGTGTTTTGGTTGGTTGGTTGGTTAGTTGGTTCTTTTGGTTGAGAGCATTTTTTCTGGTTGAAGTGAAAGTTGAAAACCAGTGATTTCCTTTAAAAAAGGTGGGGAGGGGTGCCTGGGTGGCTCAGTCAGTTAAGCAACTGCCTTTGGCTCGGGTCATGATCCCAGTATCCTGGGATCAAGGTCCAGCATTGGTCTAGCTCTGTCAAATAAATAAATAAAATCTTCAAAAAAAAAAGAAAAAGAAAAACAAAGAAAACCAGTGATTTCAATGGTAAATCAGATGAAATGTGTAGGGAATCTAGGAATTCATTTCAAAATAATACCAAGTCCATTAGAAGTTAAAATAAATAACATAGTTTTTTAATAAAAAATGATTCTGTTTTACCAAAGGAACATCATTTTAGTGAGAAGAAAGCATTGGTTTACATTTTTGTCAATCTCTTTAATGTCTGGCTTAATAGAAGACAGCTGGGTCCTCATATCTGCCTCTGCATTCAATCTGTTGCAATATGTTGTTTTGGTTGAAGTAGATGTAGCAAATCTGGCATCAAGCAGATGGGTAGTTGCAAATGGGACTTCCTGAATACTCTCAGGACCCCTAGAGGTCCTCGAAGCATGTGCTGAGAATTCTGATGTAGGGTACTCCTTTGAGAAATTTACAACGAAAACTGACAAATTGGGTGGCAACTCAAGGAAGGATAAGGTGTGAGGGAAAGATTCGAGTCCCTTTGTTTTTAAAGAATAAGGAGAACCTGAGGCACCTGGGTGGCTCAGTGGGTTAAGCATCTGCCTTTGGTTCAGGTCATGATCCCACCATCCCAGGATGGAGCCCCACATCAGGCTCCCTGCTCAAGGTCCCCCATGGAGGGCTGGAGTGAAGGGATGGAGAACAAGGTGAAAGGTTATCCTTTAAAGAGGGAGTGCTAACTTTTCTTCTTGACACAAAAGCATATGGAGGATAAATGGTCTTACAGAAAAAATCCAAGGTGGCAAGAAATGGCAATTGCTTAAGATGGGGAAATGTAAGGAGCTTTCAGTCTTCTCAGTCACGAATGGATGGGGGAACAGTGTGGAAAGTGAGCAATGTAGGAGCAAAGTTGAAAACTTGAGGAGACATGGCTGTGGGGGAACGAAAAAGAGAAAAATCACAATGACGATTAAATGAGCAGCGTTTGTAGAGCTACACAGCACAGTGCTTGGCCCATGCTGGGTGCCCACGAAATGTTCCTTTTAAGTAAATGAAAGGGCATCCAAGAAGGGTTCTTGGTGAAGGACACCAAGCAAGATAGCATGGCTCTCTAGTACACTGTGTTAGTACTTGAGGAAGAGGGGGACTTGGAGTCCAAGATCTGGGTCAAGGCTTGACACACTTCTGCTTCCAAGGGACTGATTCTCTATGAAATGGAGTAAACCCAAGTCACATGGGAAATATTCATAATGGAGATGGACTTTTAGACTTGGTCACCATAAAGTGAATCTTGTAGAGTATCAACACCGTTTTCTGAACATATTCCAACAAGCACCATACTTATTTATACTTATCATCTGGTCCTTATTTCAGGAAATCTCTTTCCGACTGTCTGCCATGTACTTACTAACAGCTCTCACAGTCACATCAAAAATGAACTAAAAGAAGGAGAAAGATAGAGGTGAACTGAAGAAGATTTTAGTTAGGCACACCCAGAACCACTTTTAATTGAGGAGGTTAAAAGACCTGATTTTACGCCATAACTTCTTTAGAAAGCTATGCTTGAATCCATTTATTTTCCTTTTTTTTTTTTTTTTTTTTGGAGAATAGCCTAAACTGGAGATAACTTGGTGGGTCAGTCAGTTAAGCATCTGCCTTTGGTTCAGGTCATGATCCCAGGGTCCTGGGATGGAGCCCCATGTCTCCCTGCTCAGTGGGGAGTCTGCTTCTCCCTCTCCCTCTGACCCTCCCCGTTCTTGTGCTCTCTCTCACTCTCTCTTCCAAATTAATAAAATTTAATAAAATAATTTTTTAAAAGAATAGCCTAAACTGTTTCTCCTGAAATATTTTTACTCAATTTAAATCTCTGAAGTTATCAACTTTTTCTTCAATACCTGACATAGGTTGAGGTCATTAATTCATAATATTAAGAATAATTTTTTAGACTTAATCTTTCATGATTTCTCTCATGGAAATAAATATTAGTGTATCTATTTTGTCCTTCCTTTTTATTTTCCCAATTTATTTTCTTATGTAAACACTTTAAAGTACCTTCTTTATTAATTACTTCCATAAGGAATATTGGGCTTGGTTTGATTGGCACACTGTTATTGTCCCACTATGGACTTGTTCCATGATCAGGAGTAATTCCAATCTCAATGCCTTAACTTCTGCATTTACAGAATTAAATATTGGGAAATTATGCACTAAAAAAGCAGATTACAATAGATCTATCTGATTCCCAAATTGACCAATCACTTAGATTTTCCTTATTTATTTATTTGAGAGAGAGTGCATGCATACAGGTGGGGGTGTGAAGGGCAGAGAGAGAAGGAGAAAAAGAATCTTGATCAGGCTTTGCATCCATTGTGGAGCTTGATGTGGGGCTCGATCTTAGGACCCTGAGATCATGGCTGAGCAGAAATCAAGTCAACTGAGCCCCCCAGGCACGCCTTGATTTTCCTCGTCTTTTAAAAATTTAGGATTATATAGCCTAAGCTAACAAAGCCAAAAGAATTATACAGCCCTTTGTTTTTATTGTCATGTAGACGCAGCCTATAATAATATTTTCACTCTATCTCCATATGACATCATATTATATAAAAAGAGTAGTGAGAATAAATATTATTTATGCCTCCTTACTAGATTTCCGGCACTGCGGTGAGAGCTTTACGTACATCATTCTATTTTAATTTCACAACAACCCTATGACGTTAGTACTCTCATTTCCATTTTGCAAGTGAAGATCTTGAGTGAAGTAAGTGATCCAAGTTCACACCACCACTGAGTGGCAAGGCAGGGCTCGAGCCCCCTCTATTACACTCTCTATCACATTGGTTCCATTTTTACTCTTTAGACTACATATGCTGAAGACTGAAAAGTCGTGTGCGCGCGCGCGCGTGTGTGTGTGTGTGTGTGTAGTTACATGTGTGACTGCAAACACTGCAGAAGAAGAACAGAACAATTAGGAAAATGTGAGAAATAGAAGTAAAAAAATCTACCCCTTTCATATTTTGCTTTCGTGTCTCCAACGCACAAGAGATCCTGGTGGCACAAAGAAGGAAATAAAGATTTGGGGGAACTTCTGACAAAGTTCCTTCGACCAAATAACGTGACTGAAAAATCTCTTCACTCAAATCTCTTTGAGTGAAGCTGTTCTGTTTGGCTTGGTTTTGATTGGATCTTGTAGGTCTCTTGTGTTACTGGACAGAAAGCTCTAGGTGTCCTTTCTATCACCAGATCAGATATTTTAATTTAAAATTCAGTAAATAAAATAACACACATGTGTGCCACATTACCGTTAGTTTATTTTAGGATCCCCCAGTAGAAATGTGGTTTGTGTAAATCTCTGTTTGTTTCAAATCCCACATGAAATCTCATTATTGTGATTATTTTCATAGATATTCTTACCTGAAGCCACTTGCTTCTACAAGGTAATGCTCATATCCTCAAAACAAATCCTTTATAAATGATATATCTAGCTTAAAGAAACATCAGCTTCTAATTTGTAGCAAGAGACATCCATCAAATAAATATATTTAAAAAGTTTGTAATGTTTAAAGTGAAAGTGTCATTTGAGCAAACTAGTCCTAACTACAAAGCTACACCAGGGTTTTTGTTTTGTTTTGTTTTGTTTTTTCCAAACAGTTCCTGATTTCCTTTACAAGATTTCGATCTGCTCCAGTTACCTCCAGGAGCTCAGTAATTTTTAAAACTAATTTAATTTTAATTCAGTCTAAAATAATAGCCACATTATACAGCAATATTCAAGGATCTTTAGGTGTGGATCTATTTCAGATCTGGAAAAAATTTTCAAAATCTACAAAGCTCTCAAGAGAAAAAATATTACAATGCTATTATAGTAACTTACTTTTATGGCACCACTCATTATTTAAAATGCCACAGTGTTAAAAAAGCTGATATGAGAAACTTATTTATGATTTACTTAATAATGTACCTATCCTCTGTAGTCTACTAGCTCATACATTGAACAAACTCTCCTTGAAGTCAACCAAATTTTTCACTATGAACACAATTACAATGATCACCGAATCCTATTCACATCTTTAAAGTCGACTCTTCTGTTTGTCTGGTTTTGTTCCCCCTCATTTCCTTCTCCTGCCATTACACGAAATAGGATGCTATTCTTTTAACAAATAGAGGCAGACCCCCCCCCGCCCCCAGTTTCCAATAAAACCTCCTGCCTGTCAATTATCTCCTCTCTACATCTTTATGGAAACAGCCCCTGGAAAACACAGTCCTCAAGTGGAGTCCCATAGTCCCCAAATGCCCTGGTCCTTGACAGCCTGGGGCATCTCTAGTCCCCTCCCTCACAGCTTCCTATGCCCTTGCTCTTTGTGCAACTTACATTTTGGTGGGAGTTAAACAGCAGGAATGGGAACTCCGTGCCTCACTCCCATCCTCACTCCAAATTTGCCACAGGTCAGTTTTTCACCCCCACCACTGTGATTTTGATGTTGCAAGGACGTAGGCGATATTTTTTTATGGATTTCAGAATAGAAATCTCCCCTGTCTCTGATCCGGGCACTGGACTTTCTCAGAGGTATGCTGCTTTGGGCCTCAGGCACCCTGAGAAGCCTTCTTGGCAGTTCTGGCGATGGAAGTAACAAGCATCCTCGTGACAGGTGACAATGCGGTCATTTCACTCTGCCTCGAGATGCTCTTTGAACAGTGAACCCAATAAGGACCAAAGGAATGAGCACAGAAAGGATATGAAGAACGAATCCTCAGAAGAAAACCTGAAAATCTGTCACCAGCACTGGCCCAGGACAGAATTGTGAAATTTGAAAATAAGTATTTATATCTGGTGCTGGCAGCCTCCTTTCCCTTTATCATCTTTTCCTTGTATCTTGACACCCAGGTTTTTTATACCACACAGTGTTTCCCTGTCCTGAGTCTCATTTCCAGATAGCCCCTGCGTTCCTCCTCTATGCTCTGTCCTGGATTTGACCTATGCTATAGACCATTTAGACTAGTTTGTGTTTATAGGGTAATATGTTCATATATTTCTGCTTTATCTATTTTATGGGCAATTCAGGAACTACAATGTATTAAGCCAAGTGAATATGGTGGGAAAGACAGTTTAAAGAAATCTTATCTTAGCTCTCCAGTGACCCCATCCAGGCCAGCCCTCTGTCATACGATCTAGCTCCTCACTATGTTCTTCTAGACAGAAGGTGATCTATGGGTCTAGATAGAACATCTCTAGATAACCTCTAGTTATCTCCTGAAATAAATCTCAAGCTTTATGAAGGCCTGCCCTTAACCTTGTAAATGTCACAGAGCTAGATATGTTAACATACACACATCAGGAACACGACACTGGTTAACACAATTTTCACTTCCCCCCAATAAATAAATAAAATAAAGGACTTTGAGAAACACACATAAACACATTCCTTATTTATTATTATTTTTTTTTTGACGAAGCTTCTGACTCTTAGTCCCATGCCTGCCAAGTGTGGTATCTAATGCAAAGTCTCCCTCTTCTAGCTTTGCTCATGCCCAACTTGGAGGTTCTGTCCTTGGAAGTGTCTAACGGGAGAAACAAACTTCTTTATTACAGAGGAAGAGGTTTACAAGGAAGTGAATTTAAATGGAGACCTAAAGATAAGTAGGATCTCACGAAGAGTATGGGGAAAAGGACTCCAGACTGAGAAAACTGTGAGAGGCTTGGGGCATTCAAGGACAAGACAAGAGGGCAACATGACTGGGGAACAGCAAGCTCACTTCAGACTCCCGCCATATTGCTGCGTGGGGTAACTGCACAGGCAGCCTGTGCCTGTAGCTCAAACAGGTGAGAGCAGGTGGATGGAGGGAGCGTGATGGGTTTAAACCAAATTGCGTGATTGTATTCTGACCGCAAACTACCCACTTTTACTTATAGAATTACTCAAATACACCCCTATTGCCCCAGATCGTCAATACAGTCTTCTTCTCAGAAGGCTCTCCAATCCTCTAGAGAACACGTTGCCCATTATGGGGGTGTAGTAGTCACTTTTCAAACAAAACCGTGAGTTTCTATTCTTGATAAATTCTCTATTCACAATTAATGTAAATTGACAACTCTCCCTTATAGAACAATAAAACAAAATCTGAGCAACCCAAACTACAGTTTTATTTGAAGCAAGGGGTTTATTAGTCACCTATACATTAAAAACAAAGTTTCCAGTATATCCCCCCCTTTTTTTAAAAAAGATTTTATTTATTTACTTGACAGAGATCACAAGTAGGCAGAGACACAGGCAGAGAGAGAGTGGGGGAAGCAGGCTTCCCCCTGAGTAGAGAACCTGATGCTGGGCTCGATCCCAGGACCCCATGACCATGACCTGAGCCGAAGGCAGAGGCTTTAACCCACTGAGCCACCCAGGTGCCCCCAGTATATCCCAATTTTTAAGCCATATCAAATCTTTCCTAGCAATCCACTTGACCAAAATACTTTTTTCCCTACATACTGGCACAAGCCACCATCCATTAAATGATGCTTTGGCATTAAAAAGAAAAACACCCAGATGTATTTGGTAGTGTTCGAAAATCCAGTTCATGTGGCAATAAAATCAACAATGGCTTACTTTGCCAAATACGCATAACCTATAGTTTGGGATATAATAAAATTTTCCATACCACAATAATCAAAACATTAGTTGTATAATGCACGCACCATATAAATTGAAGCCTCAAATGTTTTGAACATGAAGTACATTAAAAACATTGAGTCTCAGAAAAGATCAAATGATACTCACATATGCAAGTGCTTTGAAAATGGTAAAGCACTATAAAATATATCAAGTTAGGTATGAAAGTAATATATACACACATAGCAGAAGCCAAATGTAACCGCACGCAGCAAATGATGTAATGATCCTTATTTGTCTAATTTGCATTTTCAGAAAAGACCGTTCATATGTTACAACAGCAGCTAAGTTTACAACAATTTTGCTTTGTTCTTGGCACACAAAAAAAGGTTAAGAATTTGCAGACAAGTCTTGGCAAAGAGATATTCTGATGCAGCCTTGCCAATCCCTGAGAGCTACAGTATACAGCTGGAAAACGTTTGGAGGTTATGGACGTGTTAGAAAAACTTTCAGTTAGTACTGCTAATCAGTAAAGCAACATCTTCAGGTCATAATTGGGCCTTGAGGGGTATTAAAATAGTTCTAGAGCATTTTACACACTGGTTGGGTATTCCCAGTCCCATTCAGATGGTCTCATTTCTATGTGGAAATATTATTTGAGTTGCAGTAGTAAAATAGTATAACCAGTTCCCTCGTCCATCTAAATATGTAATTTGGGAGTGCTGAGTGGCTCGGTCAGTTAAGCATCTGCCTTTGGCTCACGTCATGATCCCAGGGTCCTGGAATCGAGTCCCGCATCAGGCTCCCTGCTCTCTCTCTCTCCCGCTCCCCCTGCTTGTGCATGTGCTCACTCTCCCTCTCTCTGTCAAATAAATAAATATTAAATAAAATCTTTAAATAAAATAAAATAAATTTGTAATTTGACTTGGAGTACCACATTTTGTACCATCAGAGATCAACTGAACTATTTCCCCATCACCAAACTTTGTTTTCTCACGCAGAGTTTTACTGATAGACATGAAAAAAAAGCTTTTTATTCTATCCTCAAAGAAGAGACCAACTTTTTTTGTATCCAACGATACCTCTGGCTGGACACGTGTATCTGCAGCCCAGATGGGGCGCTTCAGAGGAAGGCGGAACTGGAAGCAAGTTTTTAGATCAGGCAGTGGATTCCACTGACCCATTATCCCGTTTGACAGATAGAGCCTGAGCCCCAGGGAGGCATTTCTAGTCTCCCGGTGTTTCTAGGCCTTTTATTTAAAGTGACAAATCAACTGCTGTTGGAGAAATGATGGCCACATTTTCTGTTTTTCTAAAGAGCTACATGTTGCAAGAATTTTTACTCTCCTTTCCCTTTTTCTTGCTTGTTCAGACAGGATGCATTTCCTCTTTGTCAGCCTGTCTCAGGCCCCACATTCTTTTGCCCCTTATATGGAAAGATCCCACTTGCTTAAACATGTTGAGAAGCACAAATAAAAAGGAGCCATTAAAAAGATTTACATATATATCATATACATAAATACCTATACAAAGTTCAGTACATCAACGAACACAAAGAATTACCTAAAATAAACTATTTTATAAAACAGTTGCCCCATGACTTGACTTTAGTCTAGTGTCATTGAAATGGCCCTATTTTCGTATCTCTCTGTCTTTTTAAAAGGTCACAATATTATTGTCCCAAGTTTTCCCATGAATCTGTCTTCATGTGGAGCATTTTAAAATTAAAACAAAACAAAACAAAAAAGAGACCAAAATAGACATTCCGACACTATTTTTAAAACGATGTGTTTCTTCTATATCTTTTGGTTGGTTTCGAGTTACAAAGTAAAAGCACACTTATTGTCAATAAATTTGAATAGCACAGGACTATAAAAAGGGAAAAAATGGATAGTCTTCCCTCTAACCCATTCAGCTCATCCTCCAGAAGCATCCATTGTATAAAAGAGGTAATGTGGTGTTGTGTTTAAGATTGTAAATCCTGAAACCAACTTGTCTTGCTTTAAATCTTGGCCTGCTACTTCCTAGCTGTGTGGCCTCGAACAAGTTAACTAGCTTTTCCGTGCTTCAGTCACCTCCTCAACAAAAGGCACTAACAAAAAGCACTTATCACCTAAGGCTATGGTATGGGATAAATGAAATAAAGGTACCTAGAAGAACATTGGACATAAAATAAATGCTCAATGTTAGTTGTTATTATCAAGTGCTTTTGAAATGCAAAGAAAAGTATAAGCTATTATAAATTACATAGCTACAGGAATAAACTACTTATTTCAATAAAACTGGGGGGAAAAAACCTACCACCAGCACCGCCACCACCACCAATAAAAAACTGTGAAAAAATAACAACTTTGAAAGAAATTCTTGGGGTACCTGGGTGGCTCAGTGGGTTATGCCTCTGCCTTCGGCTCAGGTCATGATCCCAGGGTCCTGGGATCGATCCCTGCATCAGGCTCTCTGCTTAGCAGGGAACCTGCTTCCTCCTCTCTCTCTCTCTCTCTGCCTGCCTCTCTGCCTACTTGTAATCTCTTGTCTGTCAAATAAATAAATAAATTTTTTAAAAATAATTCTTGGATCATGAAGCTATGATGTAAGTTTATATTGCATTATTCTGTTACTTCAATGTCAAATTTACTTCAACAGATTATTAGTAGTATTGCTAACTGCCTAAATTATAAGGTCTACCTCAAAACCTTTTGAAAAGCAGACTTGATGTCTGAAATAATCTGAATAAATTTTATTTGAAAAGTAATTCAAAGTAATAAAAAATATCTTGATCAAATACCTATGTTCACATGAGTATGGAGCAGAAATATCTTAACAGCTAAATTCCAATTCCTCTAGAAGTTTCTCCACTCTCCATATTCCCCCATAATGCAGTGCCCTTTTTCCCACTTCTATCTCCCTCTTCCCGAGTTATAAGGAAGGCCAGCTCGGGAGCTGGGAACCTGTGGCACAGAACAACCTGTCCGTGATCATGTTGCAGCCACCCACTCAGCATGTACTTGGCATGAGGAAACCAAAACAATGGCAAGCACAGGACTGGAGCTCCAATGCCAGTCCCAGCCTTCTGGTCCTGGTTCTGTCCATTAACTCTGGTTCCTTAGCAGCCATAACATCACAGCAACCTCACGCTGCACTTTGCATTCTGGGTCACAGCGGCGCACTCCAGACCCCACAGCTAGCCATCACGTCCTCATCTCACAAACCTCTGAAGCACACTTTTGACTTTACATAGTGTATTTATATAATTTACATAGTGTGTTTACATAGTGTATTTATTATGTTCCTACAGTCTTGCCTCATTGGAGAGCTCCTGGGTTTTGATCAGTGACTATGTCCGACTGACTCAAACACAAGCCATGCAAGCCAACTGACAAATCATAATTCAGATCCGATTTGCCAAAGTTCCCAAAGCCCCCTGAATGAAAGAGACTTAAAAACCATCTAACTACTGCTGCTCCTTTCAGTTTCAGTATGAAACACATGTGTATCATCATGGTCAGAAGTGTGTGCGACGACTGGAGAAATAATGAGAACAAGTGTGTATTTTTATAATATTAAAGAAGAGGTTTACCACAGAACCTTGGGGCTATATGCAGCTCTTACTCGTAATACATATGTTTCTAAGGAGAATCTGTATCCCACAGAATTACGTGCACGTGTATGCGTGGAGTGTATGTATTGATGAGAACCAAGAATGAGGAGGCAAGGTCATAAGTTTGCTTACCGATGTGTCTGTTGATAAAAATCTGTTATGTGTTTGCCGTAATTGTTTGAACATGTACGTCTGGTTGCTCTGCGATTTGGAACAGTTTCCATCTTATCTGGCCTAGCTGGTCAAAAATCTCAGTACATAATTTAAATATTTCAAAAATATGCCATCATTTTCTCAAAATTGATTTCAAATCCTTAATCTTTGGGATTGGTGAGAAAATTAACATCAGTCAGCGATTTTTTTTTTTTTTTTTCTTTTCCAGGATACTGGGCGGACAGACAGCAGGAGAACTGAGGAAACCCTTGGGTCCTGAAGTATGCATCCTCTCTGACTGCTGAGGAGAGGCTAGGTCTCAGTGCACATGGAGTGCTGTGGTGTGGTGTGGTGACCCTTGATGGTTTGGGGCAACAATTTGAGCCTTTTGGGTGGCTATAAGTGAAGCCAGCAGTGTCAGCATAAACAGTCATTTCTTGTCAGAGGTCATTCTTCCTGTTCTCATCTGTCCCTCCATCCCTCTCTCGCCACCCTTCCTGTTAATGAGGTGAACCTATTCATTATGGTCCTACAACCCTATTCTTTAGGGTCCTACAGCCTTGGCCGGGTATCTTACTGTCTCCTCAGCAGCATTACCCAAGAATGGAGTGTGAGTCTTTTTATTTGCTCTCCCCACAAACCTGTAAACACTCCTCTCCTCCTTCTTTCCAACTTATTAGAATCTTAAAAAAAAAAAAATGTCCAGGATAGCCATGTTATTTCACTTGTTCTGACCAAGACACTTTTCCTACAGTTTGGAATCGTCTCTCTCTTCTGGGGCTAAGCTGGAGGAGGGAAATAAGCCAAAAAACAGAACCTTACAGGCCATGACACATTCCCCCCCTCCAGCAGTAATTTCAGGGTCTGAATGAAAGGAAAGTAAAAGGATCAAGACAGGTAAAAACATTAATCTCTGAAAATATTAACTCCTGCCTCCCACCACCACCATACACACACATCAACTGGCCAAGGCATCATAAATATTAATGACTTGCAGGAAAGTAGCATGGTTCAAGGCAAGGGTACAAAGGCCTTTTCAGGATCCCCAACCTCAAGTCAAAAATGGAACTCACAAATTCATCCTCCTCAATTAAATTCTCCTCTGCCTTGTCTTTTCTCTATTTCTATTAATAGAATCATCAGACAAGTAACGTAGCAAGCTAGAAATGTTGGTGTCACCTTCCACTTTTTCTCCTCTCCCTTATTCTCTTCTATCCCTCAAAGAACATATCATCTCCAATCTAATTTGGTGACAGCTTCCAGGCTTCCCTCACAAGCCTGCTGCCACTCTGCCTTAATCTAGCTCTCTCTGTTTTGAAAGTTTTAAGTATTCTCTTAGATTACAAAGTAATATTTGAATACTACAAACAATTCAACCTGTATCCAAGTCTAAAAAAAAGACAGTGAAAGCCTCCTAATAATTTTATCTATCAGAATGACAACTGTCAGCATTTTGATACAAATTTTTTTCATATGAATACAGCCAAATAGAAAAGTTTGTTTTTGTTTTCACAAATATGAGCTTATATTGCATATACCACTTTGCAATCCTCCCCCTAGTTTTATGGAGATGTAATTGACATACAGCACTCTGTACCTTTAAAGTATACAGACAGCATAATGACTTCCATATATTATGAAATGAATACCACATTTAATCCATCATCTCAAAAGATACAAAAAAAAAAAAGAAAAGAAATAAATTTATCCTTGGGATGAGAACTCTTAGGATTTACACTCTTTTTTTACCATCATTTTATTTACCCTCATTTTCTCAAAGCTGATTTCAAGTCCTTACCATTGGGACTGGTGAGAAAAGTAACCTCAGTCTTCTTAGGATACTTTTCAAACATACCATATCTTTTTAAATATACAATACAGCAATGTGAACTATAACCATCACGTAACAGATTACATCTCTAGTATTTATCTTGTCACTGGATGTTTGTAGCTTTTGACTACCTTCATCCAATTCCCCCTTGTTTTGCAACTTACAAAAAAAAATCTTGTATTCCACTGGGTGAAAAGTATTACTTTGTTTAGCTATATCACAATTTAATCCACCTTATCTGAATGGACTTTTGGGTTTTCACGCTACTGAACACCTCTCTACCTATATCATTGTACCCTTGAGCAAAGATTTCCAAAGGATTAATAAAGACTAACAAATTACCTTTCTGAAACAGGGTATATTCCCACTGAAAATGCATGAAGGTGCCCCTCATTATTCTTTGACTGAATTATTGCAACCTAATCTTAATTGTTTTCTTTGTCAACAAATTCTCCCCACTCTGGCTTATCATTTTCATGGCCACCAAAGTTGTTTTCCTAAAAAGAATGGAAGCAGATCCTAACAGTTCTTACCTTAGATGCTTCTGTCAGATCTCTGTCACCAAAAGATGCAACTGACCCCTGAAATGTTCCAATAGACTGTCCTGAACCTACCATTTTAATTTCTTCAGTGGACACTGCCTCCTGCAAATCATACTTAGGACATTAAGAATGTGTTCATTCGGGGCACCTGGGTGGTGCAGTTGGTTAAGCATCTGCCTTCAGCTCAGGTCATGATGCTGGGGTCCTGAATTCAAGCTTGGCCTCTGACTCCCTGCTCTGCTTCTCCCTCTCTCTCTGCCCCTCCCCCTGCTTGTGCTTTCACTCTCAAATGAATAAATAAGTCTTTTAAAAAACAAAAAGAGAGAAACTTCTGCTCTGGCATAATTGTGATGAGTTACACTGAAGGAGACCAGGTCACCCTGAAGGGGACCAGAATGGACCACGTGGCACTTTGACATCAGGATTACTTTGAGCTGAAGACTACTAAGAATCAACAGATGCAGGGAGAGTTTTCTGCCCTCCCTTCTCTGCCTGATGCAGGGCATACATTTCCCTTTGAGGAAGGTGTTCCCTCTGTCCCATACTAAGAAAAGTGACTCTTCTCATCTCAGAGGACAAGTCAACCTCAATATGAGTTTGTATAAACAGACCTGACTAAAATAGCCCTTCCCACCCATTAGCTTCCCCCATATATTTCCCAGTCACTTCCCTACAGTTTGTCATCCTTTGGCATCTAAACCTCTCTCATCCCATAAGAGAGGTATATAAGTCCAAGACCTTGATACCTCTTTGTTTCACTTCTTTCCTGTGAACTACAAGTACACATAAATATTTAATCTGTCTTTTGTTAGTCTAATTTGGAGTCCTAAGCAAGTAGAGGAAAACTTTCTCTTCCTTGACAGTTCTGACGTGAGGATTCTTGGGGCCTGGTTGGGATTCCCACTCACTCAGTAACCTGTTGCTGAGATCTCCAGACCCCTAACCAAGCAGCAAAGGTAAGTGTTCTTGCCAAGTCAGTCTCTTGGATTTCAGCTCAGAGTCTGGTGGAGGAAGAGCAGTAAGAAACTTGCCTTATGTTTTTCCTTCCAACACTGGATTGGCAGGAGAAAGTGTTTGTAAGAACCAGCATGTTGGGTATTGTAACTCTTCTGACTTTTAGTTTGCATACTTTCATTATTCATCCTGTCCCTCTTGGAGAGAGCTGTCATTTTCTTGTCTCTGCTTTTTGTGTTGGTCATCAGAGGGAGGAGAGTAATAGGGTAAAACGTACACAGAAGACCCACGAGCCTATTGTTTGAGCCTGTTGACTCATGAGCCTGCTTACAGTTTTCCCTGGACCAGAATCTGTTTGGATAAACTTTGCTATAGGTCACTATTTAAAAAAAAAAAAAGGATGAGATTCTTTTGTCTTGATTTGGGTTCTGAGAGGTTGGCTTAGGTCTAGGACAGCATTCTCTCTGGTTTTCCACCTACTGGGAGTGTGCAGGTCATTGGGCCTGCCTCTGGAGGTAACTAGCTGTCTGGTTAGGGACTTGAGACATAAGGAATGAGAGCACCACTTTCCATCTGAGGGTTTCAGTTCTGGTGGTGGGGGGTTGGGGGGGATGGGGGAGGTGGGGGGTGTTTGTCCAAATAAGGAATTTAGCCCATAAAGGGCCCTTGTCATCTTTTTTCTCTGCTGCCTTATTAGTGCTGGGAAAGTCCTATGTCAGAATGGTCTGCCGGGTGTGACAGATTAGCAAGTCTGGGATTGGAGGCCTCTCACTTTGTGGGAGACTAGAGACACGTGTTTTCACCAATGCCATTCTTACTGCCCGTGCCAAGAAAGGTCTCTGTTTCCTTTCTCTTTGGCTTTCTTAGGGAGTGACTTTGTATCACTGGGGCTGTATCTTCTGCACCCTCCCTGGGATGCCTCTTGTAGCCATGATTCAGTCCTATAAGGCTGGTTGGCTTTGTGTTATATTTCGGAATATACCTTTGGAGATCCTAAATCATTGGTAGCCAGATGACAGTCTTTGGATCTGGAAAAGTTTTTGTATTTAAAAGAATTTTTAGAAAACTTTCACCCTAAATAAATGTCTTATTGATACCTGTAGGAGGATCCAATTGAAAGAAGGGGGGGGAACCCAATCTAATATCATGGTTAGCCTAAAAAGATTCCCTTAACAAAAGAGCAGAAATCAGATTTAGAAAAACTTAAAATTCCACCACAAACACAGCCCCTCCCCCAACTCCTTTTATAATGTCAGTTTAAGAAAGCTTAGGCTGTCAGGAGAATTTACTGTTTGTCCCAGAAAGAGCAAAAACAAAAACAATAAAACCCAGAAATAGGCAAACATGCTTCCAAACTCCTTCTTAGAACTACTTGAAAGCTTGTCCCCTTTCTCTCCTGCTTTGAGATGTAAATCTTCTACCACCCAGGACTGTCAGCTCAAGGACAGGAGCCATCTCCTTGAACTGTAAACCTCCACGGGAATCACTTCCGCTCCCAGTCTAAAAAGCACCTTGCGTTAACTTCTCAGTACACTGAAACCACCACCTGGGATTAAAGCCACAGCCTACACAAACCACATGTCCAAGAAAAATCTTTAAAGTCTTCCCCACAAATACTGGTAAAGAAAAAAAAAAAAAAAAGCTTTTTATTGTGGGACGCCTGGGTGGCTCAGTCATTAAGCATCTGTGTCTGCCTCTGGCTCAAAATAAAGTCTTGAAAAAAAAGAAAATTTTTTTATTGAGCATATTGAGCAGGTGACTGACTTGGTCCATTTGCCATAAATATAATTAGGATTTTAAAAAAAGACAAAAATGAGAACCAACACTTATATAAATTAGTGCATTTTGTGTGTCTATACATATACCTGACCCATGGCCAAAATCTTAAAATTAAAAAAAAATTTAAATCTCTATTTTATGTGTATGTATGAATGTATGTATGTATGGTACATATATGTGATATTTTCTTATCTGGATGGCATTACCAAGTTAATAAAGGAGCACTATTCTAAGTCAGCTTAGAAAAAGCTAAGCACTTATAAGTTAAGTATTCTTGGAACTCCCAGAAATATAGGTGCTAACTCAAATGCTTTTCTTTTATGGTTTTTTTTTTTTTTAAGATTTTATTTTTTGATGGAGAGAGAAAGAGTACAAGTGGAGGGAGCAGTAGGGGAAGAGGGAGAAGCAGGTTCCCAGCTGAGCAGAGAGCCTGATGTGGGGTTCCAACTCGGGACCCAGGACCCTGAGATCATGACCTGAGCTGAAGATAGATGCCCAACCAACTGAACCATTCAGGTGTCCTCAAATGCTTTTCAAGTTCATGTGATCCAGGATAATCTTTCTTGAATAAAACCAGTTCAATGGTATTGATTTAATAAAACATCTTCAGAGTTGTCAACATTAAATATAATAACCATTTACATCTTATTGTACTTGAGTTTACTAGTCAAATAAGCTGACATAACTACTAGATGTTTAAGATGATAAAAGTTATATATTTAATTGTAATCAAACTGAGTCACTGTTCTGACAAATTTCATTTTAGGAATAAATGTCTTATGATTGTATCAGCTTAAAAATAACTTCCCAGAACTTTTTGGTAACTTGAAAACTTAAAAGTTTTTTGATGTAAGTTTTCAACTTATATCAAGTTTTGGTAACTTGAAAACTTACAGTTATATTAAATTAAAGGATAGATATTCACTGAATATCTAGATCATTACCAAATAAGATAAAATACTGAAATATTAACTACTAAACATAACTTCATGTTTATTTACTTTTGGCTTCTTAATTTTGCAGAAAGACTAAAATATGTTAGTAAACATGTTCTTTTGCCACACTAATGTGCTTTACCATGAGGTAATGATCTTTAGACACTATCAAATGATGTATTCATGAATTAGCTCATCTAGTACAGGATGTGGATCACAACAGACAGTTCCCAATTGTCCACCTCTTAGTTTTCACTAGAAATTAAGGCTACCGAGAGTTAAGAATTCTAATAAATATATGTAAATAAACTATAGGAACAATAAGAATGAAGGGGGAAAAAACCTTGGTATGCAAAGTATGCAAGGAAAGTATAAGATGTGTTTTCCTTGAAAAAAAGGAAAAAAGTAATTTTGCCCTACAGTAGGTTAGAGGCCATTTAAAGCCTATTCCAGACGGATAAAGTAGAAAATGGACAAAAACCTGAACAGATACAGAAAATTGGAAAGGATCTGTGAAAAAAGGAAAGAAAAGGAGAAAGAGGAAGAATCTTATCTTGTGAGATCAACTTGGCTAAGATTGAATGGCTCTATTTATAAGATTTTTTTAAAAAATGAGCCCAATAGTGTGCTGATGTAAGACTAGAGTTTGGCTTTCTTTCTCTGCTAAAATAATAAAATTGTGTTGGATTATTAGTCTCTTTTTTAAAATTTTATTGATTTCTGGTCTATTCTTCATAAAAGATTGTGAAGATTGTGAAATACAGATTCTTTCTTTACTTCTTGAGTCCTCCATGTAGGAAATAAAGATTCTGTGTTCTTCGCATTGCCTTTATTGTAATGTCTTTGATTATTTGAGAAAACGGAGTCTTCTCAATATTGAAATAGTTAAGTTCTTTTTGTTTGTTCTTGTTTTACAAACCATGTTATCTTCTCTATTTATCTTTCAAATATTTTATTTTCACTTTTGTTAAATAATTGAAAACTTAGCAATACTTCATGGTGATCTGTGTTCTCATTTGATTGAACGTTCAAACCTTTTGACATTTTAGACAACTTCCTTAAATCGAATTCTAAATGAAGTCTTCCTGACCTTTGTGACATTGGCATTTCCTAGACAGTCCCAAAGGCCAATTTTCATGAAATTAGGCTTATTTTGCAAAGAAAATTATCATTGATCAAAATGAGGATGATTGTGGAGGAAATTTTGTGTTTCAATAGAAAACAATCCACTTTTGTGGGTGTTCATTGTCATTGAGCTACTTTCACTCCTTTGTAAATGGGATCTTGCCATCTTGCAATTAATGTCTCCAATTTTCTCCCACCCTCCTAACTTAGCATCAATGAGGACTAAATGTGCCCTTTTCCTGAAGCTCCGCAAGTTCAAAGAATTTATCACCACAATAGTTTGGGCCACTCAGTAAGTTTACCAGAACTTGGTCCTGGAGCCTCCAGGACATAACCATGACTGTGAGACCACTGTGCAGGCTGAGAAAATCAAGGCCATCCCACCTCAGGTTTAGCTTTAGCATAAGTATAGCCATCCTAGCTCTGGCAGCCATCTCAGACCCCTGTGCCCAAGGGCTGAACTTTCCCCCACGCTGCTTTAGTAACCCCCACCCTGTTTTGGTTCCAGGAAGCCCCACCCTACTTTAGTTCCAGAGACCCCCTCACCCTGCTTTAGTAAGCCCCACCCTGCTTTGGTTCCAGAGTCCCCCACCCTGCTTTAGTAACAGGAACCATAAATACTCCTGCCTTAACTAAGCTCGGGGTCTAAGTCCCTACTCCGCTGCGTGGGGTATACTTGGGCCCAAGCTTAAGCTTGTTGAATAAATCCTCATGTGATTGCATCAGTGCTTGGCTTCTTGGTGGTCTCTCGGATGCGAAAACTCGGGCACAACAACCACCATTACTATCTTCATTCTGCCTTCTAAAGAGACTCCGCACCCAATATATAGGAATCTTCTTGACTGGCTTCTGTACTCAAAAAACTGGATTAATGCTCTGCTCCAACCAGGAATCTTTCATTTTCTTTTGTTTCCATAGAAATGCCCCTCATTGAATGCCCAGTTGTTTACACCATATAAAGGTCCAACTTCAGGGATACCCCACCCCTACCTATACCATTGCCTCCAGAAATGAGACAGAGCTATTTAACTAAACCGAACTATTCCCAAGAATAGGTTTAATTTGAATTAGAGAGAATTTGAATTGGGAGAATGCACTTATATTGTTCTATCTGCTTATTTATTCTTTTTCTAATCTATGTTCTCCCCCTTGGCAGATCCCTTAACCCTCAGCTACTAACCCCTTTCTCTTTTCTCTATATCTACCAACTAGGCTTTTGATGTGTGAAAATTGCTCAAGAGTTTCAGACGGGGAGATGAAAGGATCAAAATATGCCACCCCAAAATACCAAAATATTCTAATTAGGCATAAGGATTATTTTGACCTGAAAGCAATTGAAAATCAACAGATGCAGACATTCTCTGCCTTCCCCTTCCCTACCTGAAAGAAGTAAGGCATAAATTTCCCTCTGAGGATGAGGTTTCCTACCACGCTACCCCTCAGCCCTCACCCTAATACCAAGAAGAAAAAATGACCCTTATCACCAGAGATATAGTATGTCAAGATGTGTTTTCATAAAAAGATCTTACTAAAATAATCCTTATCTTCTATTAGTTGCCACTATATATGTCTTAGTTACTTTCCACAACCTATCCTCCCTTGAAGTCTAATCTCCTTTTCCTTTGTTAAGAAGGGTATACAAGCCCTCAAAGTCTAACTACTTCTTTGAGTTTGATGACTTTTCTCTGAACTCCTATCCACACAAATATCTTCGGTTTAATAAAGGAATAATAAAAATTGTATGCCTTAACTCTTGTTAATCTGCCTTTTGTTATTCTAATTCACAGGCCCCCAGAAGCTGAATCTAAGAGTATAGAGGAAAATATTTTCATCTCCAATGGCCCCCTTGCATAATCTTTCATACCCAGACTAAAAGTGTACATTTGTTAGTTCACTGGTCAGCTATGTGTATAGCTTGTGATGTGGGCCAGAACAAGGTCAACTGCTTGGTACTGGAAGCTGCCTGAACTTGGATCTTTATGACCCCAAAGCCTTTGAGAATACTAGTGGAAATAAAGCAACCTGTAAGTTAAGAAATTATAATTATGCTGAATTTAAATTCCCCAACATCTTAGGTGTCAGAGATTTAGATATTTCTGTTAAATTGCTTATGGTGAGACTTACAGATCAATTCGAAAATTTAAAAATTATACTATATGGGAATCTGGATGTGAAAATATGATATTTGAACCAGAAGACACAGAACCAAGATTCCATCCTTAACTCTGACTCTTCTTAACTGTGTGATTTGGGGCAACTTACTAAATGTCTCTGAATTTGTTTCTTTATGGGGAAAAGAGGAATAAGAATTTGTATTTACTTTTCCCATGTTACAAAATGACAGTAAGGATCAAATGAAATGTATTCATGCATATTCATAATCAAGTACTAAGTAGAACTTTGTTTTTAATATAGAGAGGAAAGACATTCTAGGCTTGTTGGCTCTATACTTATTAAATTTAACTCAGGAATTAAAATAATGATAATAAGGCAAGTGAGTCCTAGTAACATATGGTCAGACATTTAAAAAAAGTCTGAGAACTCAAATGAGAGACAGACCCTACTTGAGTCCTTGTACCTCTTTTACCCACCTTGCCATGCACCTTCCTTTCTCATTTTACATTAAAATCTGTCAATTTCTAAAGTGGCCAGGGGCTTTCTATGGCAGGCTTATCAGATAAAAAGTCAGCCCAGACGGAATAACAAAGCAATTGCTTTTCTAACATCTAGTACTTCATTAACTACTATTTAGGGGAAGAGCTAAAACAATAGAAAGCTGCAGAGAAATTTGCTAAAATCTTTAGGGCTTTTCTGAAAAAGCTAAGCCAACTTTAGTGGAGGATTTCATTTCCCTATTACCTGGCACTATTTTTCCGGTTTAATATGATATATCTTTATAAAACTCCGGGAGGGATCTTTTAAAATTGTTATAAATGTATTGCATTCTGCCAGACCACTGCAGAGTGGTTATTGTCCTCTGAAATAACTGGTCTGATGCAGTTCCCCGAGAAAGGCTGATTTGATGAATCAGAGATAGTAATCTGAGAAGTGGGATAGACTGTCCTGCGAAGGTCTCTTTTCCTTCGCCACTGCCAGCCACAATGATCAGTGTTACCCACTGACTCTGTTTCAGTGCTGAAGCAAAGAACCAAAGGGCAAGAAATCAGAACCACAGATGCAATGGAAAATTTTCCATTTTCTTCCATTTTGTTTGTTACAGTGTACTTTATGTTTACAAATGCTAAGGAATAGTTAACATGTCGGCAAGCTATTCCCTGGCTAGGAAACATATACAGAACCAGATTACATACTTTGTAATTTTACGCATTATATTTGCGGGCTTGGAAACAGGGAGTATATGAAATTTCCTGCTAAGGATAGTGAAGCTGTATGTTCAGGCACAAGAAAGAGCTAAAAAGAATTATTCAGTAAGTGCCCAGGTGAAACATCAGTCTGAGTAAATCTGGACATTCATTTTCTGAAGCTCTTGTTTTCATTAAAAGATACGCTTTTAAAATTTTTATTTTTATATGACTTTTATTGTCTCCATTTGGCTTTTTATACATGGCCACTAAATGATTTTTTAGGGGAGGGGTCAATTTGGCTATTTGGGCTTTTTTATCACGGCTGATCACTACGTGATCAATCAAGTGAACAGAATAACTCCTTGATCCCCTTCCCCACGGAGATGCGCATCTTTTGTCCATTTCATCCAGGCGGGATTTTTAAAATATCAACAAATGAGTCACTACAGCTGTGTTTTGAGACACAGTGCTGTTTAGATGTGCAATTATATTGTGAAATTTAAGGAGCAGGTGAAAATAGGATACCTAATATCAAAAATTAATATGAATTTGAAGGTGTATGGAAGAAATACACCAAAATAGTAAAAATATTGAAAATGATTTTCTCTAGTGGGGCAATTATGGGTTATTTATAGTCCTTGGTAGTTTCCAAATGTTCTGCAATAAACATATATTACTTTTATAATCAGAAAAAGAAGTCAGTTTTATAAGGGAAGCATATAAATAAGCTTTTTAAGGGCAAGAACCACTTCTATTCATCTTTGAATTCTTCACGGTGCCATTTAATTGGGAGAAGTGTTTTATTATTGTAAAAGCCACTTGATTACAACACAGCATTTGCCACAAACAAACAGGCAATTAGAAAAATATATTGCAAAACGAGGTGATTGCTTATCAACACCCAAAAAATCCTCTCTGCATTTCCCCTTCCATTATTCTGTTATGTCCCTGCAAACACCTATAGAAGTTTTTCTTTTTGAAAAAATGATGGATTTATAACCACAGAATCTCAGGATTGGAAGGGAATTTCAAGATCATATATTCCAACATCATCTGAATTATCCAGCTGAAACCCAAAATCCTCTCACCTTTCAAGCTAGTTCATTCTTGCAACTTCAGCAAAGTTAAGAGCAGCTTTTTAAATATCTCTTACACATTTTTTCCCCCCTGACAGAGAATAAAGTTGCTTGGGATGGATTTTGTGTTATTATTAGCAACAAGGACTCTACTATACCAAACCCGTGGAGGGATGCAAATTACCATATGGCTAAAGAGCCCAGCTTCCAATAAAGCGTTTTCAGGGATGTAATGGTGTCCACATGAAACTCATCACCCTTTCGAGCCTCTTGGTCTCTCAACCAATGTCCCAGAAGAGGCACTCCTCCATCTTAAGTCGCAAAATCACTTCCGTTATTTAATTTTTGGCAAAGAAGAAATAATTTCACCTGCAAGTATAAAAAGTAGCTGTGCTTGGCCAGTCACTCCAGAGTTTGTGATGTTCTGAGGTATGAATGGGAGCCCGGAGAGGGCCCTGTCCAATGAGTGGTCTGTTCAACATAGCGAAACCAGACTCTTGTTAGTCCTTCTCCGTGGGCCTCCGAACCCTTCACGGAGCCGTTTAGTTCAGCTGTTTGAATGGGCTGAAAGTCACCAGTCTGGTATCTTCCATGATTTCTAGAGCATGATGAGCAAGAAAAGAGGCTTCTGGCTCCCAATAAAAACCCAAAGCTTCCCACCTCCTCAGTAGATACCTAATTTAACACACAGAAGCATGTTATTACCTCCATTTGGGTGGAATGGTGACAGGGACGTTTCTACTTGGAAGTCAGTCTCAGTAGAGTTTGTTTTCAAAATGAAGCAGCAAGAGAACTCTTTTTACCTTGGATAGAAAAGCTAGGTTTTAGTTAGAACCCTGTCACCACCCTATTATCATTACCTTTTGGGTTATGCTACCGCCGTGTTTTCAGAAACACTTCAAACACTTGTTCATAGGGTTGGCCCAAAACACAGTGTTTCTAAGCTCCCCTCACCCCCTCTCCACATCACACCCTCCAAAACTTATGGAATGAAGTGTGTTTAATGAAACAACTGCTTAGCCCCAGGAAGCACAGGACTAAGAAATTTGGGCTGTGACAGTACAGAGCAACCTAAGGGTTGCAAGTAAGTGAAAATAGAGGGGTAAATGCAACTGTTTGAGTTCAAGGCCAGAGAACAAGACCTGCTTAAGATAGTTCTTGGGTCCATGCACTTTCTTTTGACCTCAGTTCTCATATTTTAGAGTTTATTTTCTTGAAAAACAAAGGATTGGCTCTAAAATCTTTAAGGCATGCGGGTCTGTAGTGTGATTATCAACCCTTTCTTTGGTAGGTTTCATAGGCGAAGCTGAGTGCTGCTACTGTCCAGGTTTGGAGGTTCCTGGCAGAGATTTTGTAGGTAGATGTGTGCTTTCTCCAAAATAAAAACAAAAACAAACAAACAAAGAACAGTGAAAGAGAAAGGTTAAAAAAAAAAAAAAGAAAAAAAAAAAGAAAAAAGAAAGAAAGAAAAAAAGGAATAAAGGCAAAATTCTGGGAGCATTGGTGCCTGTAAGAAACTGAACACAAGGCTGCAAAACCAAATGTCAGGCAGGTCAACTGAAAATAAATCTATCAGGGATTCGGCCTCCTGGTGCAATGCTGTGGCCGAGTAATTAAGTCTCATACCACTTAATTCCACAAGGATTTGCTGGACACTTCTAGTATGTGCTCAGCACTGGGCTAGGCCCTGATGAATCATAGAGCTAATCTGATTCCCATGACTGTTGGGGGAGAAAATTGCTTTTTTGCATCCTGACTCGGGTTTTTATGTCACAGCTGGATAAACGTCTCTGATGAGCGAAATCATTATAGGGAGCACCCACAAAAATGTAGATTTATGCATTAGAAAACCCATTACATACTGGTATTTCTTGGTTATATAGTGCAGTTGACTTGATACTCATCAGAATTTAGTCCAATTTCCCCCCTTTTCAGAGAAGAAACAGTGGTAGATGTTTTGTAGCATGGGAGGGAGAGCGATAGCTCACCCTACTCCCAGATAATCCCCCCAAAAGCAATTCCTGTGTGTATCCCTTGGGCCAGAGGATGTGACTCAAGTTCAGGAAGGTGTTGCCCATAGACCCAAGTATGCTATGGTGGATCTCCCATTGCACATATTGGCATTCTGCATTCATGGCCCTCGATATAATACATAATGCCCAGAGACATCCTTGCAGTCAGTTGAGATCGCTTTTTCCACTAGCATCTGTGCCTGAGCCTGGGCATGGGCCTGAGGATCCATTCTAAGCCAGACGACCCGGGAAGATAGCACATGGTATGTATCCAATCATACAAAGTTGACTGAGCTGAAGGAAAAAGAAGCTTCTATTTCTTTTGCACAAGAGAACATTCTAGCCCTATCTTCCTGGCCTCGAAAATAAGTTAATCTGCCTCTGCTCTAGTCACCTATTATAACAATTAGGGAGTAAAGCATCTTCTTCTACATGGGAGGAGTGCTTAGAAAATTTATCTAAGTAGTCATTTTTTACGAACATACCAGGATAACAGATTCAAATACTTATCTCCTTGATTAATTCACATCCTCTATGTGCTGTCATAAAATAAGACCGTTTTTCTGGTAGAATGGGTTCTTTACAATTAGTTCCAAAGGTACTAATTGGAGAGAAACTAAAAGAAGTTTCAGAGTCACTGGAATAATTATGTTGGCATCAAATAACTGATGGTCTGTGTGGGTCAGACATTACGCCAGGCCTTTCAGGGATCTTTCCCACCTTATCTTCCCAAGATTAGGGCAAAGGTTGCTACTCCTATTATACAGATTACTTAACAGTGACACTAAGGTTTGGTAGGGACTCCCTGAGAATAAGGAAGAGAACAAAATTAGTCCCCTCAAAACATCTGTAAACATTGACCCTTGATTTGCTGCATAGTCTTCTGATACCATCAACACAGCATACCAAGAAGTACCAAGGATAAAATCTAAGATCAGGAACTGTAGTGTGAAGTCAAAACAGTGGTGCCAAACAGTGATGGGCAGGTAGAGAGCAGAACAGGATGGACCAGCACCCTGCCCTGAGAACAGAATGGGCGTCCTTGCACTCTGCCATTCTGATCTTTCTCCATGTGGCCATGAGCGAGAATTAACTGTACTCCTGCTCTGTATTTAGTATCGGGGATACCAACGGGATGCTTTGACCCTAACAGTTGCTGAAATAACGCGGATCCACTATTATCTACTTCAAAAATCACAGACTGACTCAAGAACCGTCCCTCAAGTCATCATACCCTAATCCTTATTCATTCCCACGAGGCACAATTCTAAAACCCGAGAGCACATCAGAATCACCCAGAGGGCTTATTAAAACACAAGCTGGCCCAGGCTCCTGAGCTTCTGACTCAGTAGGTCTGAGGTGAGGCCCAAGAATCTGCATTTTTAACACGTTTCCAGGTGATGCTGATACTGCTGACCTGGGAACGACGCTTTGAGGTCCTTATAGGCTGATACAATTTACCTGTATTTAGAACATCCAAAGTCAGAAATTACCAAAGAATAATGAAGGAAAACAAGGAAGGCTTTCAGTCAGGCTCCTGATACAATGATCCCTCTTTTCAATGGTCTCCTTTGCTCCTACATTTCATTTCGCATGTCATGGTTACAATTCCAGGAGAAAGATATCCTCAACCTTCCCAGTCTTCCACAAGTTCCTCTGATTTTGCTTTGGCAATGCACTTGCTCAAGCAGAACTTCCAGGCAATAAGCACTGCTGCGTATTTTATCATGAGGCTGAACTCTCTTATTATTTAGAACGTTCGCACAGGGTGTTGAAATAAACGGAAACCAAATTAATCACACTGTGTGTTTTTACGTAGGACTTAAAAAAAAATAGGGTGAGATAGGTCTTCTGAGAACCACAGAGTTTCATGATCCTGGAAAAGGAGACGAGAGCTTAAATTCAAAAAAATCTCCCCTCTCTTGCAGATGAGAATAAGGAAAAGTAAGATGAAAGCAATGAAATCAGAGTGAGTGGGGGACTGAAAAGCTGCTCGTCATAAAATATCTGGGTGAAATAATAGAAGGCTCCACCGGCCCTACTCGAAACAGGGTGTGGGATTAAAACAAAACAAAACAAAAATCAGGGCACAATGGAGAAGAAAGTGCTGCAAGTTAATTAGCCCGCAGGATACTTTTCATTCGGGGGTAGACTGTGGTGCCTCAAAAAAACCATGGGTCTCCAGAAAGCTCCCTTCTAATGGAGCCCAACAATTACAATCATGAGCCGCCTTTGTACCCAGCTACACAACCTCATGCCTTTAAAATAGATCTGTCACTAATGACTGAAGGCTGCATCTTCTGAGGTTTCTTAGTTTGGACTCCTGGTTGAAAGAGACCCGTAATGAGTTTTCTGAGGAGACCCCCTCCCCCCTTTAAAAGTCCTTTGGACTCCAACGTTTAGAGAAATGCTTCTGATCCACAGAAACCAGACTGAGTGCCCCCACAGATGCTGCGTGCCTGGCTCTTCAGGGTTCAGTGGCACCAAATGCTCTACAAGGAACTTTGTCCTCCAGGGGATGGGAATAGAGGCAGGCGGTCTCGAGGAATGCGAGGATAAAATGGTGCACGTTTCATTTGTTCTGGGATTTCTAAAATCTCATTTGGCTCTTATCTCTGGAATGGCAGAGCACAAAGACAGTCACCTACCCTCCCAGAGTCAAATACTTAATTCAGGAAGGAGAAACACAGGGGGATCGTAAGGGACCTGAAGAGATCATCAAGCCTGGCCTTAAAAGCAAGTTAAAAAAAAAAAAAAAAAAGGCTCCCAAAATCTATCTTTTTGGATCAACTTCTCTTTCAGCAAACATAAGAAGTCCAATGAATAAAAGTTACATTTCATGCTCCCTGTCTTGACTCGCCCTCACAAAGTAGAAATGGAACTTAGGGGCAGAATGAAAGCTGGGCCTTCTGTCGAACCTCACTGATGCTATCAGGGCCACGTCTGCGGCAGTATCATAACTTTTGGTCAAAACTGATTCTGACTCCTTTTTTTTTTTTTTTTTTCAAGTTGTAAAACAAATGATAATCCAGTAGCTGGCAGGGGTCATCACAGACTCTCGTACATGTTATGATTAGCAAGAATGGAAACTCAGAAATTTAAAAGATGAGATTTATTTTCTTTGCCAATTATGTTTATTTGACAAAAATGTACTCGATATGCTTTTAATAAAAGCAATGACTTTCCCATTTACTCCAGATTTTTCATAGTCACATCATTAATAGCAGGTATGTCAGATACCTGCTATCCACTGGATCTAGAGAAAGGAAAGATGGTCTAGAGTTGGCAGCAAATTTTGGCAATTCGGTAGCCTCGTAAAGAAATTACAGTGCTTTAAAAAGGAAAAAAAACTGCTTTTATATTCTTTTGAAAAAGACAAATGTGGCAAAGAATAAAAATAATCTCTAAAGAATGGAAAAAGTTGAATATTTTCCATTATATGTTAGCACACCAGAAAAAGGCAAAAGGCAATCTCTAAGTCTCTAGCAGGACAAAGACAAGACAATATGACACTGATAGGCTAAGATAAGGCATCTCACACTGCTGGACAACAAGACTTGGATTTCAAATAATCACCCTGACCTTAGTATTGAATGTGAACTCATCATGTTTTCACCAAACCCATCTTTACCTTCCTATGCTCATTAATATTATTCCTTTTCATTGGTGCTTTGCTCTAGAAACCACTGTCAAATCTGATTTCCTTCTCTCATGTTTTCTTCATATGACTCTCTCCCTAGATTGTGCTGACTCACAATGTATTTTGCCATTGTCTATTTCTTCTGCCTGCGGACAGCAATCACATGGAGAAGCTCGATACTTTGTCTCTGAGCCCATTAGCAGCAGGATTTCTTCCTTCCTTCTCTCTCCTCTCCACTGTGTTTTGCACAGAAGCCAGATTGTCTCCTTGGTACACTGTTTTTATTCTACTGACCACCTGAATCAAATCCTCAAAGGGCTTCCCCTGAAACTTTCTCCTGCCCATGCTTTTTTATGGTCAGTGGACATTTGAGACCATGATAAAAAAACTGTGAAAGGGATGAAGTCATTTCTGGAGGTCCCTTTCCATGCTCCCTCCCCTTCACAGGAGTGAAAGGAAATTGACATGACAGCTGTACCATCCACCTGAGAGTGACCAGACATGCCTGTGCTTAACTGGGGGATAGTGAGAAGACTAACCAGAGTCCTGACCCTGCCTTCAAGGAGCTTAACAAATCATTATAAGGTTGGAGAGGGAGAGAAGAGCATTCTAGAAAAGGCTCATAAGGTGCAGGATGGGGGTCTCAGACATAAGCAACTGGGGCACAAACTAAGCACAGGAAGTAGAAACAGGCACTTGGCTCAAAATTCAGGGTAATGGAAAGGAGGGGAATGGGGACATGACATTCTTGGTGAGAGAAGAGGTTGGAGATGGGGGCAGAGGTCAGATTGCTTAAAATCCTTGTTCACATGATGATTCTTTTGGTTTACTATGTATTTTTGGAGGCAAGAGGTATGGAGAATCTGCAGGAGTCTTCCTAAAACATCTTCTATATTTCCGAGAGTAGATGGGTAACCCCCATGCATAAAGGACACTTCCCACCAGGCTGTGTATCAGAAAATGCAGGATTTAGCCAGAGGAGTGTGGAAAAGTAACAGGACAGTGAACCATCAAAATCGGACTAGCTGGCAGAAAAATGCTATCTCTCTCATCTCCCTCACCAACACACACACACATGCATATCCAGCTGCAGGCTGTCTTGGATCGGGCTACTGCACTATCATCCAGATACGAACCGAGCGTGGGCCACTGGCAAGGCAGGGGACTGAAGGAAGACACCTGGACAGGCTAAGTCTCATGTTGCCTACCCCTCTCTCCCCAAAGATCAAAAACTTTTCCCAAATTAGTCATTTTGCCCTTTGCTGTAAAATAATTTTAAAACCTGGGTTGTTTGCTAACACAAGCCTGGCTTAGAGAACTTCTGGTTGAGAAGAGGAGTGTCTTTGGAGCTTTAGTTCATCCTGTCTGCAGCTCTTCCCTCTCTCTTTTCCCCCATGGCTTCCGTCCTCCTGTCTCAACATACTCTAAAGATGCCCATCTTGCCTCTTCCTTCTCCCTGCTCCTGCATTTCTTCTTGTCTCCACCCCAGCTCCACCCCTGCTCCTAACTCCTGGATGAGGAAGAGACTGGGCTCGTGGGATAGAATGACCCAGAGCCCTGGAAATGTCTCTTCCTTTTTAAAAAAAAAAATTATTTTATTTTATTTATTTGTCTGAGAGACCAAGAGCAAGAGCGAGAGAAAGTGCATGCATACTAGCAGGGGGAGGGAGTAGCAGACTCCTTGCTGAGCAAGGAGCCCTAGTGAGACTCGATTCCAGGACCCTGGGATCATGACCTGAGCTGAAGGCAGACACTTAACTGACTGAGCCACTTAGGTATTCTGAACTGCTTCTTCCTAATCACTGCAGAACAAAGAGGGAGGTCAGGGCACACTGGTTCAGGCAAGCAGGGACCTCAGGGCACAGGGGCCTCAGTCTAGACCTGTTCAGGAGGAAATGGGAGCTTTTGATTTTTACCATGTGTTATTGATGTGCAAAGAATAAGCACGTTGATACTATTTATAGATAGTAGCAAGAGCAAAGTAAACTAACCCAGCATTTGGATTGGCTCTTTAAAGGCAATGCCAATTACTATCATTTTTCAGATCCGTTTATGGATACCCACATGTATATATATGTGCATGTGTGTGTGTATATGTGTGTGTGTGTATATATATATATATATATATATATGGATACCTACATATATAAAATATATGTTTATATAAAAATATATATAAATCATATGTATATAAATCATATACAAATCCTGTATATATATAATTTGATTTGTCATCTATACACATATACATATACATACATATATACATATACATACATATACATATATTATAACTATTAGGCATCTAGTGTGAGGGATATGAAAGAGGATAAGGTGTTGTCACTGCTTTCAAGGAGCTCATCCTGCGTGTGTGGAAACCAAGTGAAATGTCGGGGCGTGCTGGGGCCCGCCCACGCCCACTCACACCTGCTCAGGAGAACGGACTGTGCGTCTGCTTCTCTTCCCAACTCCCCGCTCGGTGACGTCACTTTGACAGTTTCAATTAACCATGATGAGAGTATTTACGTAAATCAGGATTTTTTCCCCCAGAGAGCTGGTTACCAGCACCCCACTGATTATGCATATCATTAATATGATACATTAATTTTGTTGTGAATTTTATTGGATTACAGGCGCTAAATTCTGTTCACAGTTACACACACTCATCTGTTACTCACACAGCATCACTCTTTGTCTCAAAAGGAAGACGGAGGTGGAAAACTGTCCTAGGGAACAAAAAAGGAGCTCTTCATCTTAATATGCAGGGCTGTGACGGCCTGATCCCAGCTTTCATGCTCACTAGAACATTCAGGCTCAGCCAAGGTTCTTCGTGCTCCCCCCCTCACCCCGGACAGAGAAGGGATTTCTCCATCCCCACTGAGACTGACACTTCTCACTGAGAAGTGGGGTATCTCCACCCTCCCTGTCCCGGTCGGTCCAAACCAGTCCTCAAGGCCACCGGAAGTTCTGG
Source organism: Lontra canadensis (assembly GCF_010015895.1). Classification (NCBI taxonomy): domain Eukaryota; kingdom Metazoa; phylum Chordata; class Mammalia; order Carnivora; family Mustelidae; genus Lontra; species Lontra canadensis. The sequence goes on along the minus strand of NW_022631096.1, from coordinate 3,892,985 downwards.
CCTCTGCAGAAGCTCCACCGGACACGGTTCTAAGCACTGTATATCCACTGACTTAATCTTTACAGCAACTATTCCAGATGATCTCAGCTCTGTGGCAAAGATGAGAAACTAAAGCCGAGGAGGGCTAAGTCACTGCATGACGTCGTGGACCTAGCTGTTCGTGGTAGAGCGGAGACGCGAACCCATGCCGTCTGACTCCGGGCTCCATAAACAGCAGCGCTCGGCACACAGCTGCTCAGGGAACCAGGGCTCCAAGCGTGCCATCTGGAGACCACACTGTCTCCAGGCTCCCTGTTTTGGCTTCCAACATTGCCTTGCATTCTTAGTAATTGTTTCTGCCGTTTCACTCTGTCAGCTCAAAGGCTGGGATTTTGTGTTCTGTTCCCCCAAAGCTGTCTCCTTCATATGCTGGGAGCCTAACGAGGTTTTGTTCACTGATTCAGATAATGACCTTCTTAAATTCCCCCTCATCCTTTTGCATCTCCTCCTTAAACTTACCAGAATTCTGGACCTTTATTGGACAGATCTCATGTATCCTTGACAGACCTTACAAAGATATACCAAGTTGGATATTTCTTTTCCCAAAAAAACAAATAATAATTAGAAAAAGGTGAAAAGCTTTCAAGGCAATAGTTCTCTGACGTTCGAGTGTGCTACCCCTCATTTGCACCAAGAAGCACCTTGACTCTCCTTTCCTTTAAACAATGACAAATAGACCAGATTCAGTTTGTTCAGTTTATTTTTATTTTTTTTAAAGATTTATTTTATTTTATTTTTTTATTTTACAGAGATCACAAGTAGGCAGAGAGGCACACAGAGAGAGGGGGTAGGGAAGCAGGCTCCCTGCTGAGCAGAGTGCCCGATGTGAGGCTCGATCCCAGGACCCTGGGATCATAACCTGAGCCGAAGGCAGAGGCTTTAACCCACTGAGCCACCCAGGCGCCCCTCAGTTTGTTCAGCTTAATGAATCCGTTTCTCCCATGGGTTACAGAGACTGGGAATCTAACGGAGGTTCCCTGGCACCTTACCAGGATCTGTCTCTCAACTATTTCCTTAAACTATCTTTAATATGAATTAGGTACAGATTTACAATTTATATCAGTACCTTAGATATGTAATTCGCAGCCCCTTCTTGGTAAACACATGCCGTCACAGAGAACTCCTTCCAGTGGAATTCAATACACCAGTTTTCAGGGAGGTGAAATCGCAGGTCTGAACAGATAGCACTGGGGAGAATTTCCAAATTCAGTTGCATTCTTTGCTGACGTAAATGTACACATCACCAAAGGTAGTTTCAGTTGTGGGTGTCAAATAAAACCTCAAGTGTATTGAGCATTACTGATTTCCTTCTTTAATTTGCACTCACGTACATTTGTTTAATTTGAAGGTCAAAAGCCAGTTTGGGTGGTCCAGCCCTAGGCTCTCAGTTACTGTCTCCTTTGTCAGTATTCAGCCATCGGCGTGTGGTCTGAATTCTTGTCTTCTTTTGCATATAATCTACTTCCATACGTGTCTCATGACTGATGGCTGATGGTTGTGACACCGAGCTCCGCTGCACTTTTTAGGGCCGTTTGATTTTCAGATACAATGATCTCGATTAAACTTTGGGAAGGGTTTGGTTTGGGTTTGTTTAATTTCCATTAATGACATCAAATAAATAAATAATACCTTAAAAAACAGCGAGTCATGACCTCCTTGCGTAGGCCTGTCCTACATAATAGTTTTTATGGTATTATATTGGTGTCCGAAAACATTTTGAATGCAGCATGGACCTTAAAGCTATAATTGAACACAGTTAGCTCACTGCAAAAGGCCTTGGCCTGCGGAGCCCACTCCTGCTGAGAGTCACCTAAAAGGGCCCCCAGGCTGCAAAAAGGCCCCCCACACAGAAGGAGCCCACTGGGCAAATGCCTCCTTGCCTCAGGGCCAATCGTAGCCTGGCAGCTCATAAACACCATTAGCAAAGCCTACTGCTGAGTTATTATGCGACACAAGGATGCTTGAAACTGCTGGTTGGTATTGTTGTTTTACTTCTTGCTTGCCTGGGTCAAAGTGGCAACATTCACTTGAAAAGATCAGGCAATTTCAACTTCTCCGTTTTTGCAGAGGATGAGAATTACACACTGATGTATTACATGTTGTGATTTTCCAAATCTCCAATGTGTCTATTGTCCTGGGCGGTGTCATTCGTCAAGATAACTCAGCAAACTGAGCCAAAAGGAAGACAGTGGAACAAAGTCACCTCTGTTAGGATTTTGTCCCCCATATTCAAACCAGAAACCAAACTGAGACATTTTATTCACTCCACTGGACAGGGAGTCAAGCCACATATCCTAAGAGACCAGAGACTAAGTTAATCATTCTTACCATCCAGCCCTACTTTTTGGCTTCGTGCTTCTTTTTATCCTTTCTTCCTCTACCACCGTCCCAGCTCACCTTGGACATTTGTAAATGACAACCGAGAGTCGTAAATGCTAAAACGAGGCCGGCGGTTTCAGAACTACATACATTTAATGTTTTATAATCATAAGACCATGATGACTCTCCTCTTGAAACAGGACACCCTCCTCCAAATCGTCGCGTTCGTTAGGGGCCCAGTGGTGTTGATGACACTAAACCACTCCCGCAGAACCAGAGTTTGAGCCTTATTCTTTCTGGGGTTGAATGCGATGAACTCTCAGTGGTAGTCGTTGACCTCTGATTCAGGCCATCTTGCAGCCGGCTTTCCGGAATGAGAGCATCCTTCACGGCTTTGTTCTGCCCTTGTGGAGCCCTTGAAAAGCTGAGGATACTTTGCAGAGGGATGGGTCCCAGTGAGGTGATCGGACTTGTTGCTAGAATGAATATTAACTTGATTGGCTTTCTGCTTCCATAATCATCAATCCTCCCCTGGAATTGTATTCACATTTTATGAACTCTCTGTCTCGTCGGCTCCTTTGATCTACAGACATTGTCTTCCAGTTGGGCCTTTGCCTGCCTCCCAACTCATCAGCCCCTGAATCCATCTAAATAATGTGCTACATAAGAACTTAGTGTTTCCCAAATAACAAAAGATGGATCTGAATGCTTCAGTGCACCATGAAAGGCTGCCCAAACCATCAATCTTGCTGGCTCTTGTAGAGGTCAAGAGACAGGAGGGCCAGCTGGCCAATCAATTAACCACAAGATTCAGTTTGGCGCTAAAGAAAAGCTACCCTGTGTTATTTTTTTCCAGCAATGTAACTGTCAATATTTACAGCAGGTCATGTATAAAGACTGAACGAAATGGGGGAAGTTACTGTCAAGAGTAGTAAATGCTAAAATCACTGGTAATTCTTACTCGTTGCCAAAAGAGTCAGTGCTACAGAACGTAGAGCTTCTTGAATCAAACTGAACACATATGGAGCTTCTAGAAAAGAAACTTCCTGGTGCCCACCTATGAAAGGGTACACTCATCTTTGTCCACAATCATCATGGTTGCCTCAATGTAAGTCAGAAAGAAACTTCCCATATGGTCTCTTGGAATGAAACCTTTCTATAATTGTATGGGATCCATGGTATTGTTAGTGCCTGGAAGCACATAAAGGAGAAAAAGTAATTAATTACCTAATTACCTAATTACTGAAAGAAGACAGTATCAGCAGAGAAGACCCTTGCAGAATGAATTCTTTTTTTCAAATATGACCTTCCGCTCTCTCTCTTAAGTCCAGTTCTAGAATCTGTACACACCTTACTCTTATTCTTCATACCTTTTGGTCCTTCTTTTCCACCATTTGTCCTCGTTTTCACAGAGAGAGAGACGGGTGTCTTCTCCAACAGACTTTCTTCTCCTCACAATTTCGGTCACATACATTTAAAAAAAATATTTTATGTATTTGTTTGGAAGAAAGAGTGAGCAAGAGAGAACACACGAGCAGGGGCAGAGGGAGAGGGAGAAGCAGACTCCCTGCTGAGCAGGGAGCCTGACCTGGGTCTCAATCCCAGGGCCCTGGGATCATGATCTGAGCCAAAGGCAGACGCTTAACTAGCTGAGCCACCCAGGTGCCCCCACATAAGTGTTTTTTTTTTTTTAAATCAATTTCCATTTCCCTTATTTCCACATACTCAGGCACCTAATAATTTTTCTACTCTGCAGGATACTGATACTACCTGTTCAATTTTTACCACTCCTCCATAATACAGGCACATTTTTCCTCATTTTTGAGAAAAGAAATTAAAAACCAGAGCCCTGAATTAATTGACATAAATCACTTAAACCATCTAAGTTAATGCCTGGTCTATAACAAATCAATGATAATTAGTATTGTCACATGACTTAACTTGTCCAAGATCATATTAACTGTGAGTGACTGAGTCAAGATTTGAGCTTCAACTTATTCAACACCTAAGTCCCATTTTTCCCCATCTGCCATGTTTTCTAGTCAGAAGTACATTTATTCTTACATCAGGAATGATCTAAAACTAAAAAGAGAGAGGGTATTAGAAGAAACCTTCAAAGGAAGACATCAAGCAGTAGTGCCCAGGGAACTTGGGAGCCATGGTAAGAGTGGAAGAAGCAGCTGGTGACTCTTGGGGTTCTTGACAAGGTGGTGAGTAAGGGAGGGAGAATTAGTGCCAAAAAATTAAAGATAGTAGGTTTCCAAGGAGGGAAACATTGTCATCTGTGTCTTCTCAGTGCTAATACTCTACACTAGTGGGGAGCAATTTTGTGTGCTTTGCATGAATAAACCAACAATCCTCACAAAAATCAAATGAGACAAAATCAGCAGAACATCTGGTATGGCTCCTGCCACATAGGACCTGTTCCATAACATAAAAACAGCATAGAAACAGGAATAGCACTGAACACAGTTCCTGGGCCAAACCAGAATTGGGAGCCTTGGTACCTGGTAGGGAGGGGAATACTTTGGGGAGTATCTTTGTGACTATGGAATAGAGACTTCATGGGAGTGAGTGTAAACTTAAGATTCTGGAATCTGTTTCTACTGTTACCAGCTCCCAGAAAGTCTCCTCTTACCATAGTCATTCCTCAAGCCAGAGATTTTAAGGAATTCTCAGAATGTTTGGAGGGATGAGCAAGGTTGTTAAAATAAGCATATGGATACTCAAGATGACTCTGGTAAATAATATTTTGGTTTAATTTCACAAGATTCTTCTCTCTAAAGTGTTAGGGAACATGTTTGTGCCCATCGGAACTGTCTGTCTGGGCAGGAATATATTTACTATAAACACATATTAAATGAAAAGGCATCTCAATAGGGGGCTGTCCAGGGGTCAGGATGCCAAAAAAGAACATATAAGAATGGGAAGCCTGGGTGTTGTAAGCCTGAGGAAACCATTAAAAATGAGGAAGTATCTCATTAACCAGGTACATGAGGGTTGGAGGAGAACTGATAGATTTGGTTGGGTCTAGAATCGAGGATGAAACCAGAAAATGAAAGACAGCCTTATGTTACATAGTATGTTATAGTGGAAAGAGTCTGATTATGACTTTGGCTTCCTGGTCCAAGATCTTAAACATTGCTTAAACATTATTTATATATTTTATTTATTTTTATTGTTTCTATATTTTATTTATTTATTTATTTAATTTTATAAGGCAGATGCTTAACCTGCTGAGCCACCCAGGTGCCATGGGATTGCTTATATATTTTGAAGGAAAAGGATGACTTTTTAGTCTAAGGCTTTACTTTCTTCATCTTTAAAATTAAGGGACTAGATTATATATTACTTACTAGATTGTCTCTAAAGACCATTCTACTTCTAGGGGCACCTTGGTGGCTCAGTCATTTGAACATCTGACTTTGGCTCAGGTCATGATTTCTGCTTCCTGGATCAAGCCCTGTGTGGGGCTCTGAGCTCAGCAGTGAGTCTGTTTGTCCCTCTCTAACCCACCACTTCTCATTCTCAATCTCTCTAATAAGTAAATAAAATGTTTAAAAAAAAAAAAAAAGGTCATTCCAGTTCTAAAATCCCATCACTGTGCACTAAGGTAAATCAAATTCAATGAGTATCCTTTATTCAGAAAACACTGTTTTTTCAAGTAAGAATAGTAATAAGCAGGTGGGTATCCATTTATCCAGCCCCTTCTTTGTGTACTAAAGTTCCTATGTACATATGTCATCTCTGATCCCTTCAACAACTCAATTTCAAAAAAGAGGTTCAGTCATGATGTGACTTGTTTAAGGTCAAAGTGGATTCAAACTCATCTTCAAAGACTTCATTCCTTCTCCTTCATCCTGCACCCTAAAAGCCCCCATCCATTCGTCATTAATAGACTTAGAATATTAATAGAATAGCAGACGATCAAAACACAGAGAGGGAACATTATCAAGAAATCCAAGGAGAAAACTGGTGAGTAACAGAATTGTAAAGAAGGAGTCATTAAACAAATAAGGACTTAACTTTTCATTCTCACCAGGTGACTCCCACTTCCTCCCACTCGGCCTCAGCATTTCTTTCTGGTGTTCCTTGTGGGGCAGGCAGTAGGAGCAAGGAGGGAGATCAAAATAAATCAAACAGCAACAAAAATCCTATAAGCTGCATATAACAAAGTACAAAACATGCTCACAGATAATCTGTTTGAGCCTCCAGAGTAAGTATTATTACCCCTACCTAAAGGTGATGAGACCTTGGACCAGAAAAGTCAACTCTTGCTCAAGGTCACAAAAACAGGACTTCAAAGAACACGATCTTCCAACTCTTCTGGTGTCCTTTACACTTTTGTAGCAACAGAAAACTGCATTTGAAGAAGATGAATGTGTACTAAATATATTTCATTGGGGACTGGTATGAGGGGAAATAAAGAACAAAGGCCAAGACCTCAAGGTCAGGATCTTTGGAAATAAGCTCCCACTCCCCACCACAATTTATCCCTTGGTAAGCCATGTGGAAATTACAGTGGCTTTTTAAGCAGTGGAGATACCCGATGGGGTATTGCCTACACGAGTTTGATCATGTGCCCGTAAGGGGAGAAAGTGAGTCCCAAACTCCCTCTTCTCTCTGTTGAAATATGGGGAGTGCTGACAGCCCACGTGTTCATGGACACTTTCTCATCGGGAGCTTTCTTTTCATATCCAGTCTCCAAATGTTTAAGCATCATCCCTAAAGTTGGCCATAAAAAAGCCAAATAACTGTCTAGAACCTAGAATTGTTAATAACATCATCCTTTTACCCTCTCTTTTTGGAGTGAGAAGGTAAGTTGACTCAAGAGAAGACGTTAAACAATAGAAGTCCCCCCCACCACCATTTTAATGTTTAAATACTACCAATGTTAAGTATTCAGCAATGGTACAGAATCTTACAAGATTTTTTTTTTTTTCATTTTTAAAAAAATAAGCCTTGTCTTCAAATGCTTTTTGCTTGTTTCTTACTAAACCCAAGTAGATTGTACTTGGATCACCTATTGTGTAAAATGAGCATTTTTAAATGAAGTCGAGGAAGAAGTATACCTTTCACTGGCTTGGTACCATGACTGATGGGGATTGATCTATAATCACAACCCTCTTATCAGAAAAGTCAATTAAAAACAATCCACCAAAAATGTAAATGTGACAAATTACAAAATGGAGGGAGAAAAAAACAGACCCACGTGGGTCCAAGGAAAAGTGATTAGAAATGGATTTTCTGATAGAAAAGAAGCATCAGGTCAAGACAGTGTGCCCTTCCATCCGCTATGTCTCATAGATGAAGAATTCTATTGTTTCTAAAAGAGATAACTGAATAGAAGCAAAGATAAGCCCATCGATTGGAGTCAAACTAAAACAGCTTGCAGGGAAATAGCTGCTTACATGTCTACAGGCATAAATGCCTCCAAGTGTTGGTGACTTCTGGAAAGACCCAGTGAGGGCAAGGAGACGGGTTATAAAAGATTCCTAAACACCCAGCTGCAATTCTGGTGCATCAGTCATTCAATAGTGCATCAATCAACAAAGTGAACTTTCTAAAATAATTAAAACTATACTTTAGTTCATCTCTTTAAGATCCAGCTTATTAAAAAATCAAGAGACTCATTCTTACAGTAGCTCATAGATCTTTCCAAAGGGTGGTGAAAACTATTTTTAAAACAAAAGAAAAAGGGGTGCCTGTGTGGGTCAGTGGGTTAAAGCCTCTGCCTTTGGCTCAGGTCATGATCCCAGGATCCTGGGATCGAGCCCCGCATCGGGCTCTCTGCTCAGCAGGGAGCCTGCTTCCCTCTCTCTCTCTGCCTGCCTCTCTGCCTACTTGTGATCTCTGTCTGTCAAATAAATAAATAAAATCTTAAAAAAAATTAAAAAAAAACAAATGAAAGAAAAAAAAGAAAAAAGAAAGAAAAGAAATTAAAGCACAAGGCTAGACTCAGAGGCAATTGTCTGTTTTGTGGTTTGCGTGATGGAATGAAGAGTAAGTTTTAAAAAGAATTTTACCACTGAAATTGAGAATTATTTCATTATTTCATTAACTAGGGATCCTCTGGCAATGGGAGGAGAATGAGGAAGTCTGAGAGGTAAGGGAGGCACTTGTTGTTTCCTTAAATTAAACTTCACTGGGAAGAGTAGGGGTATCTGATAAGGTACAGCTCACAAGTATCAGGACAGGGTTTGGTACCCGCAAACACAAGTAGCATGTTTCTAACCTTCCCTCCCTCTCTTAGACTCCCATCCCAAAGGAATCCTAGTTTTTATATTCTTTTGGGAGAGAAAAAGTACTTCTGGAAAAAGAAAAGTTTGAATCAGCTTAGACACAAATAAAAGGGTTTAGGATCCACTTTCTACATGGCGTGGGTTAAACATTTTCCAATTATTTGCTCTTATTCCCTCATTCATTTGTCTTGATGATTGTCTAAGTCTGTCATGCCTCTGCTGTCTTTGCTTAGCATCCTTGACTCCTTGAAGGTTAGCATCTCGAGGCTCGCGTTCCACTCCCTGACAACTTACATTAACTTTTGCTGAGGTTTACATGTGTATCAGGCACTCCGCGAAGCACTTAACAGGCACAATCTTAATCCTCACTAAAAGGAGATCAGGTTGGTACAGTTACGATCTCTGTTTTACATGCGAGGACACTGAGGCTTCCAGAGGCTTCCAGTCTCACCTACACACCTCAGCGGGTGGGAGACGATATAGCGATTGGAGCCCCTTCCGTTGGAATTTGGGGCCCAGATATGGCTTCCTACAGCCTGTCCATGACTACCAAAAAGAATAGCACAAGTTCTCCTTTTCCTCTGACACCAAATTTGGTCCAACGTCCATGGCACGCTCACAAATATCTCTGACAATCTGACTTCCTGTTGGTTTTGGCTGCCCTACTAGATAGGGATCCACTCTGCCTTCGCTCTGTCGGTAGGTCGAGCGCAGTGCTTGGAAGGTGTCTATGAATGAATGAATGCATAAATGAATGATCTCCTCAATGGCTTCAACCCATTGTTCGTACTCTGTCCCCGTACTTGGTTTTCTACGTTATCCTCTGGAGAAGAAACTTCAAATATGGAAGTGGATAAAAACAAATATTGATAGTGTGAGCGTAGTAAGCCCCTCTCCTGGGTTCTCAATAAACAAAGAAGGTACTTCTTGCTATAAAGAAAACCGTATGTTAGATAGCTCAGATGTGTATATGTACAGATGTTAATTAGTGACCGCTCAGAGAACAGCATAAACAGAAAAAAGTGGCAAACAGGAAAGTCATTTTCCAATGTGACTGAAAGTGGTTGGAAAAGTACATAAAAAGGAAATTTTCTAGAGAGAATATATATACTTTTTTTTTTTTAAGAGAAATAAGAGACATTCAAATTATTCAAAGAAATGTTAACAACAGATGTGGAAGCTAAGCTAACTTGCCTATGTGGGGCAAAATTGCAGGAAGAATGATTTCTGGGTGATAAAAACATTGACAAGGCAGCTGTAAGTTAAGGGGGGGGGGGTCAAGTAGCTGTTTGGAGAGCTTTTTATTTTTATTTTTTTTTCTTTAAGTTGGAGCCAAGATTTGTGCCTGGAAATACAGACTGAAAGGGTTTCTCAAGCACCAACGAAAAGAATTAACTTCAGTTGACCTCGGGTTACAAAAAGACAAAGCTAGGAAGAAAAACAAGATTTATCCCTTAAAGGGAGGCAGCGCTGGACTCTAATTACTTTGTGTCCCTGTAAATTTCTATCTCTAAGAGTGAGTATCCCCCGCGGCCCCCCCAACCCGGCCCCCTTGCAGGAAAGTCATTTCTTTGGCTCTCATGGTTGGCTTAGTGTGATGCACAGGCTAACAGTGTGACTAGTCAGTCAATAAAGGTAAAAAAAGGACTGAGGGATTAGGAGGCAGGGGGCTCCAACCCCTGGAGCATTCCATACTATTTAATATGTTGTGTTTATTGCCCGCTCGAAGATGGGCCAACGAGACAGTTTCCTGAAGTCTTTTGCGTTGGGTCTGTATCTATCATTGGGGTTTTCAAAGTACTTGAGAGATACTGTGGCAGCTCTACGCATGGGACAATTTCATGCAGGGAAGGGAGAGAATTGGCAGTCTGCAGGCCAGCATATATGAAGAGCTGGGTTGGAGGGAGCCAGACCATAAATTCTTCCAGGTGCTTTCTAACGCCATTGGCTTTTCACACTGCTTCTGGCTCCCACAGCCCTCTAACTGGGTCTCTCCTGTAGGTTCTTACCCACTTACGCAGACTTTGGGGTTTGCCCCTACTTTGTTTGTTCTTTCAAAAAAGATTTGGTGCCTATTTCTATCTACCCTAGCACAATATATGGCCCTTGCTAGGAACTCAGCAATTGCTTTTTCAATGAATAAGTGAGCTCCATAAATTGAGCTCTATGAAAAAATTTCTCATGCATGGAAAGAAATGATCTTATGCAGCAGCTGTGTGTTGGACTGCTTGGCATCTGTTGAAATATCCAGCCAAGGACAGACCCATAAGAGATGCACCCTGGTGGAGTCAGGGCAAGAGCTCTGGTCTACAGCACACATGCGTCTGGGCTCTGGGACTAAGAAGAAGGCTCTAAATGGGGCTGGTGAAGACAACTTTTCTTCCTTCTCAGTTAGCTAATTGATTTGCCAAATAACTCTTGAAATTCCACCCTAACTATCACACTTTACTTTTGAAGAAATGGGAACCCAGAGAGTTACTTCCTGTAACATGACTCGTGTCAACACTCTCATAAGAACTCTGGAATATAGTCATATGCCATCTTAGATGCCACCAGTAATCATCCAGCCATTGGATAGATGTATTTTTTTTTTTTAACTGAAGGAATATTATCATCAGAGAAAATTTGAAATGTAAAGAAGTAGAGAGAAAAGTAATAATAGAAATTGCTGGAAGGTGGAGCACCTGGGTGGCCCAGTCCATTAAACATCAGTTCAGGTCACCATCTCAGGGTTCTCTGAAACGGCCAGGGAGAGAAAATGCCAAAAACCCACATCATGGGAACAGGGTGTCCCTGTTCATATGTTCCCTGAAATATACAGTTTTACTTCCTCTGCTAGATTTTTGGGAACTTAGCTTTAGATGTTTTCTAAGTACAAACCTCTTGTTTTATGAAGAAGATACCGAAACCCAGAGAGGTGATGTACATTTCCCTTAATTAGTTGAGGTCTGTGGCTATTGTAGTTTTTATTTTAATTAATTAATTAACTAATTAATTATATCTTAATTAAAATTACCCACCAGAGGTCACACTCGCATTGATACAACCGTGTGCAAGCATAACCGTCCATGTTCAGCCACCGTGTGGATCCCTAAACCATTGCCGTAGTCTTCTATGCCTCTGAGCACTTGCAGCCAGCCTTCCTCCAAAAGAGCTTTCTGCAGGGCCCTCTTCGTTATAAGACTTGCTGCTTCCCTTCTAGGAATCGTACCCCTTCCCCTTAAACCTCTGACTCTCACGTTTCTTGGTATGACTTCAAAGGCCTTTATGATCTACTCCTCAGTTTTCCTGTCTCAGGTGCCACACACCTTCCTCCCTCTATTTGCATAAACTCTTCTCTGTCTCTGAGATATTCTCTCCCACCTGTCTTTTGCCCAGATCCTTGAAGTTTTGATCACTAGATAACTTCTACGCAAAGCTTCCTCTGCCAAATTCAATCCTGTCTCTCATCTTACTGCTCTGTTGGTATACCTCTCCTGAAGCTCTGTTCTAATCTTAGTATCTTCTACTTTTACACAATATGAACTCAAATAATTCTTGACTAATTGAGTGACTACTAGTCATATAATTGTTCATAAATACGCTGTAAACTGACGTTAATTTTTTTCAAACTGATGTTAAATTTTATTTTATTTATTTATTTTTTTTTAAAGATTTTATTTATTTATTTGACAGACAGAGATCACAAGTAGACAGAGAGGCAGGCAGAGAGAGAGAGGGAAGCAGGCTCCCTGATGAGCAGAGAGCCCGATTCGGGACTCGATCCCAGGACCCTGAGATCATGACCTGAGCCGAAGGCAGCGGCTTAACCCACTGAGCCACCCAGGTGCCCTGATGTTAAATTTTAAAAGAACATTTTGTGAACTCCTTTGTCTCTGTTGCAATTTTATTACATAAGCTATTTATTCATACTTGGCTTTATTTATTTATTTTTTTCCAGACTTGGCATCTTTTAAAATGATGTTTCTTGGACAATTAATAGTTTAAAGTACATTCAAAATCCTTCTCAGTAAAACAAGGAATATCATGTGTTTTTGTCCTTGTGTCCTTGTGTCACTAACACAATACTGAACATTTTTCTAACCAGTGGAATAATATGATTCATAGGGCCTGTGCTGAAATGCCCAGGTGAAGAACTAGCTTACTGTCTCTCAAATGTGACTCATTGTTTGTCTATTTATTAAAATGAAATATGGAATGATGGCTTAATTTTTTCCTAGGACCATTAAAGCCCTGATAGCTTTATTGATTCATCCTGTAACAGACTGGCTTTGGACTGATAGTATTAGTTTGTTCCTTCCTCACCAAAACAAAAAACAAAGAAACCGACCAAAAAAACCCTATAAATTATGAAAATCACCGATAAGTAGCAGATTAGGTGTGGAAGGGGTAATTATATAGGATATTTATGATTACATACAGAGACGAAAGCTGGTATGCATTTGTATACTCACATAATTATTTAAAATACTTAAGGTAGATAAATAGCCTTTTCCTGGGCCATCTGGTTAACTACACAAGGTTGCAGGCCACATGGTCTATGAGAGGAGCCTGCAACAGGTCCCTGTCAGCTAGCCTGTAGCCACTCATACTTATCAGCCTCCGCGTGTTCCCTGCTCAGTGCAGGTCCAGAGTCCAGTGGATGCTCTGGCAGGGGCCATACATCGTGATGGAGAAAGAACAGGTGCCTGTCAGGCCCTTCAAGGCAGATAGGGGTCCTAGCCAGCATTCCCATGAAGTGTGCCCCTCGTGGCTGTTTGTGGGAACTGCAGCTTCTGCAAGGTACCTCTAAGTATTCTGCATTTCACTTCTGGTTTTATACACAAGTAATAGGGAACAATTGAAGAACTACAGTGTTATAAATTTGGAAAACATTACTTAAAAAGAAAAACCATGATGGGAAAATTTGAGGAAAGTAGACCCAAAAAAGAGAGAAAAAATTATAGGAGTGTGTGTGTGTGTGTGTGTGTGTATTATGTACGTGTCTTCCTCAACTCTATCTGGATGGTTTGAACAATGGTGTATTAACAGTAACATGCTGACTAGTTAGTACTGATCAGAGGGTTTACCCGAAAATTTCACATTTAGAGAGTTATTAGATAGTACTAGGGGGAGCATGGGAATGGAGAGGAAGAAGATGAAAGCTAGTAGTTTTTCTTCCCATAGTCTTGAAGCACCTAATTTTCCAAAACTCATTAAAATGCTATGATTCAAAAGCACTGATAAATACTAATTAAAAAAAAAAGTAAAGATCTCTGTAAGAGGGGACTCCATCATCTCTGTAAGTATTTCATTTTAGAGTGAATATGTTTTAAAATATTTATTTATTTTAAAGAGAGAGAGAATGAAGGGGGGGAAAGGGAAAGGGAGAGAGAAAATGCTTAAGAAGACATCCTGCTGAGCATGAAGGCCCAGCACAGAGCTGATCCCACAACCCTGAGACCATGACCTGAGCTTAAACCAAGAGTCAGACACTTAAACGACTGAGCCACCCAGGTGTCCCTACAGTGAATATTTATCCTGAAAGTCTTTTATCCTGCCTAAATTTTTCATGGTCTTAAAATATCAACTCATCTTTCCTTTTTAATTTTCATCCAACTCTGGTTAAAAGCAGGAAGTATTTTTTCTTGTATTATGTCCATGCTTACTTCAAGTCAGTAGGTTAGATGAATCACAATTTCCTTCCAAAAATTATTTAACCAAACAACTAGTTGCTATTTTTTGTAGTATATTAAGGCTTCCCTTATTCATAGCAGTAGTTTGATGAGAATAGCAGCTCCTCACTAATAAAGCATAAAACAATACAAAATGAGAATAAATACAAAGATAGAAAGGGATGAGACCTAGTCTTCCAAGTAGAGCTTCAGGGAATCTGGAAACAAGTGGCATGGCATGGCAACAAGAATCAAAGCTCAAGATTTTCTATAGGGAAGAATTTAAATGCTACTCATTTGTTTCCATCTTGAGGCTCTTATAGATAATATACAAGACCGGAAGAAATGAATTATCGGTATGTGAATCTGTAGGAAAAAAATACACACAGTACTTCCTCCAGGAAGCTAGTCAATTCTAAATGCTCCCATCCTGAAGTTCAGCAGCAAACAGGAACAGAAACAAGGAACTCCAGGAAGGGGAGATGAAATTTTACCCTAGGCTATTTTATCGAACCTATCTGGCAGTTTAAAAAATTCGGTAATTTTACAACGGTTGATTAGATTACTGAATATGGGAAGGGCACAGGAAGTTTTCAAGGTGCTTACCTGAAGCTAGATACAGAAAAAGGTTAGTTTGAAGACAGCTCCTCTAAGCCCTTCTACTGAATACAACACATAACAAAGCTCCTTCTTTATAGACAACAGCTGTATTAGTTGAATAGGCAGTTTTAGAAGGCACTTGTTTTGGGGCGCCTGGGTAGCTCAGTGGGTTAGGCATCCAACTCTTGATTTCAGCTCAGGTCATGGTCTCAGGGTTGTGGGATCAGCCCTGTACTCATCAGCTCTTGTGGGGCGTCTGCTGGGGATTCTCTCTCTCCCTCTCCCTCTGCTCCTCCCCTAGCTCACTTGAGCTCACTCTCTTGCTTTCTCTAAAATAAATTAATAAATCTTTTAAAAGAAGGCATTTTTTTTCTCTGCGTAGACTGTAGTTGAAATTAAATCAGAAGACATGTCTTTTGCAAACCAGTCTCCCATAATATGGATATTTCTTATTTATACCAGACTTTAAGAGATTTTTTAGATATGGTGTTTTGTTGGTGTTGGTTTTTTTTTTTTTTTTTTTTTTTTTTTTTTTTTTTAGCACACTTATAAGACAAGTTGAATGAGCTTGAAGGGTAGGTGCCTTACAGACATCATCTATTATATTCTCCCATTATCCACCAATTGGAGCCAGAATTCTGAGGAAATTCTATTTCACTGAGAAAGGAAAAATACAAAATGTTCATTGAACTCATAAGGGTTAATGACAGAGTCTTGCCTTCAAAAGTTCAGTGGTCCTGCCTCCCTTGTCATCACTTTTTTAGAGCTCGGGAAAAAAGTACAATCTGCTAGGATGTATTGTCTGTAACCATCTAGACACAGACTTCACGCTGGGCTGTGTTTTGCCTATATGAATAGAATGCTTGGCTTTTCTTCATTTCTTGGATAAGTCTTACAGTGGGGTCAAAAGACACAAAAAGAAACGAGCAGGGATGTAGAAAAAAATAGAATATATTCTACATTCAAATGAAGGACTGGGGATAGAGAATTCTCACTTTTTATTGTATTGTGCTCTTGGAAATTATTTGGAAATTATTTGAAAGCAGAATCAGTGAAAAACAGGTTCCCCACCCTGATGCCACCCCCCCACCCTGAGGCTGCAGTTACCCACTTTCCTTCATAGGCTGGCAGAACAAAATGCTAACCGAGATTATAAATGGATCTACAAAAACTGATGAATCAGGCCCTGATACTAAAAAATGAGTAGATCTAGCTAGCAAAAAGTGAAATAGAGGTGATTTTCAAGCATCAAGTGTTCCAAGTTGAAAGGCATTCAGGTTCACTGATGTTTGATCTCAAATTGTAAACTTTGACAGGTAGTTAAAAGCCCATCCCGGAAAGTGTTTCAACGGGTCACCACAGTGATTCTTAATGCTCGCGGCTTGGACCTGCTAATGACCCACAGCTTACTTCAGATAAATGTTAAATGTTTAGTCACTTTCATCTGTGAAGACAGAACCTGCTTTTTCATCAGCTCGGTAAGAGATGAGACAGCCATATACAGATAAACGGTAGCCAAAATGTTATTAATTTGCATAAGCAATAAGCCAAAAATATCATCTGACTCACTTTAGGTCATGTTGGTAATGATTTTCATTCATTAATTCTGTGTTTCTTGAGTACCATCTATATGTCCAGGACTGTTCCAAGGGCTAGAATTAGGGTCATAAACATGCAGATCAAGTCCTCCTCTTAGGGAGCCTCCCTTCTTTTTTAAGGGTAGGAGGTGGTAGGAGATGGGCGAAAGAAAAATCAGTAAAATGGTGGACAGGGGTAAACGTTCTGTGTTTAATTAACTTAAGGTGCTCTGATGTTCAATGACTGGTAGTGACCCCGGACGAGATCAGAGAAGGCCACTCTGAGGGTGTGATATTAAATCTGAGTCTTAAATGACAGATGTCAGTCTTCTACAGATCTTAGAAGATAGTGTTCTAGCTATAGGAACTAGCAAGTGCAAAGGCCCTGAGGCCTGAGGTTGAGGGTAGTAGCGGAACAGCAACAAATACATTTTCAGTGATTTTAGAGCATAGGAGATGAGTGGGGGAGGGACAGGGAATGAGATCAAAGATGGGCCAGGATAAGGAGTTTAGATTTTGTTTTAAATGTAGTAAAAAGCTGTTGGAGACTTTAAATATGAGAGTAACATAATCTAATGTATATTTTAAAGAGATCATTCTGGCTGTTCTATGGAGGATTCATTGAAGGGAGCAAATGTAAAATCAAAGGAATGAGTTTGGATACCACTGCTAAACAAGCAAGAGATGATGATGGCTCAGGCTAAGGAGAAGAAGGAAAGATAGAGGAGGATTCTGGGAAAATTTGGAATTAGATGTTATAGGATATGTTGATGGATTAGGAGTGGGAAGACAGTGAGGGAAGGAGAGGAAGCTCTCCCAGCTAGGTGACTTGAGGAACTGGGTTGATAGCGATGGTATTTACCGGGGTGACAAGGCTGGCAGAAGGGCTGGTGGGGGAAAAGAGAGGAGTTGTGTTTTGACTGTGCTGAACGGAGCTGCCTAACATGCCCATGAGCCTGGTGTTCTGGGAGACAGGGACGGAATGGAGTGTGGGGTGACATCAGGAAGTACATGGTACTTAAAGCTGTCTGACCGTGTGCATTTAGGGAGAGAATGAGGCCCTGGAACCCTTGGACATTTGGAAGTCAAATAGAAAAGAAAGAGACAAGAACACTGAGAATGAATAGCCAGTGAAGTAGAAAGAAAACTGGGAAAGAGATTTCATTAAAAAAAAAAAAAAAAAATCAGACTTTTGCTTAGCAGGGGATCTGGCTGATCCTTTCCTCCCCTTAGCTATATGGGGGTGGAGGTGGGGAGTGGGGGGTGGGGGGTGGGGCAAATGCAAACTCCAGAGTAAATGTAAGTAAATGTTTCCTGGTCATGCTAATCACGTGAATGAGCTTAACCTCACAAATAATATGTTTATTTATTCCTCATGGATGACTTCTGGAAGAAGGGAGAGGAAGCAGAGACATTAGGAAACAGGCTTCAGGTACAACAAAGATATAAAGAGTGTGGATATCTGAACAGGATGAAATCTCACGCCCACATTCATCAAGCAAACCCTGCTGGAAATAAAAGGAAAACAGACAGAAATATGTTAGTAGTGGGACACTTTAACTTTCCTCTCTCAGCCTATGATGGATCAAATTTTGGCTTTTGAGGTCTGAAACGACTGGGATAAAGTGTCTTACTACTTTATTCTTTTCGTAGCTTTTCATGCCTGCTTTGAGAATGGGAAGGGACAGCTCGGTAAGATCAGAGCAAAATGGTCTGAACATGGTTCCAACACACCGTTTAAGTTCTCCATGTGCTGAAGGCCGAACTTTCTAGAGCTACAGAGAATCAGCATTGACAAAGGTGCCTTTACCTCCGAAGGTGACCGGGAGCACATACATATGTATCCCCTCTGTATACATGCACACCAACTAGACACTCCTCCCTCCTGGTCCCTATGCCTCCCGAAGACAAAATACAACGAAACCCCTTTCAAAACAGCCTCTTAATCCCTATACCAGGTCCTGGCTGTGGACTGGTTTGTGCTGAAAACCACGCAAAGGAAGAGAGGAATCCTGCCATTGAAGATAAAAGATTGAAGCCGAAACATCTTCTTTTTGCTAGTCATTGCTTAGTCTTTAATCAAAGAGCAATCATACTAATTTGTTTTTGAATGAAGCTAGTGAAAAGGAAATCTGAATTGGGATTTCTATTTCCTTTCACATTTCTAAGGAGTCCTCTATTCTGGTTTCTACTGTTTGGGTTGGGAAATTCGGGATGGGGCTTTCTACAGGGATGCAAAATAGTAGTGCCCTGGGAAAGGGAGCAATGACAAAAGCACTTTGCAGAAAGGAGTCAGGAGCCATATGTGACCCAACACGACACCTCACGTGATCAGTGGCCATGTTTTTTGCTTATTATTGTATGTGGAACAAGGTCTGGCAAACAGGATATGCCCTAGAGGTGAAATGTAGGCTGCTCTGTGATTGTCTGCAACGGAGCCCAGAGACACACTTTCTGAGAGATACCTCTCCTCTTTCAGCAGCTAGTAACAACAGTGTCGTGTATTTTTCTCAGGTGCTTTTTATTTATTTATTATTTATTATTTTTTTAAAAGATGTTGTTTATTTGACAGATAGAAATCACAAGTAGGCAGAGAGGCAGGCAGAGAGAGAGGATGAAGCAGGCTCCCTGCTGAGCAAAGAGAGCCCGATGCGGGGCTCGATCCCAGGACCCTGAGATCATGACCAGAGCCGAAGGCAGAGGCTCAGGGGCTTTTTAAAAATAAAATCCAACTTTCCTTTGTGAAGGAAGGGAATATGAGCGAGCAAGAGTTCAAATCATGAAGACTGTAGGTCAGAACACACGGCTGAATTTGTGTGAAACAGAAGGGTGGAAAATACATTGTTTTTCACTTACAGAATTTGCTTTTGTGGAGAAGCAATTCTGTTGATTATACAGAGGAAATAATCCCCAAATTAAATAACATAGCTCTGTGAAGAAAAGATTGTTTGAAACAATTTTCCCTCTAAGGACCGCATCCAGTGAAACAATTAGTAAGGATCAAGGGACATTAGTCCTAAGTAGATTTCACTATTCAGCTGTGATGTGATCTTTCAAGAGGTTTAAAGAAATACGTTGTCATCTGGCTGATTAGGTTCCTTGGCGGTGATTATCGGTCTCATTTGATTATTAACCTAATTGCTATCTGCATCAAGGAGAGCTATTCACTGATTGCTTCTTGATTTTTTAAAAATAGTTTGACTGGTTAATGCAATATCTTTTATTTACCTTGTGTCTTGAGTAGTGTCTGCTAGATGGTTGTTTTGATTGAACTTGGAAATGTAATTTATTAGCAAAACCATAGAAATTAGTGGTATGTTATGATTTATGGGTCAAAACGGGCTGTGATGAAATTCATGGAACTCAGAAAAATGGATCAACAGGGAGTTGATTCCATGAGGGGCAATTTGGACTAACTCTACTGTAGCTGAATTTGAGAGATAGAGGGGCTCCAGATAGAGCAACAATCCTTCACATTTGCTACGAAAACAGTGGTTTCATGTTGAATGTGCATTTACTTGGTAGGCTTTATTCTCGTTGTATTTCCTATGGTACCTTATTTCATGTCCACAGTAAATCAAATGGAAAAACTGAGATACGTCAAGGCAAGCGATTTGCCTACAGTCAGTCTTGCTGTCGAGTCAAGCTACATCAGGGTCTGAATTTATTTTTCTGTTTTCTTAGTGTGATTGTGTTCTTTCTGCTCCTGAGCACTGCCAATTGCCTTCTTTCTCAAATGGAAAACTACTGTGGTCCTGGTCATATATATATATATTTTTTTTTAAGGATTTTGGATCAAGAAAATCTTCAAAGGGGAGATTTCTTTCATATGAAAATATTTTCATATGAAAAACAGATTCAAGTACTAAATAATTTTTGGTTAACAAAGCAGATGGAAAATGAAGCTATATTAAGTTATCCTATAATAGCAT
Source organism: Lontra canadensis (assembly GCF_010015895.1). Lineage (NCBI taxonomy): Eukaryota > Metazoa > Chordata > Mammalia > Carnivora > Mustelidae > Lontra > Lontra canadensis. Next base: position 3,872,622 of record NW_022631096.1, on the reverse strand, counting down.
AAAAATCCACGTTTTGATGGGAAGTCACTCATTGTTTGCTCTGTGTTCCCTCCTATAGTTTTAGCCCCAAAACAGTCACTTAGGGACCAATCCAGGCTGAGGGCTAGTGTGTACCTGTCTCAGTCATGGCTGTACCATAAGGAGAGGACTAGGAAAGAAGAGGGGGACTTGGAGCCCATCAGGGCCCATCCTTTCCCTAACTGAGCCTGAGACTGAGACTGAGGAGCTTACAGGTTTAATTTCTCTTATATTTGGTTTCTTCTCTCTAACATAAGGAACTTCTCTCTAACATAGAGCTATAGTGAAGGTCAAATGAAATAACGTATCAAAAAAAAAAACAAAAACCCAAAAGTCCATTTATTAGTGGTTTTCAACACTATCAGATCCAATTTCTCTCTCTCTCTCTCTTTTTTTAAAATTTTTTTAGAGAGGGAGAGAGGTGCGGGGAGGAGGAGCAGAGGGAGAAAGAGAATCATTAGCAGGCTCCATGCACTGCATGGAGCCCAAGGTGGGGCTCGATCTCACCGCCCTGAGATCATGACCTGACAAAATCAAGAGTTGAATGCTTACCCGACTGAGCCACTCAGGTGCCTCCCAACATCTCCTTTATATAATAGTTTATAAAGTACCTTAACTGTCTCAAAATGAGATTCATAGATGTTATACTTTAATTACAAAGATACCTTCTTAAATAATGAAAATAATGCCTGTTATATAAAAAGAGGAAAATGATCTGTACAAAAATAATAATATACAGATGTATAGGGCATCTACAATTCTACAATCCAAATGACTCAGAAATTCAAAACCCTTTTGTAACTCGTTTGACAACAAAACCTGACAGAAACACAGAAGAAGCTGATGTGGTCTTTATTTTTCCCAATTAATGTGACTAGCCCAGAAGGTTTTCTGAAAATAATAATAATAATAATAATAATAATAATTATATGTTTTCAATTACGGGTGTTCTCCTGGTTTCCACTGATAATGTTAAATAATGTACATAATACAAGAACCAGATTACCTTTAAAAAATATATTGGATTCTAAAACACATCTAGTCCCATGAGTTTTAGAGGACTGTAAACTTGTTATAATTATTAACACTTTTATTGTGCTTACTGAATGCCCAGCATTGTTCTAAGCTCTCCCACCTTTCTAATATAGATGAGATAAATATTAGTATTATTCCCATTTAACAGATAAGGAAAATGAGACACAGAAAAGCTAACTGACTTGCCCAAAGTCACACAGCCAGTATGTGGTAAGAGTGGATGGCAGGAGAAGGTAGGCAGCCTACACCATGCTTTTACCACTATCCTGTACTGTATCTCAATAGGCACATGGTCAAGCATGATTATTCGAGAAGCCATAGAGAAGTACTCAGATGTCTGCACCTCTTCTTGAAAGGCATACGTTCTTGCATTGTATTGGTGATTTAAAGAACATAAACGATTGGTGTGATAGGGTTCTCTGAAACTATCAAAAATACAAGTTTCTAAAATAAAATACACGTTTCATTTGATTTACTTGGTGATTGGATGCCTATAAAGTTCAGTATATATTAAACCATTACAAATTTTATATAAAGCAGAGTTGGGTGATGTGAATGATTGATAGTTTCTCACCTACATATCTGGCGGACATCAAGCCTAGATGGGCGGGAGGCAGGAGTTGTGCACTGGGCAATAGCTTTCTTACTCACCCTTGCCCTGCCCACTGAATGCTGTAGTCCTCCAGTACTTGCCAACAAAATGAACTTCCAAATTGCCAAAAGCTCCCTAGGCAGTAGATGCTACCCAATGGAGAACTATTGCTGTAAATGGTAAACCACCTTATAAATACCAGTTATGGTTCTAGCACTGGCATCGATCAAACCATTCCGTGTTACATCTACAAAGCCCGGGTCAACTCAAATCTACTAGTCAGGTTTTCGAAATTTCAACTCCATACTACTACAAGGAAAACGCAAATGAACTTGATCACGTAGATTTTATTATCCTCTATCTTGGTGAGTTTCAAAATTTTATTTTATTTTTTTTAATTTTTAAAGATTTTATTTATTTATTTGACTGAGAGAGAGAGATCACAAGGAGGCAGGCAGAGTGGTGGGCGGTGGGGGGGGGTGGGAAGCAGGCTCCCTGCTGAGCAGAGAGCCCAATGTGGGGCTCGATCCCAGGACTCTGAGATCATGACCTGAGCCAAAGGCAGAGAGGCTCAACCCACTGAGCCACCCAGGCACCCAGGCAACCAGGTACCCATAATCTTGGTTGTATGTTGTTTTCTAAAAGAGTCTGCTTTTCTGACAATAAATAATTATCAACAAAATGCACCACATTTTGAGTCACCATCAAGAAAGAAACCCCAAATCAAAAATAATGCCCGTTACTTTTGGCAGTCTAGTTTTCTACATGTAGGGAAAAGGTGGAAGGAAAGAAGGGAGGGAAGAAGGGAGGGAGGGAAGGGAAAGGAGATGTTCAAGAACAAGAACAAGGTATTCTTTTTGTTTAATTTTATGAGTATGAGTTCTCTGCGCATTATTTCCCTTCTCTACTTCTTAAAATCAAATTCATCCTTAAAAACTGTGCAAACAGTACCTTCTCAGAACTGTTTTCATCCTGACAATGACACCTGCCAGAATTAATCTTTCTTTCTCTTGGGGGCTTCCATGGTATTCTTCTCAAGACCTATGGGGTCAAATGTGTCACATTTCCTATCTGTCACAATTCTTTGTTGATATCATGGTCTTCCCTCTTGTCCTGTAAATATCTTCAATTAAAACATGTCTTGTTCATTTCTTCATCCATTTCACAACACCTTCCAATAGGTGTTGGAAAGTAAAGAAGAGGAGAGAGAAATGGGTATTTGTGTATGGGAGGTTGGCGGGGAGCGGGTTCTTTTGGACTGAGATAGCACCGGGCTGGGGGTGGGGAGCAAAATAGTTAACTTCCTGAAGGGAGAACTACAAAGAATTGATTTTTCATTGTCCTACTCGATAAACTGGGTAAAAAAATTGAATTCTTCTTAAAGGATGATACCACATAATGTACATAAATAAATACATATTTGAAAAGTCTCCCAAGAGGACTTGTCTAGGTTTTTGCCATGGTGACTGAGGGTTTGACCAAGAAACTCTTCCCTCTTGTCAGCATAAATGAAGTAGGCAAGTCAGGGAACGTGGCAAGCAGGACTTGGGACGAGGTCTGCCTCTTCCGCTAATCTCATTCACTACTACTGGAATTTCAACAAACCAAGAAATACCGCATCTAAGCTCACCTGATGGTCATTTACAAGGAAATGTTACCTTTCTATTCAACTAACGTGTAGTTAACACCTGGGCTGTCTCTGAGACCCTTTTCAAGGCACGGTGTGCTTTACGAATCAGAAATTACACTCTTCCCCAAGCCATGGACTACATAGGCTATTCTTCCTGGAGAAAATTAAAGTTCGCCAAGCCCGACGAGGAAAACCCTGAGGTGGACCCCATCCAGTGTTTGTTTTGAAGGCCAGCACGAGCTCGTAGCACACTCTGCGGTGCAGGGAGCGGGGAGAGGCTGACGCTGCCCCAACCACAGCTGACCGCTGACCGGGAGAGGGGAGGCAAGGGCGCAGCTGGAGACTCCCAGCTCTAGACCGATCCTCATTTCTTCCGTTATTATAAATGTTTTAGGTTGGTGTTATTTGTTTCGGGAGTTGAATATCAACAACAATGTTTGAAATGACAAATAATTGCTAGGGGAGAACCATGTGTTGCCTCAAATTTAACCAAACATTTTATCACAGAAAAGCCTTCTGAACCATATGGTCCTGCCCACCTCCTGAAGGACATTTATAGTTCTCTCTTTCCTATAAACAGTTTAAAGTAACCATGATAAACATTCTGGAGAAAAGCTAAACTTGCATTTGCTACTCCCCTGTTGATTATTTGCAATAATACGGAAATGTTTATGCACGCAGAGGCAAAGTTTACATGGGAGGCCCTAATGCATACACCCCCTTGAGCGGTGATTTACTGCTCGTTTATGTTGAGAAGGAGAAATAGTGAACACAATTTTCTGTACTGACACAACAGTCTAATAGCTCCTGTGTACTAATCTTCAATAGTTCATCAGTGTGACATTAATTTCAAACAGAACATATTAAGGAGAAAGGCATATGTCACCTCAATTTTTGTTTTTCTTTCAACATGGACCAAAATATTTTTTCAAAGGAAAAAGTATTATGAAGCTTATTTTTCCAGAAGCATTCCAGATTTTCAAGGAAAGACCTAGAACCTCGGAAAATTCCTCAAAGTCATGGCAAGGTTGAATTGACCTACAGGTATAGAATCTAGTTCCTAACACCCAAACACACACACATGCACACACTCACACACAAATTAACAGAATTTTGTTAACACTTCTTGGAAGTTTCTACTTAATAGTAGACATCAATGGAGAGTGGAATTCTGAAACAAAAAATGTAGCTAATATCTTATGTAGAATATCTTACATACCACTTTGCCCATTTTCCTTTGCTATGGAACCGGTGTCTACTTGGGATAAATGTCTTATTGAAGGGAAATTAGCAGGAACTGGTAGCTAAAATTTATTAAATATTGTATCAGAGAAAACACTTTTATTTCTTATTTTCCAATGGTTCAAACAGCCTAAGGTTCATATCAGACATGAGCAGACATGCGACATGTTCTTGGACTCACAGTTGACCTTTACATATGGGAATATCATCATCTCTATTTCTGTTCTTCCACCGGATCTATCTTTCGAAACATGTAAATGGGTCACAAATGAAATTAAAGCTTCTCAGTGTGGCACACAAAGATTTCTACGATCCAGCCCCGCACTCTTTAGTATTCTTGGAGAATCCTTCTGTGCCTCTCTGTCTTTATTCATACCGCCCTTTCATTGTGGACTGCCCTTCCCCCTTTCCCATTTCATGAAATGCTACTTGTCATTCAAGTTTCAACTCAAATACTATCTCTTCTGTGAAGGCTTCCCCATCTTAAAGTTCAAAACACCCCCTCTTCGGTTTGTGGCATAATTTGACACATTTCCACTGTAGCACCAAGAACGGCCCAGTTTTTATTTACTGCATATTCCATATGTTTCTTATCTCCAAGTAGATTTAGAGCTCATTTAAGGCAAACATTGTCTTGTTACCACTGTAGTACATGCTCAATTAAATGTTTATTTTCAGAATAAAATTGACCAGAAGGAAATCCCTTTGATAGATAAATAAACAAACTTCAAATTCCCTAAATGGGTAAAATGAAACAAAACACATCACTAAACAAATAATACAATTGAACTTTAAGGATAGAAAAAAAGTAGTTCCCAATGACCCTGATCCAGAGCTAAACACTCAGATAAAACTGGAGAGTCATTGAGGGCCAAGGAGTAAAGAAGTGCCATAAACAATCCGATCTGGTCTCTGCTTTTACGGGGCCAGAATAGTGGGGATCCCGGTTTTCCTAATTCAGTTGCCAGAGACATGAAGTCTTCTTATTCGGGGCACAAAGAACCACTGGATTGGGCATGAGAGTGATAAAGGCAGCTCTTGAAGAGAGAGGGAAGATTCTCTTCCCCCAGGAAAAAAGGACTCTCCTTGCTCCTGTGCTGGGAAGGTGGGCCTGTTCCTTTTTCACCACACTTTTCTGACAGAGGGCAATTGCAGGAAGCAGTTTGCTCTGATTTCTGGGTAAAAATTAGAGCCCATGGTACAGTTGCTAAGGCAGAAGGAAGAATAGCAAGGGCTAGGCACAAAAAAAAAAGGGGGGGGGGGCATGTACTCAAGCAAGGAAGCAGATGGCCCAGATGGTGAGGCATAAAGGGAGAATTAGACAAGAGATTTCTGCTGCAAGTAAAACAAGTTCAAACGTCTACTCCCCTGTCATTTCCCACAATGTTGCACCTTGGGGACATCTGAGAAAAGTATAATTATTATAAAATCAAGAAATGGAACGGTACTAAGAGATGTCACTGAAAGGCCGAAGAAGATCTGTATATTCCCTCAGGCTTCAAAGAAATCTGCCAGTTTTGTGAAAAAGTAGTTAGGGACAACCCCCAGGGACAGTTTTCCATTTTTTCTCCAGATGGTTCTGGGAGACCTCTTCTCTTTTTCACCAGCCAATGGACCTCTCTTGATTTCAAGTCCTGCACAGGCATTCAGATGAGCAGACAAAAGCAGGGCCAGCGGCTGACCCTTAGCCCGATCTCTTTCCTAAAATGCTCCTCACCTTGCTGACACACAGACCAAGACAAAGATGTGAGGCAGTCCTCCCTGCTTTTCATCTGATAGTCATTGAATTCTTCCCTTACTTAATTCTATAGCAACCTTAGCTCACAAGCCTGCAGTGAAAATTAAAGGAGACGAAATCCATGGAATAACGCATCAAGTGTTCACCCCACACTAGGTGTTCAACCCAATCATACTGTTTCCGCTTAGGCGCACGGAAGCCCACACGGTCTCCCTCTGTCCTCTCATGGTCACCTGCCCGTCACATTGCCAGATTTCTCAGAGACATTATCATATCTCAAATTCAATCCCAGTTCAATTCCTTCGGCTCCAATGATGTCTTCTTCTGCCAGCCCATTTCCACCTCAGAACTTTTTATGCCTGCCATCCCAGCTGCCTCCCCTTCCCGAGCTCGCTGTGCTCTGCCACGACGCCATGCAGTTGAGCAGGTGGTTTCTTCCCGGAAGTACCGCCTCCCCCTTCCTTTTTTCATGGGGCACGTTCCTCCTCATGCTCCAAGGCTTAGCTGAAAGAGCTTTACTTTATGACACCAACAGATCTAAATATTTATTGCCACAATATAGTTCCAATCTTTGCTTTTATGTCTTTCCTGTTGGGACTGTGAATTCCAGCATATCTTTTTCATCTTTGATGGTGCCTAGTACACTGCTTGGCACCTAGCAGGTGCTCAATGAATAAATGGATGAGTAAATTTTCTGTGCTCAGATCCAAAAAAGTATGCCATCTATGATTATATTGTTTGTACATCTGAAAGCTTCGACTGAAAAAAAAAAAAAAAACAACCTGATAATCAGCAATTTTGGAATTAACTTCAGCTGTTGTTTTTCTTTTTTCTTTTCTTTCCTGTGTTTTTGTTTTTTTATGCTAGAGACCCAACCAAAGTCCCCATTGAGCTCTTTGTATCTTAGTTCTAGCACTAAGCACTTTGCATCATTTTATTTTTTATTTTATTTTATTTTATTATTTTTTAAAAGATTTTATTTATTTATTTGACACAGAGACACAGCGAGAGAGGGAACACCAGCAGAGGGACTGGTGAGGGAGAAGCAGGCTTCCCCCGGAGCAGAGAGCCCGATGCGGGGCTCAATCCCAGAACCCTGGGACCCCAGCTGAAGGCATATGCTTAAGGGCTGAGCCACCCAGGCGCCCCTGCACCACTTTAAACACCACTTTCCTTAATACTCCTCTTTCAACATATTATTCAGAGTCCCACCTCCCAGTGTTCCTTACATCCCTCCTAAACACACACACTTCTGAATAATCTCCCACGATAACTCAATGTGCTGATGACCTTCAAGATGAAGCCAGCGTAAACAGTGAGCACTGTTGAGAGAACGTGTTCTGGTGTCAGCTTATGCTGGGGGTGGAGGGTTAGGTAGCAATAGGACAGAAGAGAACTCTGGGGAGAGTTGGCGGTTCAGAGGAACATCTACAGTAAAAGCTATGACACCCCCCTCCCAGCCTTGTTTACAAAGAAAAAGAAAATAACTAATTGACGTAGGATGTGGGTGAGCTTGGTTTTCATCTCAATCCTGTTTTGCCTCATCTTGCGGTTGGCTTAGGAGCACATCAGAGCCAACCATTTCCAGTGCTTTAGGGGGTAAAAGGAAATAAAATAAAACAACACAGAGACTTTGGATACTCCTCTCAGACTCAGGCCAGCTAAAAGAGCAATTCCAACTCCCCGAAGCTACTATTATGTAAAAATTATGAAAGTGTCAAATGCAAGATCTTCCCAGATTACGCTCACTTAAGCCCTGGATATTTTATTCCTATTGATTTAAGTAAAGAAACTGGTTAAAAATTCTCTTGAAAGCAAAATGTCAAGCAAGTGGCATTAACTACCAATCAATGGCAAAAGAAGTCTCAAATAGAAAATTTTCCAATTCTCTTGGTGGTTTACGTGTCTGAAGTTTTTTGTTCAGGTGTGCATATCAACATTACTTGCTGATAAAAATAAATTTATTTCCTTAGCTTAGACCCAGGTAAGAGTGCCATGACTAAATGGAGCCATGATTAAACAATCGCTTTTATGGGGTTAGATAAAATCATTTTGTTTTTGCATGCTAAAACATGGTGGGTACTCAAATTGAAGGGAACATATCTAACTAAGCTCTGGAAAGCCTGCGTAATATAATCTGGTTAAATATCGAAACTCTGAAATATAAAGTTCTACTGAAGTTAATGATCACCTACAAAAATTTCAACCCCTGAGATTTACATTTTGTAAAAAGTCCTCATAGAGATTGACGGCAAGAAAGGCATCCCCTCCTTTTTTTAAACCAAGCAATCCAATTTTTTTTAGATGTATTTCATTCTTTTTTTAAAGATTTTATTTATTTATTTGACAGACAGAGATCACAAGTAGGCAGAGAGGCAGGCAGAGAGAGGGAGGGGGAAGCAGGCTCCCCGCTGAGCAGAGAGCCCGATGCGGGGCTCGATCCCAGGACCCTGGGATCATGACCTGAGCCAAAGGCAGAGGTCTTAACTCACTGAACCACCCAGGTGCCCCTATGCAATCCATTTTAAACTAATCTTAAACTTTATTTTTCCAGTTCCCTTTTGGTGAAAATTGCAACTAGCTAAGAAAAGATGAGAGAATCAAATACAAGATAGGTGTATCTCTTGGTATTCTTGTACACTGATGTCCCAATATCATCTTTTTATAACCGCATATGGTGTAAATACTTCCCCACTGTGATTAGCCTTGTGTGATTTTATGACCGCAGGAGGCATGGGTCTGAGAATTTGATCATACTGCTGCCAATGAAAAGATAAGAGAGGGCCTCATTCTTCTGGCTGCTGTCATTTTCTGGGCATTTTGGACTTCGGTGCTTCTATTGCAAAGGATATGGATGAAGCAACCTTATTATAGGTTATAATAGGTTATAGATCTATATATAGGTTTATATATTATTTATATATATGTGTGTATATATATATATATATATATACACACATATATATAAAACCTATATAGGTTATAGACCTATAATAAGGTCTTTTTTCATTTACTGAGAACTGCCTTTGGGTATGAATTAAGAAACTGTCACCAATTTCTGCCCTGTGACTACATTACAGTACAGAACATAGCTTCATCATGTCTGACCATCCACCCTGACTCCACTTGGTCAGTTGGAGATGTCAGGAATGGAAATGAGAAACCTCCCAAGACTTTTATTCATTTCTCTTCTCCGGTGCTTTAGTAAACCAAGAAGAGATATTAATGAAATAGGCCAGAGGGTGAGCTCAAAGGTTTGATGGATATTGCTGTTGCCAACATTGTTCCCTCTTTGCCTACAAGAAGAACCATCTTTCTATAAACTGCTATTGTATCACTCCCATGTGATGGTCCTTCCTATTCTGTGAAAATCCCAAAGCACAGTGAAAAAGGAAACCAGTCATTTAGCTGCTTGGTCAGGAAAAGAAAGACCATGTTCTGATGCAAGGCTGCAACTGAATGAAATGCTATTTCTGATCTGACTCGGTATCTGTTAATTTTGATTTAAAGGTTTTCCCTGACACAAACAATTCCCTATCTGTGATATGGTCTCAATAAATCTGTTAATACTGAATAATAATCTGTTAATACTGAAACAAATAAACAAACAGAGACTTGGTTCAGAATTCAACAAGTTAGACAAATTAGTCTGTCTGTTTGAGATCAGCCTTCCTTTCCAGCACCTACTCTGGGGAAATGGCCATAAAATAACATATTTGCCTTGGTAACTATATAGGGGGGCAGGCACTGCTGTACCAAGACAGTCTTCTTAAAGAACATACTTACTGAAACTTTCCTTCTAACTATAACAAAGGCTTATCTCTGTGGTGTTTAGTAAACCTCAGGTGTTTGGAGTCAAATTTTAAGCAATTAGTAATCTATATGAAACATCCTCACTTTTTTAAAAAAGATTTTTTAAATTTATCTGACAGAGATCATAAGTAGGCAGAGAGGCAGGCAGAGATGCGGGGCTCGATCCCAGGACCCTGAGGTCATGACCTGAGCTGAGGGCAGATGCTTTAACCCACTGAGCCACCCAGGCACCCCAAAACATCCTCACTTTTGATGACTCCTGGGATGGTTTGTATTAGCCAGCTAGGTCTCCGCTCACTGATCTTAATAGATAATAATCCAGGATGTCACAGCAAGAGAAAAGAACCCAGGCTATGGTATTATAAAGGAATTAACAAAAGAGAGAAGAGTCAGCTGGGGAGTGTTACTGTTGCCAATCTTTTCAGATGTTCATTTTGGATTGTGGCTAATCTTTAGGTCTTCAACGGCACCCTCAGAACACACATGTCACCCAGAAGGTGAAATATACAGAGTGAGGTGGTAGAAAAAGTCAAATTGGGTGGTTCAATAATCTTGAGAAACAAAGAAATGTAGCAGCAGGATTATTAGGGGAAATACATTTGCAGACAAGGTACATGAACAAATCATGGGTCTACCACGAACCACCCTCATTTTTTGGCTATTACTATGTGGTTCTTAGGTGGTGATCCTTTCGAGAAACATCCAGTGATAGATTCTCTCTGATTTAACACTCTTGTAATGGCAGCAGCTAGAAAGCTGTTTGGTTTTACTCCAGGAATCAATCAGACTTTATTTTATTTTATTTTATTTTTTTAAAAGATTTTATTTATTTATTTGACAGACAGAGATCACAGGTAGGCAGAGAGGCAGGCAGAGAGAGAGAGGAGGAAGCAGGCTCCCTGCTGAGCAGAGAGCCCAATGAGGGGCTCAATCCCAGGACCCTGGGATCATGACCTGAGCCAAAAGTAGAGGCTTTAACCCACTGAGCCACCCAGGCACCCCAATTAGACTTTCTTTTAAAGCTACCAAGCATCTTTGAGGTGACTTAGCCCCACCTTTTACTTTAAGGGTGAGGTGGCTAAGGCCCCAGAGGTGCACAATGACTTCTTCAAGGTGGGCTTGTTTGTTAGCTATGCTCTTTCTAATTGCTGAATTTACATTAGTCAGTAGCATCTCTTCTACTTTTGACAAAATTGTCAGATGTCCAAGGAAAGAATGATGTTCCTCATCATGGCATGGGATTACAGATAGAAAATATGATGAATGTACATGTGATTACCAAAATATGAGTTCACCCTTTGGAAAAAGGTCTGAGCCATGTCAGTCCGTTAAGTCAACTGGTTTAATGATTTGGCTGATGCTGCCTTGGCTTTTTAACAAAGTAAAGAAGAAGAAGGAGAAGGAGAGGAAGGAGGAGTAGGGGGAGGAGAAGAAACAGGAAGAGAAGGAGAAGAAGATTAAAATGTGTTTCATCTAGTCCAAGTTTCTTGTAAGTACAATAATTCACATATGGGAAAACAAAAGGAAATGGGATTGTGTATCTCATTTAACCTCCGGAAAGTATCGAAGTACTGTGCCATTGATATTAGTCCAAGACAGGAATCCACAAGAGAATCCATAATGTCAAAAATCACTAGAATATTCTCTAGAGTTATGTTTTTTTTCCCTCACTTCAAATTTAGGACCCTTCTTATTTAATGACATTCTGGAAAAGCATGATTTTCTAACACATGCAAGACAGGGTTTATGTAAACAATAACTAATCACACTTATTCCCGTCTAGGAAAGATTGGTAAATAATATGTAAATTGCTACTATCTGCTATGGGAGAATGTATGTCAGCCCATGAAGCAATCTAGAATCCTTACTAGGAATTTGTGTTCAGAGACAATGTGGTATAAAATGAGAAACTCTGGAATACTTGTCCCTCCATTCTTTACTCAGACATCTGTCACCATTGTTTTGTCTCTGCACTGGCTGCCACTTTCCCCAACTTCCCTCCTTATTTAAGTTCCCAAAGTCTATTTCTTAACCAGGTCTACCTTGTCACATCTTTTCACATATCTCAATCCACATACTCCTCTATCCCACTATGACTTTGCTTCTGCTTCTAGTCCTTTGTCCACTGTCACTAGAGGAAGTACCGAGGATAAGTGAGTTAAGGGATGGATATGGGAATGCTCTGGTACGAGTTGAGTCATGAATTCATAAGGAGAAAGACAAAGGGAAAGCCTTGGTCATTTAGCATAAAGACAGACTCAAGCTTTCCTGCTTTCTGAGCTACTCACATTTAGTGTTTTCAACACTTTTCCATCAAATAGTCATAATACTTCATGGGATATAAAGGCTCACTTTTTTCCAAGTTTGGAATCTCCCACCTGCCTCTATTAGACTAGTTCAAGTTTACCTTGGCAGCCCTCAGAAAGGAGAGTTGATTCAGTGGAGCGTGTTTTTAATGGCATATCCTCAATAAATCTATTTCTAATTTATTTTTCTTTGTCAATGTACACTATTTTTGGTACACAGTGAAATAGGTCTTTTGGCCCAATCACAAGCGTTATGATATACTGTCAAAAGGGGATTTTGAAATTTTTCCAAAATTTTTTTTCAAAAGGTAAAGCAATGGGATTTTGGAATATCTCAGAGGTAACTTGCATTTTGCTTTCAGCCCTTTCCTTCAAGGGACTTCCATTGTTCTGCAGCCCTGAATGAGATGTTTCATCTTTTCCCTGCAGTGGAAATAAGCAACAATAGGATTGCTTTGTGAGACAGAAAATGATGAGGCCCTTTCCAGATGAGGAGGACGTGGAAAGTGCCAAAGAGCCAGAGGGCCAATGCGGCAGAGAATGGATCTGACTTCCTCTAGCTCATAATGAACGCAATTCTTTGGAGTTTAGGCTCAGGTAGAGCTGCTGAAGGAAGACCATCTTGAATCCTGCAAGGGAGGGTCAGTGTTAAGTGAGGAGAAGCAGAGGTTCCCTCTCTCCCCAAGCTAGTAACAACAGCGTGTCGTATGGGTGTCCGTGAGATGGAATGACGGATCCTTTGCCTTCTGGAAACTTTGGGGATGGCAAAAAGAACTAATTCTTCCTTGTGAAACACCACTGGAATCAGACTATTTTGATACCAGTTGTGAAAGAAAAAAGTAACTATCGGTTACTGAACAGTGGCCTTATCCCCACCTCCGAACTGAGAGCTTTAAATACGTTTTATTTTGAATTCTCACAACAGTTCTCTGATACAGTTAAGGTTTTCATGTCTCACTTCTGATGAGACAATCAAGTATCAGAGTTGAAGGTCTCGAGCTGGTACAACGTAGTCGACAACTCAAGGTCTTTGGCGCCTTTTCCGTTATCCTGGGTCTTGGTGCCAATTGTGAACAAACATTAGATTTTTAATTTCTGGCTGAAAAGTCAGGTCGACTTCACGAATATTCTCTCTCAGAACTCTAAAGTAAAAGCTGCTTTCGGAAATCCTTGAGCACCCTTGAAATCAGAGGAAGGGTCAAGATATTGCCGTCAAACAGAGGAAGGTGCGCAGATTCCCAGATTTATAAACTAAATTGACTCACCGAGCCAAGCTTGTGCTTCCAGCCGCCTGGCTGTTTGCTACCACGGAGATGGTACAAACAGCAAGCAGGCGCGATGACTGCCAATTCATTTGCATCTGGTTGTGTCATAGAAACCTAGCCTAGAGCGTGTACCAACCAAAACTAGCAGGGAAAGTGCCTAATTTTAAATCTAAACTATTTTCTTAATCTCCGAGCATGCGAACACTAAGACCTTTTCCCTCTCTGTAATCGGTGCCAGTATTTTAAGATGAAAAACAAAACCCTTAAATAATAAAAGAGTGAGGATACTGATGAAAATTTGTCTGAATTTAACGACGATTAATGAGGAGCCTTTTCAAAATGTGAGAAGAAAAGGCCTTTTCTTATGAATACACCATCCCAAGTCACATTCTGTTTATGAATTTTTGGGTGTTTGAAAACCTCCTTTTCAAACCAGCAGAGCCATGTTCAGGCAAGTCTGAGGACATGTAATATCTTTATATAATCTCACTGAGAGAAATACCCAGCCCTTCCTTTTAATTAATAATATCATCTAAAGCAAAGATGGCAGACATCCGGGTGAGCTACTACTTTTCATCCTCTGTCTAAATGGTTTATTGAGTCAACGTCCTAATGAGTTTGTGACATCATAGTTCATCACCATGGAAACAACTATGATGACACATGTTGCTTTATAGCACTCTTAGTCATCAATCAATCCTCACTGCTATGCTTAGTGAAGTCAAATTCACTTATATCTTTGCAAGTTAAAAAATGGCCTTCATGCTAAAGATCATCATGACCAAAAACAATGATTGTTTTAAAAGTGACATTGAAAACCTAGAAGGAATCATTCACAACCCTCCCTCCCTACCTCTTTTATTTTCAGTGGTTAATTTTAATTATTGCCCACATGTACATTTACTTTTCACATATTTATAAACCAGCAGAGGAAAATAGCCTTGAAAATGCGCAGCTCTATATAGTGCTCCTCAGTTATCAAGACTTTTTATTAAGTTCTGATATGCTTTAAAAGCAACCTTTTATGTCCTAAGAAATAGCATGGTTTGCCAAATAGGGTTTGAGAAGTCAAAGTCGGCTTGTGACAATAATCTTACTGTGTCATGTGCAGGGACATACAAGTTCTTTCATTGTATTTTTCCAGGTTTCACAGTTAAAAGCAAAGTTAAGACCTTACTTTTCCTCTTCCTCATAAGGCAATAAAGATAATAGAAAACAAGACTATCCTGAGCTTCCTTGAAGGAAATTACCAAATAAAAATTTAGAAGTAATCCAGTAAAATGTGAGAGCCTAAAGCAAATAAGTCACAAATTACGAATTTTGTATCCTTATCACTGGAGTAGGTGCTCAGCAAATATTACGGAAGTGAACTTATAGCAAAATACTTGAGCAAGGAAAACAGCGAATTTATAACTTAGGATTCTGTCTGCATTATTATTATTATTTTAAATTTTTATTTATTTGACAGATCACAAGTAGGCAGAGAGACAGGCAGAGAGAGAGAGGAGGAAGCAGACTCCCCACTGAGCAGAGAGCAAGATGCGGGGCTCAATCCCAGGACCCTGGGATCATGACCTGAGCAGAAGGCTGAGGCTTTACCCACTGACCCACCCAGGTGCCCCTGTCTGCATTATTATTGTGAGGGTTAAATTTGTATGACATTAGTCATATAGATAGACCTACAAATATGTAAAAGTGATTTCACATTAACTCAGATAAGCTTTTCTATCAGGAGAATCTAGTATCTGGTTGCCAAATAGGTATAAAAAGTTATTTTTATGAAAATTAAAGATATTTGCCCTGTGAAAGATCCAGTAAAGAGAATGAAGAGATCAGTTACATACTGGGAGGAAGTATTTGTAAACCACATAGCTGAGGGAGGACTGTTCCCAAGAACCTATAACAGTTGTGGGATGCCTGGGTGGCTCAGTGGGCTAAACCTCTGCCTTCAGCTCAGGTCATGATCTCAGGGTCCTCAGATTGAGTCCCGCATCACATTGGGGGGGGGGTCCCTGCTCAGCGGGTGGCCTGCTTCTTCCTCTACCTCTGCCTGCTGCTCTACCTACTTGTACTCTCTCTTCCTGGCAGATAAATAAATAAAACCTAAAAAAAAAAAAATCTATAACAGTTGAGAAACAAGCCAATTAGCAAATAGGCAAAGGCACTGAGATACTTCATGAAAGAGGATATGCAGATGGTGAATAAGCACATGGAAAGATGTTCAACCTTAGTAGCCATCAGGGAAATGCAAATTATATCCAAAATGAGATATCAAAAAAAAAAAAAAGAGAGATATCATTACACACCTACCACAATGACAAAAGTAAAAAAAAAAAAATGACATCACCAAATTCTGGTGAGGATGCAGAAAAATTTGGTCATTCTCACACTGCTGCTGGGAATGTATAATGGCACACCCATGTTGGAATAGATTTGGGGAGTTTCTTAAAAAAAAAACAAAAACAAAACCAGAAACAGAAAACTAAACTAAACATGCAGCTACCATATGACCCAGCAATTACACTTCTGGGCATTTATCCCAGACAATTGAATGTGTGTTCACACAAAAACCTGTACATGAATATTTATAGCAACCTGATTTATAACAGCCCCAAACTGGAAACAACTCAGACGTTTTCTGACACGTGAATGATGACACAGCCAACCCATGAAGTACTACATAGTAGGAAAAAGGAACAAACTATCGATACACACAATGGCCAGGATAAATCTCTGGAGAATTGTTTTAAGCCTCTCCAAAGAATTATGCTGAATGGAAAGAACCAATACCCAAAAGCTGCAGACCGTTTGATTCCATGCATGCAATATTTGTGCAATGACAAAATATTCACGGCTGCTAGAGTTTAAGGTGGGAGTGGCAAGGGGAGAAAGCAGAGGAGACTCTAAAAGGGCAACAGGAGGGATTCTTACGGGAACGGGAATGTTCTGTATCTTGAGTACACAGATGTGAATATTCCTGTTGTGCTATTATACGGGAGTTTTGCAAGATGTTAACTTTGAAGGAAAACATCTAAAAGGTAACACAGGAGTGCCCTGTAATGGTATAACTGCATGTGAAGCCACGATTATCTCCAAAATACAAGGTTTCATTTAACGTGTCTTAAAGAAAGATTCTATTTAAAAATATATTAGGTTACGGGTTGCACAAACAGCATAATACCTATAAGAGTTAACTATCCAAATCATCTATTTTATTTCCTACCTGAGGTTTGTATACTTGGAAAATGTCGCTCAGGAGGTGTAACAAAGATATTTCAAGAAATGTGCTTCGATCAGATATTTCCTATTGAAAACAGAGTACTCGAAACTATGACAACAGTAGGAAGAAGTAAGGATGTTATAATGGAGAATGTGGAGAGTTAAAATTTCTGAATTTTAGATTTAAAAGCAATCTTCATTGATAAGAACCCCCAAATCAAAACTTCCTGTTCACAGTGCCATAGGAGGGGGTTTTGTGAGCTAGCGATCCTCCTTCTTCTCTCTCAATTTCTGGCATTGTGAAAACCAACCAGATGAAAAGAAGGGAGGAATACCGGTGCATATAAAGATGCTTATGTGGGGTTTTCAGAAGCTTATTTGCCCATTCAACAAAGATTTTTTCAGAATTTACTACAGAACCAGGCTCTATGCCAGGCACGGGGAAGACGAAGATAAGCAGGACCCGGTCCTTCCTGTTAAGGAATTCCACATGTAAAGGAAAGAGGGCTACTTTCTAATAATAGATTTTACAATACCAAGGAATAAGCCCAATGAAAAAACAAATCACTCAACGGGCCACACAGGAGTGATGCTGAGTTCGGATGAAGACTTGGGGTAGGCTGGGGGACATGGAGGGCTTTCCGAGATGAGATGGGTCATGAACAATGACTAGGTGTTAGCCAGGTTAAAAACAAAGAGCCAAAGACAATCCAGAGGGAGATCTAGAAAAGATCTGTAGTCTCAATTTGGATAAATTCTAAGTTTGAGTGCACTGAAGAAGTAGGAGACTCCCAGATACAGTTAAAAAATGGACCAAAAAATCTCTCCCATTTACGCCCTCACACTATGATGGGAGTAGGAACACACCCATGAACATAGTCCCAAATATTTTTGCTACCTGGCTGGCTACAAAACAGAATGACAGAGTTGTGATATCAGGAGATGTTGGGGCTGAGTAGGACTTAAGACACCAGAATACTTTTTTAAGTGTGTGTGTGTGTGTGTGTACACTCGTGTATGCCATATGGGGTCACGTGATGCTGGGCATGTGCACTGTACTACTGAGGCTTCTACGCAATGTTTTCCTTTACTCTTAAACACGATAGGCACTAGTATGTCACTGCAATCTCCAATCAAAGAAAAGAAACATATTATACTTATTTAATGATCTATGACCATTTGCCCAATTCTATTTTTTTTAAGATTTTATTTATTTATTTGACAGACAGAGATCACAAGTAGGCAGAGAGGCAGGCAGAGAGAGAGAGGGGGAAGCAGGTTCTCCACTGAGCAGAGAGCCCGACATGGGGCTCGATTCCAGGATCCTGGGATCATGACCTGAGACGAACGCAGAGGCTTTAACCCACTGAGCCACCCAGGCGCCCTCATTTGCCCAATTCTAGGACACATAGCTTCATATGGATTAAATGATGGCAGCCTAACTGACAACAACTTTACATAAAAAAAGACCTCGGTACGATCCCACCCAGGACAGAAGGTCATCTCAGTGACCAAGCTGATGCTGACTCTCGTAGTCTGAGATGAAGTAGGAAAGGATAAATCTGAATCTAAAAGTTCCCTTATAAATCATCGTCTGGGCAAAACAAAAGGGCACTTGATATCTATAAAGCCAGTGTAAGTTTCTAATTGTTTTTCAGGGGAAAATTATTTGTTGAAAACTTCAGAAATGAAGATTGAGGAATAAAACGAAAAGTACACACACTTAGCGATAGTATAAAGAAAGCGAGGACTTATTCCAGAATTCAAAGGATGGGAAACGATGAATAAATAAACATTATAAAAAGCAGTCTTCATTTTGGCTAATAGAAAGATTTTATTAATAAAAATATTTTGCTTTAGAAGTAGCGGTATGAACCTATGAAAAGAACAGCTAGATAGGACTATATTAGGGTGTATTGAAGTATCCCAAAGGGCTATCAAGGATCATTAAAAAAGAATAATAGATTTTACAATACCAAGGAATAAGCCCAATGAAAAAACAAATCACTCAACGGGCCACACAGGAGTGATGCTGAGTTCGGATGAAGACTTGGGGTAGGCTGGGGGACATGGAGGGCTTTCCGAGATGAGATGGGTCATGAACAATGACTAGGTGTTAGCCAGGCTAAAAACAAAGAGCCAAAGACAATCCAGAGGGAGATCTAGAAAAGATCTGTAGTCTCAATTTGGATAAATTCTAAGTATTTCCTATTGAATTTTAGTCCATTGACTGCTAATTCTTTAGAACTTTGAAGTCATTTGATAGTATTTTATATTTTTACTCAGAAAATATTGCCAGATAACGTTTTTGCCAAGGAAAGACCTTTTTATCCACAGGGCAAATATAAAACCCTAAGGTTTGTAGACGATTAACCAGACACATTTACAGAACTAATAAGCAAACAGCACAACTCTGAATAGAAGAGCTCACCGTGCAACAGCAGGAGGGACCTACGTGAAGCGTCTGAAATATGCGAAATGATTTTCTCTGACTCTATCAGGTAGCAGAGAACTGTTTTGGCCAGTAAACTGGGGCTTTCCCAACAACGATTTCACACAAAAGCATCCACTCATCAACTTGAGCTAATACCGTATTTGTGAACTTTTATTTTCCTTCAGTTTGGCTACAGTTTGCCTTCAAGTACAAGTTTCCCTGGTTATTAGGAAATAAATAAATCTCCCTGGAACACTGCTGTGATGCCTGGATACTTTTGTCCCCCCAAACCAATGAAGCTCCGGGGTTGCCATGAGGACAGCTCTCAGAACTGGGAACCTTACTGAGTAAATCTAGAAGAGGTCTGATTGGAGAGGTACCTCCTGAAACGCTTCCCTCTCACCTTGCCTATCTGCCTTCTTCCTTCATCCATGCCAATGTTTAACTATTGGGAAAAATTCAGCCAGGGTGTCTCCAGAAGGCCACTGTGGAGATGTACCTGGGAAAGGATGATGATCATTGCAACCTCCCCTGGCCCCATGCCTTTAATTTATGTTGTCAAAGTAGGTCCATGTCCCTTTGGAGGGCACAGGGTATGAGGAACTTCAACGGTGAACAGAGAACAGATGAAGTAACAAGTCAAGGACTGTGGCTCACAGGGTCACACTGTGGGTCGTCACTGACCTTTTGGGGTCATCAAGCATTCAATAAGTTAGGGGACTTTGAACATTTCGATTCCCGTCTGTCACATATTAATAGCATGACTTTGTGCATCTTACTTAACTTCCCTGCATCTCACACTTGTAAAATGGGTAGTGACCATCCCACCTACTTTCTAGAACCTTTGTTAGAGTTGAGACACACACAGAGCTTTTGGCATCCCAGGGCAGCGCCTGACATACGATGGCTGCCAGGGCCATTTTTGGAAGGAATAACATGTGGAAAACACCAAGCTCAGTGCCTGATCTGGATAAAGTTCTTAATAAATTAAAGCTCTGAGTTCTATGGATGAGAAAAATTCTGAAAACTGTGCCCAGCTATTGCGTGTGAAAGGCCACAAGTATCTCAGCCCAAAGAAGGGCAACGATCTGTGGTGCTAGCAATTTTTTTTTTCACTCTTGACCAGGCTTAGGGCACTTCATGGTCCTCCTCCCACTGAGACTGAAAATTTGCCCCAGTGGGAAGGAGAGGTGGATTCTAACATCCATTTAGAATTGCCTAGGTGAGAATTGTTCCTTTCTGTTGCCAGGAACCAAAACAATACAGTTTACAAGACAGAACATTTTCCACTTATCTGCTACACACATTTAACATTTTCTATTTTGGTTCATTATTAATCTATAATTTTTTTGTGTGTGTGGAATTGAGAAATCATAGCAGGAGGTTACATTGCTCAAAGAATGAATTCTTTCCTGAACAAGGAAAATTGGAAAAAATATAAGCCCCAAAGGGACAAATGCCTTCCCATTTCCTGAGGCACACTAAGAAGTCTACAATTAGCTCAGTTTCTAATAGTTTCCACAGCTCTGCTACTGGACATATCTCGTGTTTTCCACCATAAGCCTGGTAAGAATTGCCTAAATCTATAATCTCTCTCCTACCCTTTTGGGCACTTATCACCTCTTTCCTAATTATAGAGGGTGAGGAATGAGTTGGAGCCTCCCTTAAAGACTTGCATTTCTCTTTCCTTCTGATATTTTCCTGATGTCTCTTCACTTGTTCCTTCCATTTGATGCCACGCTGCCTGGTCCTCAAATAAAGATGATAGAAAACAACGTCCTGGTATGTCTTTGACTCCCCAGCACATGGCTGTTCAAGCTGATACTGTTCTGAGCGCCGACAGCCCGTATCATGCGCTCAGACGCCCTCTATGGCCTCATTTCCTGGCATCTACTCAGGAATATAAGCAATGTTGTAGACCATGACGACAAATATAACAAGTATTTCCCCAGAAATAGAAGTCATTCCACTCTTACCACTTCCCTTTGGCCAAAGTTGATACATTAAATTTAATTATTGTGTAACTAACCACCGCTTAAAGCACCTCTTCCCCCTAAATGAGATTTGCCAAGAATATCCAGGACCAGCCACGGAAGGACCAACAGCCCAACTTTGTTATGGTATTAAATATAGTGTATCTACTATATACATTATACGGTACACTATACTATATAATATATATATATATATATATATATACTATATACTATATATACTATATACACTATATGGTATTAAATATAGCGTATCTACTATAGATATAGTAGAAAACACATGGACTCTCATGTCAGGAAAAATTGGATCCAAATCCTTCATCTGTCGTTTGACTATATAATCATTTTTTGTTTTTATTAAATTTTTTTTTTTTAATGTTTAGGTAGGATTCACACTGGGAGCCCAACGTGGGGCTTGAACTCACAACCCTCAGATCAAGACTTGAGCTGAGAACAAGAGCTGGATGCTTAACGGACCACCCACACACCCCTTGACCATGTAATTTTGAGCAAATTATATAATCTCTCTTAGGCTCTGTTTCCTTATTTGTACAATGAGGAGAATGTTACCTATCTTTAAGGTTGTTGAGAGGATGAAATGAGTTAATGATTTAAAGTGATCTTAAAGCCTGTTAGTGCATAATTAGCTCTCTGTATAATGTTATCTATTGCTGTTTCTGTCCTTTCATCATCACATTTTCTATCATTTTCTTCTAGTAAAGATAGGACCAAAGCTCTCCAATGGTGAGAGTCATACCAGGTGTATCTCAAGGAACCCACCTTCCCCACACACATCCAGCCAAAATACATCTCCCTTTGAGGAAAATCCAAATTAGAAATTCACTACTTTAACATGGATTTGGTTACTTAGTTTCTTTTAAAACACAAATGTTCCTGGGATGGGCAACATATTAAGCCAATAAATAGTAACCACTATGGTTTGTGAAGTAACACATTTGTAGTTAATTGGGGCATTTCTTATCTTAACCTGTTAAATAATCCTATAAGGTAAACCTTATCCCTACTGATAAAGTTCAGACATATAGGCTTATGGTGATAATCAGGGCAAAATTGGATAAGAAGTCACCTCGCCAAGTTTCTTTTTTTTTTTTTTTAAGATTTTTTTAAATTTAATCAACAGACAGAGATCGCAAGTAGGCAGAGAGGCAGGCAGAGGGAGAGGGGAAGCAGGCTCCCTGCTGTGCAGAGAGCCTGATGCGGGGCTCGATCCCAGGACCCTGAGATCATGACCGAGTGGAAGGCAGAGGCTTAACCCACTGATCCAGCCAGGCGCACCTCCCCCCAACCCCCGCTTTTTTTTTTTTTTTCTAATGATTGCATATAAACCATCTGAGACATTGATAGACAGGCTAAGAATATATAAAATCAGCATAGATTGGGAGTATCATGGAAACATCCTTTCCAAGGTGGGCTCTGACCTTGAAAACAACATTTCTGAGGAACTTTGATAACTGTCCCATGCAGTCTTGTCTCTTGAGGACTTGTAAAGGGTGTGACAGTTTGAGTAAATGTAAATGAAATCAATAAGTTGCCAACAATGCAAAGGGATATATAAATGAATGAGTTGGGGGGTAGTCTGGGGCGTGGGCGTTCCTGAGAATCCTGAGAATAAGTGTCTCACCAGGACATGTGGCTTCTAATTTGCTGGCAAGAGTGAAGTAGGACAGAACCCTAGTGAAAGACTGGAGCTTTACCACAGGGCTCAAATGTCTTATTTGCTAACGAGAGCACGCACAACCTCTCATAACCATCATGAAGTTGTGTTTCCTGAGTGACTTTCTGCATCCCACAGTTAGCTTGATACAAAATAGAAACAATAAGAACACAGTCTCTAGAATCAGAGAGATCTAGCCTTACATTACAACACCGTTATGACTATGCAAGTTGTTCTGTGATGAGCGGCAAGTTAGTCAATTTCTTTGAAACTCACGATCATTACGTGTGTGTTACCCAATAAGCACAGCACAAGGTCATGAGAAAATTCAATCAGGTAATACAGTTGAGATGCAGCGGATGCTCAATGAATGTTAGTTATTTTTATCATGGAGGCATCTTGAAACCATGAGCTACTTGGAGGTCAGGGACCATGCCTTACTCATCCTCATGTCCCTGATGCCTATTGTAAAGTCAGGCTCAATAAATGAAGGTTGATGCATGTTTACACTAACAAACTTTGAGAAAAAAGTTTTTCTGACATAAAAAGAAGTTGCAGTGTAACACAAGAAACAATCAGACAGTGGATGTCTACACTAGCAAAAGCAGTGGATAAGAAGCCCATTTTTAGGCAATGCCTCTGTAGCTGCTTTGCCGCGTACTCATCATTTACACAAAATGAAAAGCACAGTCCCTATTTTCAGTGATGAACATCTGCAAGTTTTCAGAAACTGAAAAACAATGACTCGGGTTCTAGGGAGACAGCTCAGTCCCGAGTCTGAGTGGAAACGCACCTACCACAGACACTCCATACACCATCTCTAATCTCACTCAGTGTCTCCAAGCTCACACCGCTTGCCTAAGCCCTGCACATGGGTTCTGAAAATGGTTGGCTGGGTTTGCTCTAGAAGAAAGCAGAACGTATCATTCACTGCTAGTCTTCAGTAAGTGACTAGATTTCTCTACTTCCCTGGACACGATGAAGCAAATGGAACGTGATGACATGCTCTGCTCCACTGGCAAGCAGAAATAATTCTATATTCCAGAAACTCTGAATTCTTAAGGGTATCTTGAAGAAGAGTAAGGCTCCCATCACTTGAAAGGGAATTCCTGTGGACTGGGAATCTGGCCTAGGGTGATTTTTTGTGGTTCGTGGAATGAGTCAAGATTAGGTTGCAAAATCCACCAACAATAATAGTAGCACTGTCCTAAGGCTGAGACACACTGATTTGAAAATGCAAATCAGAAGACCATAGTCAAGAACAGGACGAGGTGATTTTACTGAACAACTTCCTTGCCCATTTGAACCTATAGTGCATTCAGTTTCTATACACGCGGGTCGCCTTCAGATTTAAAATTGTAGGCCTGTAAGAAAAATCATGCACGTACACTATATGGATGCATATTGTAAAATAAGAACTTTAATGAATTTACACTTATTCTTGAAAACTATACATGGTATCCATAAAGAACTATGAGAGGACCCAGAATCCTGGACATGCAGCTGTAGCAAAGGAGTGGATGGGTGGTTAAGCAGGTAACAGATGTAGTATGTCCGATGTCTGAGAAGAAATGGTCACACTGTGTGCGAGAACATCTCGTATTGCCCGTGTAGGACACTGCTCGTGTATGTGTATCAAACAAACAAAAAGAGAAGAGAAAGGGGGAAAAATGATTAAAATGAAGTTCTTATTTTCTTCTGTTAGAAAACAAAGCATTATTTCTTCCTGGATTATTAACTGGGTATCTTGAAGCCAAGTCATGTTCTAACAATTTCCCTGTAATTAGAAACATACGTATCTGCATACGTTACTGCCAAAGTACGTAGGTATTTTACTGGCATTAGTAATCAGCATATGGCAGGGGAAGCACTGCCAGTGGGCAGAAGGCTTCACAGTGTTAGGGCCAAAGTGGTAAAAGGAGGCCAGGACTTGTAGGATGAGGCAGAGACATGGTCCCAGGAAACAGGAGTCTCAAACACTTACCTTCACATTTTAGCCCACTTTGCCAAGCCTGAAGCTGTGGTTGCTTCTGGCCATTTCCCCTGGTTGGGTCCCATCATTCTACAAAACAAAAAGAAGAGAAACTCTAGATAAATATCCCTTTATATCCCCAATCCTATTCATATTATAAAACATAGAGCTTGTTACTTTTTCTTGAAAAAAATACCTCATTTCATTCCACCCTCAGATCACTAAGGTCCAAGCATTACTATGCTGATTGGCATAGACCCTGGTGTTGATGCAGCCAAAGCTTATTTACAAAAACCGTCACACATCGGAGGGAATAAACCAGCTTCAGTATGCACTGCTAATCTTTGCTTTCCAATAGTGGACAAAATATGACTAGGTCCTATCCCAAAAACAAAACAAAGCCAAAAACAACTTACCTGGAATGAGAGTGTCTGTAGACATTTCTCTAAGTCTTGAACCAATTGCCCCTTATATGAGGCAGATCCAACACACAGAGATCTTCAGGTGAAGTCAGGGGTCCAGGACAACCCATTATTGTTGCTGAAATAAAAGCTGGGTCTCTGTCAGGGAGTGAGGCAAGGATCAGGAATTACCAGGGCACTGTCATAAGCACAGATTCTGTGGACGTGCTGGGTAGTGACACCTCAGCTCCTCGTACCTAGTTTTAGTAACTTGCTGGAGGAAACCAGTGGCTGACAGAGCAGGAGGGAGATCTGGTCCTTTTAGGAAGGGTGTACTCCTTTCTTGCCTAAGTGTGAAAACCTTAAGCAGGAAAATCTATAGTTCTGTGGGTGGTGAGAGTCCCCAAATGGGTCATCCATTCAAGCCCTGTTAAGCTAACCTCCTAATAAGACTCTGGTTGAAATCTGCTCCTAAGGTCAGCCAACACATCCCAACAATGAGACCCCAGCTTTAGAACTAGTGAGGCTGATCTGTATAAACACTGTTTCCAGGCTGATTTTAAAAGAGATCTGGAAGGAGAAGAAGAAGGGAAAAAAAAAGAACTCACTCCAATAAAGCATGGACACCTGGGTTTGAAGGAGAGGTAGATTTCATTACCCTTCATCCATACCTGTTTCCCTTCCTGGGCATGGAATTATACCTTCTCCAAGGCACTAAAGTCAGATTTGGATTGACTTGCTCTACCACTGAAATGGCCATAGGAATGGAAGTGACTTGTCTGATATCCAGACAGAAGCTTAAGTCATCGTTTGTTCTATGACTGAGGTCTACCTTTGTCTTCGCCTGTGTCACAATGGATGCCAGTATTAAAAGAGACTCCTCCATCACTGCAGGTCCCGCTAGCTAATGACTTGAGCAGAACCACCTGCTGATACTCACTGAGCGTGTTGTGTAATTGAAAAATAAATCTGGGTTTTTGTAAACTGCCAAGACTTTGGGGGTAGTTTGTTACCACAGAACGGTCTAGCCTATTCCAGCTGAAATGAATAACAACTTGGAAGAAAACAACTGTGTGGCTGAAATGTCTCTGTTCTGTTCATATCATATACGGTATACAGCATAAGTGATTAAACATCTGTCAATTTCCTGGTGTTGAGGCTCTTTCCCCAGCAGATAACTGAGAGCTTATCTTGACTCACACATTAGAACTTTTTTTTTCTTAGATTTTATTTATTTATTTCACAGAAAACACAAGCAGTGGGGAGTGGTAGGCAGAGGCAGAGGGAGAAGCAGGCTTTCCACTGAGCAAGGAGCCTGATGTGGGGCTCCATCCCAGGACCCAGAGATCATGACCTTAGCCGAAGACAGACACTAAGCCAGCTGAGCCACCCAGGCACCCCGAACATCTTATAATCAGTTGATTAATTGTGATTTGCCTCATTAAGTGATTTAAAGCTGAGATGCTCATTTTTTTTTTCTTTAGTGCTGAAGGGGCTATCAAATTAAGGTAGTTGAATGGACTGAAAATATGTCCACCAATAGGTTGTTACCCCCAAAATGGATAGGCAAGAATATCGAATCCTGCATGCAGTGAAATCTAACAGAATGACTGGCAAATTGACAAGGTTGTTGGTGCGAAACAAGCTTTGACTTTTTGCCTCACTTACAGCCCCACTGCTATAGAGATGTGCCCATGGGCCATGGGGAAGGCAGCCGCCATGGCTCTATGACGTCGCATCTATGAAGATTCTTTTGAGTTTGTAAGAAAAGGCTTTGAGGGGCTGTGATCCTAGGGAAAATAATCAGGGCAACAGAAAACCAGAAAGATCACTAAGCAGAGGGGGAGAAGACATATTTAATCCCCTTTCCAAAGAAAGAGGTATTTAATTATTTCCTGTGGTTTTTCAGGGAAGACGATGTACGGGAAAACAGTGTGAGAGGGAAAGGTAACAAACAAATGTCACAATGGTTTTCCTAGCTTTTCTTCAGGCTTAAAGAGTTAAAGTTACACCAGATGTGGAAGGGCAACAGATGGGTGCATTCTGATGACTTATAATGTTGGATGATAAAATGACCTAAGACTCTATTTAGAGAAATAGAACAGCCACACTTGGGCTGTTTACAGACGTAGAAATATCATGATAAGCAAATGTAGGCAGTTCAAAGGAATGATAAAAAAAAAAAAAGGACAAGTGGATAAATAAGGACCTGATGTTGTTGCAAAAACGTAGTATAACTCCTGCATGGTTAATATAAACACAGATGACCTCTGCGTTTGCTCAACTTTCGTCTTCAAGACAGGAAACAGCAACTGATCTTTATCGGGAAAGTAGAATCTTCCACTTGCCTCTGCTGTGCTGACATTATGGTGTATGTCAGAGCCTGGCGATGTCACTATCTCTCCAAAGCACATGCTGAAAGCCTGATAGGCGCTTGAGAGAGAAGCTCATCCCGGGCATAGGCTTTGTGTGCCGCCGGGACAGTATGGCCAACGTCACAGTGTGGGGTGGCAGCGCGCATGTATGATATGGAGCTGGGGGGTGGCATGGTGATCAGTGAGAGAAGCGCCCTGTGACAGCACTTTCCATGTCCATATGCACCAATTCATCCTGTTCACAAATTTAAACATCCTCTAGGGTAATGTTTACCAGTTAACAAACAAACACGCCAACGAGCAATTGTTTCGTGCATGAGGGTAGCTAGTGAGTCCTATATTCTGGACAGACTATGAACTAAAACACAAATAATTGTTTATGAATTACACAATATTTTACATCAGAAAAGTTTCAAACATCTGAACTATTTTTTTCCCTCTGGTTCTGATAAAAATGGATTTGGGTCTTTTTTCTTTTACAGGGAACACAGAGTCACGCACACATCCATCATTGATATGATGCTTTAAAAATCCATGTGGAGAGTTCACGGTAACCTACGGTGACTGGTGGATGTTCTCTTCCCTCTCTACTCTGGATATCTGTTGAGTTGTTATTTCTCCCTAAATGAAGTCACCTAAATTGACCTTGCATTTATTTCTTGGTTCATGGTCCATTTGGTCTAGGCTCCAAAAGAGATCTCAATATGGAATAAATTCTTATTGCTCTTACTTATTAAATTTTCCTCACCTCCCATCACACATGCAGAAAACACCTTTATTTTATGTTTCTCCATAGCCATTATATAGAGTCAGAATCCTGTTCCTTAGAGTCATGGTGGCACGGTTTTCCTTAGAAGTATTCTCATGAAAGGGACTTGAATTCCATCTTCTAGCTCCCAATTCTACTTCTGTGTATGCATCCCTACAGGAATGATGGTATCAGGCTCATTCTCCCTCCTATTCCAAATAAATAAATTCATATATACTTTAACTTAAGCCTTCTGTTATGTGCTCTAAGTGGTTTAAACTTTACATGCTAGTACCAGCCACTACCTATTCAATCAGAAACAATGCTACTATAATCTAAATTAAGGGTTGACAAATTTTTTTCTGTAGAAGTTCAGACAGTACATGTTTTCAACTTTGTGGGTAGTATGGTCTCTGTTGTAATTAAACAATGCTGCCCATGTAGCACAAAAGCAGCCAGAGCTGTAATAACTAAATGTGTTCCGATAAAACTTTATTTACAGAAAAAAAAAAAAATAAAGACCAGATTGAAGGGGGTGGTTTTGGTCAGTGGCTGTAGTTTGTTGACTGCTGATCTAAAACAAACAGACACTCTTAGCCATACTAACAATTTGTAAGAGTCTTATCCTGCTGAAATCACATTCACTGATGGCTTACACATTTCCCCATAGTCTTACTTAGGAAACATAAAAATGCAATACGGTATATTTAAAAGTTGCTAAGAGAGTAGAGCTTAAAGGTTCTCATCACAAGGGGAAAAAAAAACATTTTTTTTCTCGTTTTATTCCTTCGTTCCTTTCTTTTTTTCTTTCTTTCTCTCTCTCTCTTATTCTTTCTTTTTCTTTCTGTATCTAAACAAGATGATGGATGTTAATTAAACTTATTGTGGTAATCATTTTGCAATTACATGTAGGTCAGGACATTATGCCGTACACCTTAAACTTATACAGTCAGTTGCATCTCAATAAAACTGGGGAAAATCAATGTGGAGAGAGAATAACTACTTTCTAAGCAGGACTCTATGACAGCTATTAAGAAAACTGACATTCCAACCTCTCCTTCCCCAATGAATATTGGCAGCATTGATACAAATGCTACTAAAAAAAAAATGCATTTAGATGTTTTCTATTACTTTTTCCTCAGTTCAGATGGTATCACCCCATTTCATGTCCTTGGCATTCAGCAGTACCTGTCTAGCGAATATGGGCTACAGAAATGTTTCTGATATAGAGTAAATCATAGAAACATAAAGCCATAGAGGGCTTAAATCATAATGATAGCCAACTTTTTCCT
Organism: Lontra canadensis; assembly: GCF_010015895.1. Classification (NCBI taxonomy): domain Eukaryota; kingdom Metazoa; phylum Chordata; class Mammalia; order Carnivora; family Mustelidae; genus Lontra; species Lontra canadensis. Next base: position 3,842,873 of record NW_022631096.1, on the reverse strand, counting down.
CTTTTTTTTTTAAAGATTTTATTTATTCATCTGATAGACAGAGATCACAAGTAGGCAGAGAGGCAGGCAGAGAGAGAGGGGGAAGTAGGCTCCCTGCTGAGCAGAGAGCCCGATGTGCGGCTTGATTCCAGGACCCTGAGATCATGACCGAGTGGAAGGCAGAGGCTTAACCACTGAGCCACCCAGGCGCCCCTCTTTTTCCTTTTCTTTTTTTTTTTTTTTTTGCAAATTTAAACACAAGCTTTTAATATCCAATTCTTATTCATTGTCCAAACTTCAGAAGACCTTAAGTATTAAGAGTCTAACCCAAATTGAAAGAAATAGTACCAAGATGTAACTATGTTTTCTTCTGGGTTAAATCATCTAATGGGACAATTTAAGGAAAAAAATATATTTCTTTAATTCAAAATCACATAAGTCAATACCCCTCTGTAAATAGTCTGATGGCTTTCCTATTTTGGGCAACTTATCTGATGGAATTCCTAACACAAAATTTCATCAGATGATAGCCACCTTTTAATGAGCATCTACAATATGCCAAGTATAATACCAGGAAAAATTATATATTACCTTGCTTCCCTTCAATGCATCCTATCAATGAGGAAACCGATGTTCAAATATATTGATTGAATTACTCAAGATTCTAAAACTCATAAAAGGTAGATCTGGGACTTCCACCAAGTCTCCTGATTCACCCTAACGTTCTCTTTGCACTAAAGTTGTAGCACTTCATCTTGATCTTTGTTTATCAGATTTTCCTGATTCCTTACCACAATATTGAAGATCAGTGCTTTTGATATAATTGAAGCCCCCAAAATGAGTACCTCTAATTCACATTCAATATGAAGATACTTTGAGAAATCATAGTGAAGTGTATTGCGCTCAAGGCTGAAAGTGGCACTTGCTAAATGCTAGTAATGATCCAGCACCTTCTGGCTGGCCTTGGACTTGTTGGCTCAAGAGGCCTGGGGCAAACACCTTTCAATGGGTCCTACTTACACTGGTCCTTCATTATAAAGTTAGTGTAATGACACACATGCAAAAATGAGGGGAACACAAAGGACACAGAAGTTAAAGGAATAGCCTGGAGAAGACAGTGTTCACTCTTAGTCACAGAAAATAACTTGAGACACCAAAAGGAGGACATATGGATGTACTGTCCAGACCCAGCTAACCAAGTCAGCTCCCTATACCAGGTTTGCTGCTTGATAGTTATTTAGAAAGAGGCCTTGGGAATTGGGCAGAAGACATAAACTTCTAGAATTCCAAATACTGCCTCATGATAATTTTCTCTTTCCTCATTTTTTTATTTCTTGAGAGGATTGTGAGAGAAGTGTGTTATGGCAGGGTTCAAAACTGATTAATTGACAACCAGTCAAAAAACTCTGGGTAAGTGAACTTTCCAGAAGAGTAACACTCCCAGTAAATCAATCATGGGTGTCTTCATGGAAAGCTGAATCTAAAGCAAATATCGGAAAATGATATTTTTAAAAAGAAAGAAGGAAAACTGCTGGTATGTAGGTATGTGTTTGTGTGTGTTGAGGGGATGGTCTCTGGCACAGGCAAAAGAGGGAAAAGGCCTGACTTTGTATCAGGATAATGTCGACCCTGTATCTCTTATATTTGAATCTCTGCCCAAACATGTGTTTGCTTTCATGTGCACTAGGCCCTGTAAATCTTGGCATAATCCGTCAGTGTGAGGAGAAATACATGGCCTAGTGTGTGGCTGTGTCAGGAAGATGAAATTGCTTCTGATGAAGTGTGAGGTCTCTTCAGTGACCTGTCCTGGAGACAATAACCTTTAAAACACATCAAAATCGAAACTGTAAAAATATTACTGCTGAAGGCGAGGGGATCAATATGCCCTAGTGACTTAAATGCTGCAGGCCACCCAATGATCAGTCTCGGGTGTAGGGTCTGTCCCTCTTGAGCGTGGTCTTCCTTTCATGGACAGGAAGCTTACAACTTGTACTGGGTCATTTGGGGCACCTCCGAAGGGCTTCCCAGAGGACCGAGCACATCGGGAGTGTAAATGAGAGAGTAATTTAAACCACGTGAAAGTTTGCCTTCTTTTTCGAGACTATGGGAAGTCTCATTATTTCATAGTTGGTTGTTATGCGGATTCAAACAGTGTGCTATGAGTTAAACCAGGTCCCCTGACACAGAACCACTGCATTCAGTTATAGTCTGTTAGGCATGGCTAGAATGTAACATAAAAATCATTAGACCTTCTTCCATTCCCCTCTCACTTTGGTGAAGATCGAAAACATTAACTGTACCCAGTGTGGACAAGGCTGGGGAGGGCCCGGCATGCTATCACAGTGTGCGTGGAAAGGGATCTGGTGTGACCCTTCTAGTGGGTAGAGGGGCACTATGTTTAGAGTCACAACATCTCTAAATCTTCTGATTCAACCATTCCACTCCCAGAGACTTATCACAGAGAGAAAATTGACCCAAATCTCAGAGATGTATGCACGAAGTTCATCAGAGCACTCTTTACGAAAGCAAACATATTGTAAACACCTCCAGTGTCCATCAACAGGAGATTGGTTAAATGGCTTCACCAACAGTATCTACCATCCACGACAGATTAAAAACAATAGTGATCTTTATATTAAGCAATGGGAAAAACCATCAACGATGTGGTTATTTGTGAGGAATTAGAACAGGAACAAAGACCAAGTGATGAAACAACATATATGATACGTAGGTATATAATGCACATAGAATGCAAACACAAGCTGCTCCAGAGTAAGGAAGTTTGCATTAATGCTTTACTTTTTTTCATTCTCCTCTTTATGATGTGATTTCCCATGTATCTGCAAGAATCTTGGTTATCAGCAAAAATTAACACAGCTCACGACCAATTGAGGTGTTTTTTCTCTCCCAGCACCTGCCTGATAAAGATGTCCCACTGCGGGTGTTCAATGATTTGCATTTTCCCCAGGAAAGCGCCATCACAAAGCACCGGCACACGGGAAGAAAAAAAGCTTTGGGTCTGTGGTCTGCACTGCATTAGCTACTCTAAAGATAGAGGAATCAATAACTAGGCTCTAATAGCTTGTTAATCATCACGCTGAACTTCAGTTTCGCTTTTATAAAATAATCTTGGAACGGTAATAGCCCAGCCGCTTCACGTTGCTTTTCTTTCTGAGGGTTTCATGAACATGACCTCATTCATCGCGCGGTGTGTCCATGAGCTCTAGCTGCCGGCAATTACCTTCCTGTTTAAAGACAGGCGTTCCAGGCTGAGAGACGAGTAGGGCTTTGGCCAGAACCTGCAAATGCTATGCCGGAGGTAGACAAGGAAAATCTATCTTTTTCTGCCTTTGGCCACTGTTGTATGGTCGATGTTTTCCATTTCTTGATCTGCGGACCACGGGGTCAACTTTTGAGCATCTGACATGTGGTCTCTTGTCTAGCTTACTCTCGAAAATAGTCATTTTGATTCAGATCAAACCCTCTCTCCCTCTTCCTCAATTCTGGGGTCTGTGGCAAAGGATTTAGGGAGGTGTGATGTGGTTTGGGACAAAATTGTTATACTGTACAGGATATAGCAAAGGCATAGTGTCACAGTGAGATTCAGAAAGCCCTTACGTGAGTTAAAACTTGACAAATTCCTGTATGCCAGTCATCCCATTTTTAGGTACGGGTCAGAAAAAGGAGAGATGAGTACGGTCCCCTACCAATCAAGTGGCAGGAACAAAAGGACAGGAAGCATGCCTAGGCAGCTTTGTGACTTCGAGGCCATAGCTGGATGCCCCAAATCCCTCCCAGCAAATCTAGGCGAGCCACCAGAAAAAGGCTGATAGCAGAAATTGTCCTGGATCTTCTTCAAGCAGAAATATGGAAAAGGAAGTTTTTGGAGTTTTCTCTTTTCTTGAAGCATCAACATAAAATGAGAGAACAATAACCCCAAACAACCTCTTTCTCCCAAGGGAAAGTGGACCCACAACTTGCATTAAACACAAGAGAATGCGACCCACCCCACGGGGAACCACGTGGCCCTTGCCTCTGTCCAATGAGGGCTCAGTGCTGAAAATTCTCTGCCTGCCCCCGTTAAGTGGACCTACACACAGCACGAGCAGTGACAGGGACTTCAGCCTTTGACCCGTCTGAGAGGATCACCTTCCTGAGGTGAAAAGTAGCAGAATTAGGCACCCGGTGTTCTCGGATGCCATCGACGGACGGTGTGAACTGTCCCTGTGGGGCTTTTATGTTTCCATCTGTTTATTAGGACTAATGAAATAGAATTTTATTAATTCAGCATTAAGCAGGTATGAAGAGATGATAAGGATTTACTCCACAGATTTTCTGGACTGTGGAGAGAGATACACAGTGTTCAGTTTGCATATATGTAAAAGAATAGATGCTTGTGTTATGATAAGGTATTTTAGCCAAGCTTTAGGCTGTAGCTATTCTAACCTCTTATTTACCTTGGCACACAGTATTATTGGAATTGGCATTTTAAAAATGATTTGTATTTTCTCAAAGACAAATGTGACCGGTATGAAAATAAGAGTCTAACTATCAACACAGAGGGTACACAGTTTTGGGTGATTCAGGTACACGTAGAATGACCTATAAACTTGATTCTCGTGCCACTCAACTTCCTCTGGGTCCATTATCTTTCCTGCCTAAAGGTATTTAAGGAATACCCTTAAGTACTTGGGTATTTAAATACTTGGTCTAATAGAACCAACTGACTGAGAGTCTAGTTCTATTTTATATGAATGTAGCCCAGTGCCCCTTGATTCGTCTTGGAATAGAGCAGTGATATAGAAAACGCATTGTATTGGCCATTGTTTTGGGGACCATTTTAGAGAACATATTCACTACTCAGAAAGTGTTAGCTTGTCTATCATACAAATGGGAAACTCAGTTCCAGCACACTCTGCAGATCAGTGTGTAGGTATTAACAAGGTCAAGTACCATAAGATCTCACACATTTATCCTCCCTAGAGTTGCAGGGGAGCTGCAACTGAAAGCCGTCCCCTATCACCTGTACCTTCCCTCATTCAAGGTAAACACTTTAATTCCATTGTTTATTTGTAAATTCCCACCTTGTGATTCCAATCCTTAATAAAGGCTCTAAGAAATCCGTCTCTCAAGTGCTGAAACATAGTCTCAAATTAACGCAACCATACAAAGTCCCAAAACTATTTCTGGGGTGAGAAGGATATCGCCCCAGACATTTTAGGAAATGAAGTACATCGAACGTACACACTAATTGTACCACGTTCTGGGCTCATAAATGTTGAAATATGAAGACTGTATCTTTTTTTTTTTTTAGATTTTATTCATTTATTTGACACAGAGAGAGAGATTACAAGTAGGCAGAGAGGAAGGCAGAGGTGGGGGGAGGGGAAGCAGGCTCCCTGCTGTGCAAGGAGCCCAATGCAGGGCTCGATCCCAGGACCTCGAGATCATGACCTGGGCCGAAGGCAGAGGCTTAACCCACTGAGCCACCCAGGCGCCCCTGAAGAGTGTATCTTAGAATCATGGAAATCTAATGCTTGATAGAGCTCATCAAATTTCAACATGAATGGTACAAAAACATTTCATCCTTAAATATCTCTACTTCTCAACTGAACTGAAATGCTGCCTTTTGAGAAGTTTTAGATAATAGGAAAACTTTTTCTTAACATGTATAATTACTGACAAATAAACAGCTTTACATTCAACATGCTTCTACTCTGAGCAGTAAGTATTTGTACGTGTATGAGTTTTCTTCGGATGAGCTGTTATAGTTGGGGGAACTTTACTTAAGAATAGATCTTATAGACATCCTTTTAATAAGTCTAAAATTGTCCTGTCCAGTAGTCATAGGTGGCTACGGAGAACTTGAAATGTGGCTAGTCCAAACTCAGATGTGCTGTGTCAAATGTACTAGATTTCAAAGACTTAATGCAAAAAAAGAGTGTAAGTTTTTATACAGATACATATTGAAATGGCAATATTTTAAATATACTGGGTTAAGTAGAATGTATTATCAAAATTAATTTGGCTTGTTTCACTTTACCTTTTTCAATTTGGCTATTAAAATTTTTTAAATTATGTATGTGACTCACTTTATATTTTTATTGGATAGCTCTAGCCTAGAAGAATTCGATTAGTATTTAACTCCTTTACAGATGAACACATTCCTCATTTGGACCCAATAAATGCTATATGATCGAGCATTATAAGCAACATTGCTCTTGTTTTTAAGTCCTTCAAAACATTCAGTCTGAAGCTCTTGACTTTGAGAAATGATGCATATATGTCATTTTCCTGTGCTTTCTCTACTGGCTTTGGTTAACTTGAAATAACCATTAGGATTTATCTTAATGCTATTATTTTAGTTTTTCAAGGTAAGTACAATAAAGTTGATGTGTAAAAGGTGCATAGAAAAACATATCAATGACTAATAAAAATATTGTGGTGAATATACTTTCCTAGTCATTAAAGGGAAAGATAAACATGATTACAACGATAAAGAGGAAAATTCCTAAGAGGAATGGCATTGGAACAACTTCTCCACAAAGTTATTTTTGTACGTGTATTTCACAAAGTAAAAAAATTTACTCCTGAGGTCAAGATGTATAGCTTCTTCCATTTCCTTTCTAGTGGTTAGAAAATATCTTGAAAATATTCTAACAAGTTCTCCAAAAGACCAAAGGAAGTTCAGTTAAAAAGGATAACATCCATATATCAGATTGGGCTGATGTGTGAAATGGTGGATCAACAAAATGTTCTATGTAATCATTGGCCATGTAAACAATTTCATGAAGTCTCCTGTAGATCTATACCTGTGTTAATGTTGTTATTGTTGCTATGACACCAGACAGGTCTTCTTCCAGCTCTTTCCCTCAATGTACATTTCCTTCTAGAATATTCTCCAGAAAACTGAGAAATATATCTCTCATGATGTAACAAAAGACCATCTATTTAGCTGCTCCCTGTTGCTCACCAATACTTGCTGTAGTATTCTAATATTTATTAAATTGGGGAGAGTTCACACCTTCACTGTGAATTAATTACCCAAGAGCATGCTTGATCAACACTCTCATGCTGTTTAGTTACCTGAGAGTGACTAATCACAGAGCAGCTGATACTAGTGCTGTTTCTCCTGTCTTCATTTACATCTTGAGTGGAAGGCACACCCTGACAGACTAAACTGCTCAAGATGGTGTTTTTCTAGTAATTCTAATAGTGTTTCTGTGTCCTGTCATACAACTCAACTACCATGTAAGCCAAGAAGGCCTTTCCCTTTTCCCCTTAATGGAGGCAGAGATTCATTTGCATGACTTAAAACCTCACACCAGAATATTCATATTCAGAATCATCTGGCAGGCTTGTTAAACCACAGACGGCTGGGTCTCCACCTTGGAGTTTCTGATTCAGGAGGTCTGGGATAAGGCCAAAGCATTTACATTTCTAACAAGTTCCCAGGTGATGCTGTTGCTGGGGTTAGAAGACTATTTGAGAACCACTGTCTTAGATATCTATCCTATCATCACTCCAAGATATACCCTCAGAAAGGAAGGAAGGAAGGAAAGAAGGAAAGGAGGGAGTACAGGGGGGAATGGAAGAAGTGAGGAAAGAAGGGAAGGGGAGAGAGAGGGAAGGAAGGAGAAAGATAAAGGTGAAGGCAGGAAGGGAGGGAGGAGGAAAGAAGGAAGGAAGAAACGAAAGGAAGAGGGAGGTGGCTGACAAGGATGGAGAAAAAGCAGGAAGGAAGGAAGGAAGTGAGGAGACAATCATTGAAGGGTTACTAGAGTCTGGTGCCACACTTAACACTAAAGTCAAACACAGCTTATGTCACTAAGATCATTTAGTACTCATGACATTACAAAGATAGGTGTTATGATATACTTTTCCAGATGACAGATAACGAGGCTTAAAATGGATAAATAACTATCCAAAAGATTAGATAATTGGTAAGCAACAGTCATGATATGAGCCCAAGTAGGCTGATTCTAAAACCCTTGCCCTGATGCTATGCTGATAGTTTAGCAACACTCATGAGTGCGTCTAGAGGGCGTGTGGTCATCCTGATCCCCGCCCCATTCAAACACAGTGCAGACTCTCTTCTCCCCAGCTGAGTATTCCACACCCTGCAGAAACTGAAATTATAACGAGCTTTGTGTACAAGGACCTGTTTAGAATTTTCCTGTTAACTTGTACTCAGCCAGCCAGAGTTTTCAACAGGGTAAGTGATTTTAATGGATCAGATGCAAAAGACATGGATTGTGATTGGGATTGAATCCCAATAGGGGTATCCCAGTAGGGATTGAATTGAGTAAAATGAAGGTTGGGGTGGGAGGATGTGAAGAAAATTAGAAGGAAAAAGAAAAGGTAGAGGAGATTCAAGTGAACATGGAAAGAGGTGTATATGTAAGGGGAAAGGTTAGAGAATTTGCAGTCATTTCTACAAACTTTATATAGTCTTAAGCATTCGTGCTCATATATTGGTCGCCTATTAGAACTGCCAGCAAGTCTACCGGAGAAAAAACATAGGGCTAATTGCTCCCTACATGTAATAAACATAATGATTCAGATAAAAGGAAGAAGCAAGCAAAGAATCACTGAAGAGGATATCAAATCCACAAAAAATCTAACACAAATTGATGGTAATTTGTGCATTTTGCAAATTCTTCCCTTCACATCTCCTTTTATATAGTAATGCCTGATTTTTTTTAAAAACATATTCCCCACAGAAATACACTACAGAAAATAGACCCAACCAAGTAGACTTTTGTTCCAATGCTTTCTTCAAGCAGATGCCTTAATTTGCTGAAAAGCATATGACTGCTCTTAGTTTATCTGCTCCAGGGTGAATGGGGGCACAGGTAGAAAACCCACCCAGGCTGTTCTGCAACATGGAAGTTCTCCTGCTACCTAGCTGACCTTTCCAATAATAACGCCTAGGTTGTCAGGTTCAGGAGAGATAACATAGGGAAGTCAGTTATAAACCTGAAGGTTTCAAGAGGTTGGAGTGCAGCCTAGTTTGGACCCAGAGAGGCTGTAAAGTGGAGCATGGACTGTTCTTACTGGCGGGAGTCCTAAGATGTTCTAAAAGGCTCCTGACCATCAATGCCTTGGGGGGCTCACAGGGCCTCAGTTAGTTTCAGGACCCTTGGAAGTGTTGGCATTGCTGGCTCTGTCCCTTGGTCCGTTGGTTTTTGCCTGTCTGCATTAAGGTGAGAGCCGAAATGCCACAAAAACACAAGATCCATCTGTTCAGCTCAAAGCTGCCTCGGCCGGTCCAGACCACCTCGCTTCAAAATGGAAATAAAGATATTGGCCCTCCTCTGCTTACTAGGACAATACATTTTCCCAGCCTATTTTCTTACCACTCTAAACGCCAATTTCATAGAACAAGGTTGGAAAGCCTATGGATAATCATGAACTTGGGCTGCTCTTCCAGGTCAGGAGGCAGAAGTATCGGGTTGGAGGTTTTAATACGCAACGGGAATCATGACAGAGATCCCTGAAAACCATGCCCTCCCACGTCACCTCTGCCAGACAGAAAAAGGAATGTTTCAGGGACTATCTTGGTGGGGATATTTTATTTTTGAAACCACCTAAATATGATTTTGCTCCTTTTTGTGGTAGTTTACTTCTCCTTCTACCATGATAGTGTTGATGATATGCCTGAAAAACAAACGTTTTAATCCTGACATCACTTCAAGCCATTTTCAGAATTGTAGGATCACGTAACATTAGAGTTCAACAAAATCCCTGCCCTGAAACAAAATTGTATACAGAAGCCCATTATGTAACACAGGTCAAAGTTAAGGCACTTTGGTTCAATCCAGTTTAGGGAGTCCAGAGACTCTAATCCCAACCTGGCCCATGGGGGACTTCAAAGGAACACCTAGGGCTGAGTAGGGCACAGTGAGAACACCAGTGACTTATCCGGGGACTTCATTTTAGCCATGAGGTCCCTAAGCTTAGCAGGTTTATTCCAAGGTCACATAGGAAATTAGTGGCAGGGTATTAGAGACTAGGACTTCTGCTCCAAGTTTAGCTCTCCCCACAACACAAGACAGCCTGGTGAATAGGTGAGGTGTGTTTTCATAGCTAAGACTTGTCTGTGTAGGAGCGTTATTTTAGAAAATAAACCTGGGGTGCCTGGGTGGCTTAGTGGGTTAAAGCCTCTACCTTTGGCTCAGGTCATGATCCCAGGGTCCTGGGATGGAGCCCTGCATCAGGCTCCCTACACAGCGGGGAGCCTGCTTCCCCCCCACCCCCGCCTGCCTCTCTGCCTACTTGTGATCTCTGTCTGTCAAATAAAAAAAAGAAAAAGAAAATAAACTCAAACTGCACTTCTTTCTGTCTCGGATCAAAGACCTACTTTGCAAAACCTTGACCACCCATACAGATGAAAATGTACTGTCTTACCCTTTAGGAGTCCCTGAAGCCTTTTGCTAAGGCAAGGAAGGACAACAGTGAGGACTGGCGTATGGTTGTCCCTCTCCTTCCTTTCTGGGAGGAGTCCTTCTCCACACACTCTCTAAAGACACTTTCCTCTGTTTTCCAAAATGACAGCCAGCTTATTTGCCCAATGGATCCATGCAAATGGAATGATGTGGAATAAAAGTTTAAAGGATTGCTCTTAACAAACTGGTGGTTACCAAAGGGGAGGTGGGGGTGGGGGGGTGGGGTGGGAAACAGGTGCAGGGGATTAAGAGTATGCTTATTATGATGAGCACTGAGTGATGTAGAGAACTGTAGAACCACTATATTGGACACCAGAAACTAATATAACACTGTATGTTAACTACACTGGAGTTAAAATTAAAAACTTAAATAAGCAAAAATAAAGGATTACTCTTTAAGGAGCATATTTTGTAATTACCTTTACATTAAAGAAACATTTTAATGGCCAAAGTTTCAGACCCTACAGAAAGAAATGGGAGTGAACATTTAAAAATAATATTTATTATTTTTATTTAAATTAAAATTTTAAAAATGCATATTTAATGTAGAAAACTTGGAAAAATGGAAAAGTGAAAATTAGCCATATTTTCCAATCCAAAATAGTTCCTGTTAATATTTTGACTTATTTCCCTTCATTATTATAATGCACTGATGTATACATTCTTTTTTTTTTTGTAAGATTTTTTTTTTATTTATTTGACAGATCACAGGTAGGCAGAGAGAGAGAGGAGGAGGAGGCAGGCTCCCTGCTGAGCAGAGAGCCCGATGCGGGACTCGATCCCAGGACCCTGAGATCATGACCTGAGCCGAAGGCAGAGGCTTTAACCACTGAGCCACCCAGGCGCCCCTACATTCTTTTTCTTTATAAACAGGGTGCCCTCCTGGATATAAATTTTTTTTTAAAGATTTTATTTATTTTTTTGACAGAGTGAGCACAAGCAGGAAAGAAGGAGAGGGAGAAGCAGGCTCCCCACAGCCGGGTCTTGATCCCAGGACCCTGGGATCATGACCTGAGGCAAAGGCAGATGCTTAACTGACTGAGCAACCCAGGTGCCCTGGAAATACATTTTTTAAGATTTTTTTTTTTTACTTAGAATGGCTTTAGATTTACACAAAAAATTATGAGGATAGTATTGAGAATTCTCAACTATGCCACCTAGTCCCCCTTATTATTAACATCTACATTAACATACAGATTTGTCACAATAGGTGAACCAATTTTGACATGTTGTTATTAACTAAAGTCTACACTCTCTTCAAATTTATTTATTTTTTACTCTTTCCTGTGTCAGTTCAAGAGTAAAAGCATGTTACAAGCCTAAGAAAAAGTAATACCCGAATGTAATTCTAGGATCCCATCCAAAATATGACACCACACTGTCATCGTTTCCTTAGGCCTGCAACATGCTTTTTACAGGCATAAATTGTGAATGATTACCCAGGTTAATGAGAAGTCATTGAAGAGCATGGTTTATAATGAACATAGTATTTCACTGAGTAACTGTATCCTAGTCATTTAACCAATGACCTCTTATTCGGCATTTGTCTCAAAGTTTTTACTATTATGTTTTGAGAGGTATCGTCATACTTACATAACCATGGTTATTACTTAGGGTACATTCTTAGAACTGGGCAGCTAGTTCCAAGAATATGTACATGCCTTTGGCTTCTGGGACACCTTATGGGAGACAGTATCATAGAGAAGGAGCATGAGGACTTGGGAGTGAAATCAGACTCCTATCGGACGCAATGTGGAGCTCTGGGCAAGTGATTTAACTAGTCCCAGTGTAGTTTCTTCATTTTTAAAAAAGAATAACAACCACCATGATAACAACAACAACAGAATCTATTGCAGAGGGCCTTGTGGGGCTTTAGTATAAAAACATACAGGTATTAATCAGGGTTCTCCAGAGAAACAGAACGAACGGGACGTATGTGTTATGAATGTACTTTATAGATTGAAAGATAGAGAAATAGATATTTATTATAAGGACTTGGTCCATGTGATTATGGAGACAGAAAAGACCCCAAACCTGCAGTCAACAAGGTAGAGACTGAGGAAAGCAGGTGGTGTACTTGTGCTAATCTGAGTCCAGAGGCCTGAGAACCAAGCAAGCCAGTGATGTAAGTTTCAGTTCAAAAGCTGGTATCCTCTATCCAAGAAGAGCCCATGTTTTTGTGTGAGTCCGAAGGCTAGAAAAATGGGATGTCGCAGCTGCAAGCATTCAGGCAGAAGGAGTTCCCTCTTTACTGGCTTTCTTGTGCTGTTCAGGTCTTTGACTGATTGGACCAGGCCCACCCACATTAGGGAGAACCATGTTCTTTACTCCTGTACCAATTCAGATGTTAATTGCATCCAGAAACACCCTTGGAGATACAGTCAGAATGTTTCTCCAAAGTCTGGGCATCCTGTGGCCCAGTCCAGCTGACACACAAGATTAGCCATCACGATATGTAAATATTTTAGCATATGGAAACCACCCATCCACTATGCCCTAATAAAGATCAAATATAGGGGTGCATGATACATTGAGATAGACGAGTGACTGATAAAGGATATTCCCTTCTATTACTTTAGACCTTACACTCCTTGGATACAAATGCAAATAAACTGAGGTACATGGCTCTAGCCTCTCAATTATGCGTATCAAGCTGAGCTACAACCAGTAGTGGATTCCTGGATCCCATGATATCTGGTACAAACATGATCTCTTTTTCTACTTCATCAAGGTTCACCCTACAGTGAACTACTTTATGTCCCAAACTGTTAAGCTTTCATTACTAGAGAAAAGCCCATGGGGTAGGTATAGGCTGGAGGTTCTAGTTTCTTCTGTGGTCATGAAGAACTATGAACTTCTGGGTAAGCCATTGTCTTCTCAGTGTCTCAGATTCCTCATCTGTAAATAAAGTGTGGGCTGGGATCATTGAAGCCTGCTCACACCTACACTTCCAAGGTTCTGGGCAAATACACAGATTTCCTTTAATATGCCCACAAGAGAATGAAGAGCCTGCAGAAGGTCGGTGCCCCACTAAGAAGCAGAGTCATCAGACCTGTAAGCCAGTGGGTGGGCAGATGGGGTAAGCAACTGATTGGTTCTAAGTCCAAAAGAGGTTAAATTCTCTCAATGGAAATCCACTTTGGTGTGATGAAGAGAAAAGTCAATGAGAAGACAAATAATTATGTGTTGAACATGGAATTCCTCAGGCAAGGGGCACTCACATTTCTAAGAACACTGAATGCGTATCTTACTAAATTGTTAGCCAGAAAGTTTGTGAAATGTGTACTCAGGATGGAATCATTTTGAAAAGCTGGTTTCTTCTGGATGGGAACAGGGAAGAATGACGCACCACTTGGCCAAATTCCTGCCTCAGTTTCTTCCCACGCAGAGGAAAATGAGTCTTGCCGCTTCCGCCTCTTGGTGGGAGACGGCAGGAGTCATTTCAGTGGGTAATCCAAAGCTCCTCAGAGGCAAGGGCTCTGAGGGGAAGGCTGGAGAAGAGAGCAGAGATCGCAGTGGCAGAAGCTGCCCGTAAGACCCAGATGAAAGGAGCGTGGAAGGGATTCTCCCGCTGGGAGAAATCTATCAGCGATTTTATCAAGCGTTTCCTTCACCCTTGCAATTTGCTCTCGTTATTTAACTAATCTTCACTTAGTGCTTTCCTGTGAAGAGAGTCGGTGTCATCGCCCTGTTTGCACAAGAAAAAAACAGAGAGGAGTTGAGTGTAAAGCTCATCTCATAGCACTGAGCGAGGGGGGAAGAGGCAAAGCCTGGAGTTCATCGTTAACTGTCCTGTTCATTTTCTGTCTGCATTCTGGCGGTTGGCTCAGACTGCTCAAAAGAAACCAGCTCTCTGCTCAGAGTGCGTGCTTGCTTGGTATGAATTAAAGTATTAACAGCCTTTTTTTTTTTTTTCTCACGGAAGCTTAACTTAATCTCCTCGTTTTAGAAAGCCTCCCCCCCCCACACCTCCATACACACACTCTTGCCGGGCTTTGGAGAATTCCCTCTCCTGCACAGCCCACTAGACCATGGATACTAATTTAAGGTAATGAGCTCAGTAGCAATCGAAGTGCATTCTCTCAGCTGGTCCCCAACCAGCCTGAGCTGGAATGTTAACCAATAATTTGCATGTGCTGGGGGCCAGGGCTGCTTCTCTGAACCAGTCTGGCTGGCTCAGCCTCACAGTTGCGAGTGACTCCTGGACCTCTGGGCCAGACTCCCCATCTCAGCCAGTTGCTTATACTCCCTGACCACTGGGCTTGAAAAGAACAGGGCAAAGCAAAGGGGATAAGCTGCTCGGTGCAAGGCCATCATCAAGAAAACAGTTCGATGAGAAACGCCCGTCACCCTGAGAATGAGTCCGTGGTAGCTTCATTTTTTATTAACAAGAAAATTTACATTCTCACATACACATCATTACGTTCTCATCATAGGAACCCCTCCTCCCACTGGCCGCCCCAAGTATTTTTGGTGACCTAACGGAAACTTACTGTCCAAGAAATGACCCAACTCTCTCATGAGTTCTGGAGGAACATTTCTGGACTTCAGAGCCTAGGGAGCACTCACTGATGGTAAATGAGTTCCAGCAAACATTTTGTTCTTAGGCATGCAAAGGAAATGCACCAAGATGGCTCCTTATACTAAAATTTATGCTGTGAACTCAGTGACTGCTCTGATTCTTTCCATCCTGATATATTCTACAAGAGGGTTTTATCAGCTGCACCTCTGCTAGCAATGAACTGAAATACTCATGGTCAGGACCTCCCTCTTGGAGCTATCAGCATATTTGATTCAAAACAATCACAGTGTTTCTAAGTCCTTTATGATCCCAACTTAGAGAAATGTATTTCAGGCTTGTTATCAAGGCTGGAGGTAGGAATGGCCACCACTTCTCCCCTTACCTTACGCTGTGGTCAAGGCTACAGTTGGATACATGGTTGGAGGTAGGAATAGAAGGGGATAGAGAGATGGGCAAAGAAGAGGAGGGGCGTATCAGCATCTGTCTGAGGACTCAGAATTAGGGGACCTCCATGAAAACAGAGAGCAGTGCTGGCCCCTCTTCTCTCTCTTTACTACAGCCTTCACTTCCACTGATGACACATCCCTCCTATCCTAAGGGTACAATTTTGGAGTTATGTATTGACTCAACTAATAGGTCCTTTAGTCTAAAGGACTCATCGATTCTACCTTGTTCTTTACAGAATGTAATAGACAAGACTAAAACCAGCCCAGGAAAATAAAGCTGCCAATAGTCAGCTGGGCAGAAAAATATTTGGTGTCTTCTTCAGAATCATTGGCTTGCCTGTCACAAATGATCAATAGCCCTGACATTGTACATTGATTTTATAGTCTACAAAGCATTCTCCCATAAATTACCTCTATTAATAATTTCAAGCATCCCTGGAAATAGAAAGAGGGGATAGATGCTCTTCATATTACAGATGGGGAAGTAGAGATGCTATGAAATTACTTGCCTGAGAGCATGTCCAAGATTATGGGACTCCAGGTTTAAAGACAAATCCCACACCCTTTCTACTATTTCATGGCACTTTTGAATTTTAAAATTTGAATTTACACCAAACGTAACTTTTGTCCACAAATTTCTGTTATTGACTAGAGCTTTGAGATTGCTCTTGACCCCCTGCCACGATGATCCAAGCCTACTCATTTTCTGCTAGAGTTCCTTCCAAAAATGGTAACCAATTTCACAGTCAAGAAATATTTATTAAAAATAAATTCTTATTACTAACAATCACTCTTCTAAGCACTAAAAGCTATACAAAGAAAAAGGCTGCCCCGTCTCCAAAAAAAAAAAAAAAAGTATCAAGAAGAAGAATAAGACTTTTGTGTATAATGGTAAAATATGAATAAAATTGTAGGAAACATCAAAAACCAGACTCCCCAATGCCCAGTGAGTGCATTCTTGCTTTGTATTATAAAATCTAATGGAATCTGTAAACAATAATTCCATTAAATAAATATAACCTAAAAAAAATCCAAAAGTATCAAAAGCCCAAATTTCAAGATACATTACAAAGCTGTAGTAATCAAAACAGTATGGTACCAGCATGAAGATAGGAACACAGATCCACAGAACAAAATAGAGAGCCCAGAAACAAATCTTTGCTTATATGATCAATTAATCTACAACAAAGGAGGGAAGAATGTATAATGGGGAAAAGACAGTCTCTTCAATAAATGGTGCTAGGAATACTGGACAGCTACATGCAATAGAATGAAACTGGGCCATTGGCTCACACCACACACAAAATAAATTCAAAATGGATTAAAGACCTAGAAGTGAGATCTGAAACCATAAAACTCCTAGAAGAAAACACAGGCAATAATTTCTTGATACCAGCTACAGAAATATTTTTCTAGGTATGTCTCCTAAGGCAAGGGAAACAAAAGCAAAAGTAAACTATTGGGACTACAACTAAATATAAAGCTTTTGCACAGCAAAGGAAACCATCAACAAAATGACAAGGTAACCTACCACATCGGAGAAAATATTTACAAATGATATATCTGATAAGGAGTTAAAATCCAAAATACATAAAGAAAATAAACAATTCAATACCCCAAATGTAATTAATCCAATTAAAAAGTGGGCAACGGACATGAACAAACATTTTTCCAAAGTGATACAGATGGCCAACAGACACATGAAAAGACGCTCAATATCACTCATCATCAGGCAAACAAATCAAAACCACAATGAAATATCACCTCACCCCTGTCAGAATGGCTAAAATCAAAACCACAAGAAATAACAAATGTTGGCGAGGATGTGGAGAGACGGAACCCTCCTGCCCTGTTGGTGAGAACGCAAACTTGTACAGCCACTGTGGAAAAGAGTACGGAGGTTCCTCAAAAGATTAAAAATAGAATTACCATAGGATCCAGTAGTTCCACTACTGGGTATTTACCCAAAGAAAACAGAAACAGAAATTTGAAAAGATACAGCACCCCTGTGTTCATTACAGCATTATTTACAATAGCCAAGCTATGGAAGCAATACAAGTGTCTATCGATAGAAGAATGGATAAAGAAGATGTGGTAGATATATATATATATATATATATACATATATATGTATATAGATATAGTGTGTGTGTGTATGTGTGTGAATGATGGAATATTACTCAGCCATAAAAAAGAATGAGAGCCTACCATTTGCAACAACATGATGGACCTACAGGGTGTAATGCTAAGTAAAATAGTTCAGACAGAGAAAGAAAAATACATCATTTCGTTCATGTGTGAAATTTAAGAAACAAGACAAAGAAACAGATACACCACTATAGAGAACAAACTGGTGGTTCCCAGAGGAGAGATGGGTGGAGGGTAGGGTAAAATAGATGAAAGATGTAGGGGATGAAGAGCACACTTATCTTGATGAGCACTGAATAGTGTATGGAATTGTTGGATCGTTATATTGTACACCTGAAACTAACACGACAGTGTAGGCTTCCAAAAAAACACATAAACTGGTACAAAGAACCCAGATAATAGGTGAGAAAGTGTATTGGGATTTATACAGTGCTTATACATATCATATAATAGCTAATTTTTACCAAGCACTTATTTTGTGCCAAGAACCTAAGTATTTCACAGATGTAATTTACTTTAATCCTCACAACAAACTTTGAGTAGGGTGCTACAATTATCTCCATGTTACAGATGACAAAACAAAGGCACAGATGTACTTCAGCTCTTCCCAAGTCTATACAGTTCAAATCCATACAGTCTAGTTCCTGCGACTGTGCTCTTAAGAGTACAAGATGCGTTGTTCACTTTAATCCTATACTAACCTTCTGAGAGAGGCATTACGTGCTTATTTTGTAAATGAGGACACTGAGGTTTGGAGAAATTAGGGTACTTGACCAAGAAAGAACACAGAGCCTGTAAGTTGAGGAGCTGGGAAGGTTCTCCGTATCCAGTGATTCAGTGCACAGCTCCTCAACCCAAGGACACAAGGTCTCATGGCCCGAGTGGCAAAAGAGTTATTTTATGATTAATAAATATTTTATTCCCTATGTATTCTTGACAATGACAAATTCACATCATACCTACTACTTTTCTGATTATTCGAAGGGAGAATTGAGAAAGATATTCCTCTCACCTCAGAAATCAGATCCTCACATACAAGCACATTTTTAAAAAAATTAGTACTGATCTAAGAACTATAGAATGTTTAAGCAAAACGCCAGTAAATTGAGACTCGTATCTAGCAAGTATAATCAAGAGGACATTATGCAGATTAGTGTGCAATATTCATCATGGTAAGGTGAGATTAGAAAGTTGTACAGTAATTACTTCATAAAGATTGCTGGGTTATCACACGCACTAATTACATGGGATAGGTGGACTTATGAGCAATCCCTTTGTCTCTAAGTGAAGGTATAAGTGTGAGCTTCAGGAAAATAGTTCTTGGGAGAAAAAGATTAGAGGAAATCCAGCATCTGTGTTGAAATATTCCTAAGAAAGACATTTATCATTTATCCATCAGAGAAGCCAAATAATCACCTACCTACATCCCAGACACAACATTGGTACGTAATTTTTGGTGGTCTTCTCCCCTCTGCATTCGAGGAGGCTTTAGTCAGAAAGGGACAGTAAAAGTAACTGTTTGAAACACTGGGTTATTTAATGGACAGCCTTGGCAGCATCAGACTGGAGTCGAAAGATAAGTTCTAGAAACCCTTGAAAGGAGTGCAATTCACAAGTACATTGATTAGAGAGCAAGGAGGCAAATGGACCAAAAAGTTGGAGGGACATAAGAAAAAAGGAGTCTCAGGCTGGCATCTGGCTTCCTTCTCCAAGAGAGAACCATGAAGTCTCCTTCCCATCCTCCCCTGCTGGATTTAATGGTGTCAGCTCAGGGGCAGCGTAGATGTGGAAAGCTAGTGAAATCAGATTTGTGTGGTACCCCACTTCAGTCCTTTGAAATCACTGCAATTTCTCCTGTTTGATATTCTAACTTTTTTGTCTAATGTTGAGCATAAAACCCCTGAGGTGGAAGGAGTCCATTTTTACTCATCTTTGGGAACAACTGGGAGGAAGAGAGGGTGACTCTGGCCCAAACCACAGCAGTCTTGGGGGTGGGGGGGAAGAAAACCACATTGGATAGAAAGGACAGTGGAAGCTTTAAATGTGAAGAAGAAAACACTTTTAGTTTCTGGGACATTATGAAGGAGGAAGGAAGGAGAGGAAGCTGACTTGATCTAAGCGAAGGCTTGAAGGCTGACCAAGAGCATTGATTGCACAGGTACCAAGAAGCTACGTTAGGTGCTGAGGGCATGGTAAGGAATTAAACAGGGGAGATCCATGTCTTCAGAGATCTTCCTGTCTCAGGACACAGGGCACTCACGAGACCAAGAGGAGGAAATACTTGAATGTACTCATTAGACTATGAACGCTTCTTCACACTCCGATTTTCCTCCTTCCCTTCATCCCTTTGTCATATCCAAGTTTTGGTGTTTGGGACACTGTTGTAGCTCGGGAGCTGTGTAGCACCCAGATAGTTTTCAGAGACACAACAAGCACCCCCAAGTGCAGAGAAGGCAAAAATTTCTCTAGGGCCTTGCCTCTCTGATTGCTTCTTTAGGTACCCAGTCACCAGGACCATCTTTATCCCTGACATTGGCCCCAAATCTCTTATTATTAACCATGAGGTATATTAATTAAGTGAAAATGGCCAGGTGCATGACATTTTGCATAGGAATTAACATTTGTATTAATAATAATAACCAAAAAAAAAAAAAAAAGGCTCAGTCCTGCTTTCTTAGGAAGGAGACATCTAGAATCACTTTTGTTTGGAAGGGGAAAGGATGGCTATTGATGGGAATGGGATTAAAGGAAGGCTTTGATCATTTATACTTCTGTACTTTTTGAGTTTTGTACCATATGAGGACAAAAAAATTTTTTTTTAATTCAAATCTCTCCTCGTTCTGATCTCAAAAGGTCCCTTCCTCCTTCCTTCAATGAACCCTCACTCTGAGATGCTGATCTGGTTAAAATAGTTACCACTTATGTGTAAATTATCCATAAACATAGAAGTCTTGTGGGTATTATCTGTATTTCAAAAAATTTGGTATTTGTGGAATGTGGGAGTATTGAAGAATGTTTTTGAACAGGGAGCGATTCGAATACCCGGGGAAGAAGCTCTCATTGTCAGTCTGATAGATCTGGTTGAATCCTAGTTATTTCACTTTTATAGATTGTGTGACTATAAGAATTGCCTAAGCTTCCCAAGACTTGGTTCTATCTTGAAAAGCAGGGATTTTAACAACTACTTCATGGGATTGTGATAGGAATAAACAACACGGTAGATACAAAGCTCTTTGCACAATGCCCGGTACACAGTCAGGGTTCAGTACTCGCTCATTTCCTCTTCTGTGTTTATATTTTCCCAAACAAGACCAAGGAGAAGTAATACAAGTAACATCAGCAGTGCATGGATATATAGTTCCACACCTATTTTCCTTTATTCTTGTGAATGGCTTTATAAGAGATTCACAGTTGATGGGAGAGGCAATGGAGTACCGATGGCAAGCACAGTGTTTTCCCTATTAGTTCAATTCAGTGTATTTCACTGAGTGTCTCTGGTATGCTAAGCATTGTTAAGTGTTGGGTGCATCGCAGGGAGAGCACAGTGGTTTTAAATAAAGTGATCTGCTAAGGCCTCACGGATCAGGACACATTTAGCAAAGACCTGAGGGAGGTAAGAGAGTGAGCCATTGCATCTGACATTGGGAAAGTAAAGCCTTAATGATTCATCAGGAATTCTTTGAGTCATCTTTGTAATATATACACATAAAGTTACTGACCACAAACTCCTGATTTCAAATCATGCAGAAATAGAGTCATAGATGAGCAGTGGAATACAAGGTCTCAAAACTCCCAATTTAATATGTTCCCCAGCTCCAAGCACATTAGACAAAGGCCTTAAAATGTTCCTTTCATCTCTACTTGGTAGGACCTTTTCCAGTGGTAGCGTAAACAGTGTCATTCTTAAAGGAATTTTCCCAAGCTTCTAAGTTCTAGCCTGCAACTAGAACTTTGTTGTAGAGCTCTAAAGTCATTGGGGGAAAAAATACCCCTGCGGTATTGTAAGAGAATTCTCTGGCATTGGAGAAAATACTATGACCAACAATGGTACATTCATGAGAGTCAATCAACATTAGCTTTAGCACTTACAGTGACGGGGAACTTGCTACTTCTGATGGCACATCATTCTCTTCTCTGCTCTAATTATAAGAAGAATCTTTCTGAATAAAAATCTGCCTTAACTAAGGAGGAGCTAAGATGGCAGAAGAGTAGCAGACTGAGATGACATTAGGTCACAGGAGTTCAGCTAGATAGTTATCAAACCATTCCAAACACCTACAAACCCAACAGGAGATAGAAGAAAAGAAGAGCAGCAATTCTAGAAACAGAAAATCGACCACTTTCTGAAAGGTAGGACCTGAGGAGAAAGTGAATCTGAAGTGATGGGAAGATAGACCGCTGGGGGAGGGGCCGGCTCCCGGCAAGTGGCGGAGCAACGGAGTACAAAATTTGAACTTTTAAAAGTCTGCTCCACTGAGGGACATTGCTCCAAAGGCTAAGCAGGTGGAGCCCTTGTGGGGACAGCATGGTCTCAGGTCCTGCAGGGTCACAGAAGGGTTGGGGGTGTCTGAGTGTAGCAGAGCTCGCAGGTATCAGAGCGGGGAAGCCGGCTACAGAGACGGAGTGAAGGGTGAGCTCTCAGCTTGGGGCTACCTTAAACTGTGATCCTCGGCACAGTCAGGCCACTGTCTTTGAGTGGCAGATCCGGGGAGATTCACCTTTCTTCTCTGGAGGCAGGAATCTACTGGGTTTGGAGACTCCAACTGGGGCTGTGTGCCAGAGACAGAAATGCTCGGTCACAGGCCGGGTGAGTACGGAGCGTGCCTAGAGACTAGGGAGATGGGAGTGATTAAGCGCTTTTCTCTGAGGGCGCACTGAGGAGTGGGGCCCCGAGCTCTCCACTCCTCCAGGCTGGAGACTGGGAGGCCGCCATTTTCATTCTCCTCCTCCAGAGCTCTAGGGAAAGCGCTCAGGGAACAAAAGCTCAGGAGAGCAAACCCAAGCCGACTACTTAGCCCAGCCCCTGGCAAGGGTGGTACAATTCTGCCTCAGGCAAAGACACTTGAGAATCACTACAACAGGTATCTCCCGCGGAAGATCAGCAAGAAATCCAGCCAAGACCAAGCTCACTGATCAAGGAGAACAGCGGAATTCCAGAGGAAGGCAAAGCAAAACAAGGAATTCATGGCTTTCTCCCCATGATTCTTTAGTCTTGCGAAGTTAATTAAATTTTTTTAATTTTATTTTTTCTTATTCTAGTTTTTTAAACTTTTCCTCTTTCCTCTTTTAACTAGTTTATCTTAACAATACCTTTCTAAAAAAATCTTCTTAAACCTTCATTATTATAATCATATTTTATCTTTTGTTGTGTCTAACTTTATTTTTTGTATACATATAGGGTTTTTTCTTCTAAAAATTTTTTGGGATACAATTTCTTCTAATAGATCAAAATACACCCTAAATCTAGCACAGGGCTTTGTTTTAGTCTCCAGCCTGAGTAAATTCTCTCCACTTTCTTTTTCTTTCTTTCTCCAACCAACTTATCAATTACTTTTTTAGGATTTTTTCAAAAATTTCATCTTTACAGTCATTCCATCCCTTCATCATGTTTACCTTTATTTTTGTATATATAAAAGTTTTTCTATCTTTAAAATTTTGGAAGGTAGTTTCTTCTAAGAGACCAAAGTAAACCCAAAATCAAGTGGGTGGCTTTATTCTATTCACCAGCCCAATATATATATACATATATATGTATTTTTTAAAAAAAAAATTTTTAAACTTCTTTTTACCTTCTTTCTTCTCCCCCTGATGTGGGGTCTCTTCTGATTTGGTTAGCATATATTTTTCTGGGGCCTCTGCTGCCCTTTTAGTATTTTATATTCTTGTTCATATATTCTTTTTTTTTTTTTAAGATTTTATTTATTTATTTGACAGACAGAAATCACCAGTAGGCAGAGAGGCAGGCAGAGAGAGAGAAGGGGAAGCAGGCTCCCTACCGAGCAGAGAGCCCGATGCGGGACTCGATCCCAGGACCCTGAGATCATGACCTGAGCTGAAAGCAGAAGCTTAACCCACTGAGCCACCCAGGTGTCCCCTTGTTCATATATTCTTATCTGGATAAAATGACAGGGCAGAAAAATGCATCACACAAAAAAAAAAAAAAAAAAAAAAAAAAAAGAACAAGAGGCAGTACCAAAGGCTACAGACCTAATTAATATGGACATTGGTAATATATCAGATCTAGAGCTCAGAATGATGATTCTCAAGATGCTAGCTGGGCTTGAAAAAGGCATGGGAGATATTAGAGAAACATTGTATGGAGAAATAAAAACCCTTCCTGGAGAAATAAAAGAACTAAAATCTAACCAAGTCGAAATAAAAAAAGCTATTAATGAGGTGCAATAAAAAAATGGAGCCTCATACTGCTAGCATAATGATGCAGAAGAGAGAATTAGTGATACAGAAGACCAAATGACAAAGAATAAAGAAGCTGAGCAGAAGAGAAACAAACAACTACTGGACCATGAGGGGGGAATTCAAGAGATAAGTGATACCATAAGACAAAACAATATTAGAATAATAGGGATTCCAGAAGAAATAGAAAGAGAGAGTGGGGGCAGAAGGTATACTGGAGTGAATTATTGTAGAGAATTTCCCTAATATGGCAGAGGGAACAAGCATCAAAATCCAGGAGGCACAGAGAACTCCCCTCAAAATCAATAAAAATAGGTCCACATCCTGTCATCTAATAGTAAAACTTACAAGTCTTAGTGACAAAGAGAAAATCCTGAAGCCAGCCTGGGACAAGAAGTCTGTAACATATAATGGTAAAAATATTAGATTGGCAGCAGACTTATCCACAGAGACCTGGCAGGCCAGAAAGAACTGGCATGATATATTCAGAGCACTAAATGAGAAAAAACATGCAGCCAAGAATACTATATCCAGCTAGGCTATCATTGAAAATAGAAGGAGAGATTAAAAAGCTTCCAGGACAAACAAAACCTAAAAGAATTTGTAAACACCAAACCATCCCTACAGGAAATATTGAAAGGGGTCCTATAAGCAAAGAGAGAGCCTAAAAGTAGTAGACCAGAAAGGAACAGAGACAATATACAGTAACAGTCACCTTACAGGCAATACAATGGCACTAAATTCATATCTCTCCATAGTTACCCTGAATGTAAATGGGCTAAATGCCCCAATCAAAAGACACAGGGTATCAGAATGGATTAAAAAATAAGACCCATCAATATGCTGTCTACAAGAAACTCATTTTAGACCCAAAGACTCCTCCAGATTTAAAGTGATGGGATGGAAAAAAATTTACCATGCTAATGGACATCAGAAGAAAGCTGAGGTGGCAATCCTTATATCAGATAAATTAGATTTTAGCCAAAGACTATAAAAAGAGATGAGGAAGGACACTATTTCATACTCTAAGGGTCTGTCCAACAAGAAGATCTAACAATCTTAAATATCTATGCCCCTAACATGGGAGAAGCCAACTGTATAAACCAATTAGTAACAAAATCAAAGTAACACATGTAAAATAATACAATAATAGTAGGAGACTTTAACACCCCTCTCACTGAAATGGACAAATCATCCAAGCAAAAGAACAACAAGGAAATAAAGGCCTTAAATGACACACTGGACCAGATAGACATCACAGATAGAGCATTCCATCCCAAAGCAAGAGATTACACATTCTTCTTTAGTGCACATGGAACATTCTCCAGAACAGATCACATCCTGGGCCACAAATCGGGTCTCAAACATTATCAAAAGATTGGGATCATTCCCTGAATAGTTACAGACCACAATGCTCTGAAGCTAGAATTCAATCACAAGAGGAAAGTTAGAAAGAACTCAAATACATGGAGGCTAAAGAGCATCCTACTGAAGAATGAATGCGGGGTGCGCAGTGGGTTAAGCCTCTGCCTTTGGCTTGGGTCATGATCTCAGGGTCCTGGGATCGAGTCCCGCATTGGGTTGTCTGCTGGGCAGGGAGCCTGCTTCCTCCTCCTCTCTCTCTCTCTCTCTGCCTGCCTCTCTGCTTACTTGTGGTCTGTGTCAAATAAATAAAATCTTAAAAAAAGAAAAAAGAATGAATGGGTCAATGAGGAAATTAAAGAAGAATTGAAAAAAATCATGGAAACAAATGAAAATGAAAACACAACTGTTCAAATCTGTGGGACACAGCAAAGGCAGTCCCGAGAGGAAAGTATATAGCGACACAAGCTCTTCTCAAGAAACAGGAAAGGTCTCAAGTACACAACCTAACCCTACACCTAAAGGAGCTGGAGAAAGAACAGGAAAGAAAGCCTAAACCCAGCAGGAGAAGAGAAATAATAAAGATCAGAGCAGGAATCAATGAAATAGAAACAAACAAACAAGCAAAAACAACAACATTAGAACAAATCAACAAAACTGGGAGCTGGTTCTTTGAAAGAATTAATACGATTGATAACCCCCTGGCCAGACTTATAAAAAAAAAAAAGAAAAAGAACCCAAGTAAGTAAAACCATGAATGAAAGAGGGGAGATCAAAACCAATACCATAGAAATACAAACAATTATAAGAACATATTATAAGCAACTATACGCCAGCAAATTTGACAATCTGAAGAATTGGATGCATTGGACAATCAAGAAATGAATACATTCCTAGAGACATATAAACTATCAAAACTGAACCAGGAAGAAACAGAAAACCTGCACAGACCAATAACCAGTAAGGAGATTGAAGCAGTCATCAAAAATCTCCCAACAAACAAGAGCCCAGGGCCAGATGGCTTCCCAGGGGAATTCTACCAAACATTTAAAGAAGAATTAATACCTGTTCTCCTGAAACTGTTCCAAAAAATAGAAGTGGAAGTAAAACTTCCAAACTCATTTTATGAGGCCAGCATTACCTTAATCCCAAAACCAAACAAAGATCCCATCAAAAAAGAGAATTACAAACCAATATCCTTGATGAACACAGATGTGAAATTCTCACCAAAATACTAGCCAATAGGATCCAACAGTACACTAAAAGGATTATTCACCACGACCAAGTGGGATGTATTCTTGGGCTGCAAGGTTGGTTCAACATCACAAATCAATCAATGTGATACAATACAGTAATAAAAGAAAGAACAAGAACCACATGATACTCTCAATAGATGCTGAAAAAGCATTTGACAAAGTACAGCATCCTTTCTTGATAAAAACGCTTCAAAGTATAGGGATAGAGGGTACATACCTCAATATCATCAAAGCCATCTATGAAAAACCCACAGCGAATATCACTCTCAATGGAGAAAAACTGAGAGCTTTTCTGCTAAGGTCAGGAACATGGCAGGGATGTCCACTATCACCACTGCTATTCAACATAGTACTAGAAGTCCTAGCCTCAGCAATCAGACAACAAAAAGAAATTAAATGCATCCAAATAAGCAAAGAAGAAGTCAAATTATCACTCTTTGCAAATGATATGATACTTTATGTGGAAAACCCAAAAGACTCCACTCCAAATCTTCTAGAACTTGTACAGGAATTCAGTAAAGTGTCAGGATATAAAATCAATGCACAGAAATCAATTGCATTTCTATACACCAAGGACAAGACAGAAGAAAGAGAAATGAAGGAGTCGATCCCATTTACAATTGCACCCAAAACCATAAGATAACCTAGGAATAAACCTAACCAAAGAGTCAAAGAATCTGTACTCAGAAAACTATAAAGTACTCATGAAAGAAATCGAGGAAGACACAAAGAAATGCGAAAATGTTCCATGCTCATGGATTGGAAGAAAAAATATTGTGAAAATGTCTATGCTACTTAAAGCAATCTACAGGTTTAATGGAATTCCTACCAAAATTCCATCCATTTTTTTCAAAGAAATGGAATAAATAGTCCTAAAATTTATATGGGACCAGAAAGGAACCTCAAATAGCCAGAGCAATGCTGAACAAAGAAAGCCAAAGTTGGTGGCATCACAATTCCAGACTTCAAGGTCTATTACAAAGCTGTCTTCATCAAGATAGTATGGTACTGGCAGAAAAATGGACACATAGATCAATGGAACAGAATAGAGAGCCCAGGAATGGACCCTCAACTCTATGGTCAACTAATCTTTGACAAAGCAGGAAAGAATATCCAATGGAAGAAAGACAGTCTCTTTAACAAATGGTGTTGGGAAAATTGGACAGCCACATGCAGAAAAATGAAACTGGATGATTTCGTAACACCACACACAAAAATAGACTCAAAATGGATGAAAGACTTCAATGTGAGACAGGAATCCATCAAAATCCTTGAGGAGAACACAGGCAGCAACCTCTTTGATCTCAGCTGCAGCAAATACTTCCTAGAAACATCGCCAAAGGCAAGGGAAGCAAGGGCAAAAATGAACTATTGGGACTTCATCAAGATCAAAAGCTTTTGCACAGCAAAGGAAACAATTAACAAAATCCAAGGACAACTGACATAACGGGAGAAGATATTTGCAAACGACATACCAGATAAAGGGCCAGTATCCAAAATCTATAAAGAACTTATCAAACTCAACACCTAAAGAACAAATAATCCAATCAAGAAATGGACAGAGGACATGAACAGACATTTCTGCAAAGAAGACATCCAGATAGCCAAGAGACACATGAAAACGTGCTCCATATCACTCAGCATCAGGGAAATAAAAATCAAAACCACAATGAGGGGGCGCCTGGGCGGCTCAGTGGGTTAAAGCCTCTGCCTTTGGCTCAGGTCATGATCCCAGGGTCCTGGGATTGAGCCCCACATCGGGCTGTCTGCTCAGCAGGGAGCCTGCTTCCCTCCCTCTCTCTGCCTGCCTGTCTGCCTACCTGTGATCTCTGTCTGTCAAATAAATAAATAAAATCTTAAAAAAAAACCACCACAATGAGATACCTCCTCACACCAGTCAACATGGCTAAAATTAACAAGTCAGGAAATGACAGGTACTGGCGAGGATGCGGAGAAAGGGGAACCCTCCTACACTGTTGGTGGGAATGCAAGCTGGTGCAGCCCCTCTGAAAAACAGCATGGAGGTTGCTCAAAAAGTTGAAAATAGAGCTACACTAGGATCCAGCAATCACACTACTGGGGATTTACCCTAAAGATACAAATGTAGTGATCAGAAGGGGCATGTGCACCTGAATGTTTATAGCAGGAATCTCCACAATAGCCAAACTATGGAAAGAACCTAGATGTCCATCAACAGATGAATGGATAAAGAAGACGTGATTATATGTGTGTGTGTGTGTGTGTGTGTGTGTGTGTGTGTATAATGGAATACTGATATGAGGCATTTGAGAGGCAAAGTGGGGGATTTAGGGGATAGGGAAGGAAAAAATGAAAGAAGATGGGATCAGGAGGGAGACAAACCATAAAAGACTCTTAATCTCACAAAACAAGCTGAGGGTTGCTGGGGGTAGTCGGGTAGGGAGAGGGTGGTCGGGTTATGGACATTGGGGAGGGTATGTGCTATGGTGAGTGCTGTGAAGTGTGTAAACCTGACAATTCACAGACCTGTACCCCTGGGGCTAATAATAGATTATATGTTAATAAATTTTTTTTTTAAATCTGACTTTTTCTATTTTTATTTTTTAACGATTTTATCTATTTGACAGAGAGGGAGGGAGAGAGCACAAGTAGGGGGAGTGGCAGAGGGAGAGGGGTGTATGCTCCCTGCTGGGCTCCATCCCAGGACCATGGGATCATGACCTTTGCAGAGGGCAGACGCTTAACCAACTGAGCCACCCAGGTGCCCCAGGCTTATTCTAACTTTAAAACTTGTCTCTTGCTTTTTAGTTAAATAAGTAGCTCACATTACAGCTGTATTTATCGAATGTCTTCTATGTTGAGTGTTGAGGGTATGTTTTGTTAAGTGTAAGACAAGTAAGTATGAAGACTGAGATCCTGGCCTCAACAAGCCTGCACTCCATTCAGACATCAAGAACATATGTCTACTTCCTCCTCCTGACAGCTGTTCACAAAATACTGGAGACAATGATTATGTTTCTTCCAAGTCTTCTCTCTTTTTTTTTTTTTTTTTGCTAGAAATGTCTCCAGAGTCTTCAACCATTCTGATTATTATCAACAGTATATTTATATAAAAGGGACTCCCAAATACTAGCCAAAATAAAATACAAGAAACTGGAATTCAGAAATGATTCTCTTGATGCTAACTTCTCACACATATTCAGTTTAATACGTTATGATTTCTGTATAGCTATCTGAAGCAATACTATAAATCTTACAGGAAAATTAATTTAAGGTTGTGACTATTCAGCTTTCCTCATTTACATAATGACAATCTGGGTATTTATGCCCTTTTATAAGAAAATACAGTGAGATTGGTATTGGTACTTATACACAGTTTATAGACTGGAGCACTGGTATAAAGACCCACATACTTGATTGGAATGTGTCAGTGTGAGTGCAGGAGGTGATATGGGGGGAGGCAAGGAGGCTTTCTACAAAGTAAGATCTGCAATGTACTTGAATGCACTTAACTTAAAGAATGAATAGATTTTCTCT
This sequence comes from Lontra canadensis, assembly GCF_010015895.1. NCBI lineage: Eukaryota > Metazoa > Chordata > Mammalia > Carnivora > Mustelidae > Lontra > Lontra canadensis. The sequence continues at coordinate 3,812,782 of NW_022631096.1, read as the reverse complement.
TTCCAGATCTAGTACTTTCAAATGCAGAAGAGATGGAAAATTCAGCACTTCTGGAAATAATGTGGAAAAAGAATACTGACTTATATCCTCTAACACCTGATACCCAATAATAAAATGAAATATAGGAAACAAGAGTCTCTACAAAAACTTATGACTTTTCTTCTACTTTAAGTGGCTCCAAAAATGTTTCTAAAATCACTTTGTGACCAAGATCAAATAATGGATCATCACCTGAGTAGAGGGGAATTTTAAATATGTGTCTCAGGAACAACAAACAGAGGTTCTAATTGTATTTGTAAAGACTTAAATTTTTTTAAATTTTAAAATGATCTATATATGTACATATATATTTATTATTATTAGATATAATTGACCTATAACATTGTATAAGTTTAAGATGTACAACGTGTTGTTTAAAAAATATAATTAACCTGTTTTACTTTATAGCAGAAATTTTAAACTGTTCATATTTTCTAATTAGTTCCCCTCATAAATTTTGTTCCTTCACCTGCAAATGCACCTCTAACATACAAATAATCAGGGTAAGAAACAGAAGATGATCTGTTTCTGTTATTGCTTTCAGATTTTTGGCTTTACCTTCCTGATGTTTCCACCTCAGTCCACAAAGAACAGCGAATAAGAACTATATCATTTTATTCTTGGACATTTGTATTTTAGGAAGAGAAGAAATAAATTAAAAAAAAACTTCGAGTAACATAGAAAAAGTGTTTTTACTATAATGCAATACATGCATCCATTAAAAAAAAAAACCCTCATTTTCTGCAAAATCACACACTATAAAAAAGCAAAACCTATAAGAAAAATCCGAAGGATAGATCACTTCAAACCCAAGGAACTTTATAACCAGAATACAAACAAAAATCATAATCGGTACCTAGAGAGACATCTCAGGTTGCCCAGGCAGGTCAGCATGGATGAAGACTGCCATAGTGAATGTTATTAAAAAATAAATAAAAATAAATTACAAAACAACAACAAAGTAGAGTGGAAATGCAGGCTCCAGTCAATGGAGCTAACTAGTGGGAGCTGAAACAAGGGATCCGGATTGGGGTTCTCAGTCAGTTGAGCTGCTAAGCAGTGAAAGTGCCAGAAACCAGGGGCTACACATGCACAAGGGTGGTCTACATCGCTCCATGAAGAAGGCACTGAGCTGAAGATTTTTAATTTCTTTCTTTCTGGAGATTATTCTACTCCAGTAATCTGGCTTCCCTAGCCGAGAACAATCTATATATAAAACAGATGATTTCTGTATATACAAGTATTTCCCTGTGTATCCATCACATACCAACTCATTCTCATTGTAGGACCAGGCGTTTGTGTGTTATAGCAGATATATCTTATGTATATGTATCATATACATATATATGTGTATATATAAAAATACTTCTGGAAAAAATGTTTAATGAAGAGATAATGATAAGAAAGCTAAAATAACATGATGAGTATAGAATTTCGAAGGCATGTGTCTTAGTAAATTCATGCTTTTATTTCTAAACATAATTATTGTTAAAATAATAATATAAGGCTAATACCAAGAAAGAATATGAATATTTTTCCCAATGTACTTCAGAAAGAGTATAAAGAAACTGCAACCCATGTTAGTACCAAAGTGAATGAATGCTAGCTGGGAGAGAAGAAGATGGATTTCAGAACGAGAATGCACATGTTATCTGTGGCTCATCCACTGATATCAACAATGGTGGAAACTAATACAGTAACTATCAGTAGAGCAAAAAATCAGAGGCTCCAAAGTAAGATGGAAACCAATGTCCTCAGCACCAAACATGCTCTCATAACCTGGTATTGACCCCACCTTATACATTAGATTATGCTCTTTTTTTTTTCCAAAAAGTAAAATTGCCTCCATATATACACAAATAGAAAGATTATAGATATTTAGAAATCATAATATGTGAAAAATATGTTGTCAAAAAGTATAACAAATGCACTTTGAGTCATTATGTATAAGGCACTATTAATTTCTTGCATATATTAAAACTAACACCCACAATTACCTCATGAAGTAGATTTTATTATTCTATTCATTTTACAAATGAAGAAACTTAAGGTTCAAAAGTTTAATTAGACTTTCATTTCTGTCCAAGTTGGAACAGGGATCAGATTTGCCTTCCCATTTGAAACAACTGAAGAAATAGATAAAATATATAGAAACAGTAGTTTTCAAAACATAGGATGTTAATCATATGTGTGTGTGTGTGTGTGTATTATATGATTATATCATTATATATTCATTTGGTACCAGGAAGTGTAGTGCTTCTCTAACAAGTACCTAAAAATGTAGCAGTGGCTTTGGAATTGGGTGAGAGATAAATGCTAAAAGAATCTTGAGGCATATGACAGAAAATGTGTAGGTTGTCTTAAAGAGATGGTTGATAGAAATACAGCCATTAAAGGTGATTTTGGCCAAAGTTGGGATGAATGTGAGGAGTAGAGTAGAGAAAGCTTCTATTATCTCAGAGAATACATATATTATCAACAAAATAGTGGTGAGCATGTGAATGCTAAGGTGGGTCCTAGTGAGGTCTCAGAAGGAAATAAGAAATATGTTAGAATAGAAACTGAAAGGATATTTGTTATAAAATAACAGAAAATGGGACAGAACTGTGTTCTAATATTGGGTGAAAAGTAGAACTTGTAAGAGATGAATTTGGATATTTAGCTGGGGAGATTTCCAAGAAAAGTATGTAAAGTGAAGCCTGGTTTCTCTTTTCTACTTATAAAAATACCTAAAAATGTGGTCTGGCTTTGGAATTGGCAAATAGGGAGAGACTAGAAGAGTTTTGAGGTGCGTTACGGAAAAAAGTCTGGATTGCCTTGAAGAGAAAGTCAGTAGAAATATGGACGTTACAGATGATTCTGTGAAGATCAGAAAGAAGAAAGGTGGGCTGCAGAGGAAGCTTCCATTGTCTTTACATACATCACCAGGAATGGAACGTTGCTAGAAATATGAATGTTAAAGGTGATTCTGGTGAGATCTCAGAAATGAGGAAGATATTTTTGGTCATGGGAGGAAAGGTATTCCTTGTTATAAAGTGGCAGACATCTTGGCAGAGCCATGTTCTAGTGTTGAGCAGGAGGTACAACTTGTAAACGATGAACCTGGATATTAACTGAAGAAATTTCCAAGCACAGTGTGGAAAGTGTGGTCTGGTTTCTCCTTGATGCTTTTAGTAAAATAATAGATACAGAAAATACTATGTGATCTACAAAAAGCTCCTAGAACTAATGAGTATACTCAGCAAATCTGTACCATTTACCATTTACAATAGCGTCAAAAACACGTCACACTTGAGGTAATTCTGACAATATACGTGCAAGACCTGTACCTGAAAACAAATTTTTTATTAAATACTGTTGAAGGAAGTTTTAGAAAACCAACATCAACTGAAAGATAAAACTCAATATTAACTTGCTGATTCTCTCCAACTCGATCTTTAGATTCAACAGAATCCCAATAAAAATCCTAGCAGATATATTTTTGTAGAAATCGACAAGCTGATTCTAGACATCTTCTGAAAACAACAGACAACCTAAAAGTGCCAAAACAACTTTAAAATGAACAATGCTGGAGAAATTACTTTCTTTACCTGACTTCAAGATTTATAACAAAGCTAAGGTAATCATGTCAGTATAGTATTGGCATAAATGTAAGTAAACAGATCTATAGAACAGAAAAGAGATACCAAAAATAGACCTATACATAAGTAGTCGATTGATTTTTAACAGATGCAAAGGCAGTTCGGTAGAGAAAAGATAAATCTTTTCACAAAAGAGGCTGGAATGACTGGAGAGCCATATGTGAAAAAACCAAACCCAAACAATAAAACCCTTGATCTATAGCTTGCATCACATATAAAAAAATTAACCTGAAGTGGATCACAGACCTAAAGGAAAAACTTAAAGCATAACATTGTCTAGAAAAAAAAAAAAAATAGAAGACAGACCTTAATATCTTGGTTAGGCAAAGTTTTCTTAGATAAAACAGCAAAAGCACAATCCAAAGGAAAAAAACTGATAAACTTGACTTCATCTAATTTAACATTCTTTTCTGCAAAAAAACAGTTAAGAGAATGAGAAAGTAAGCCACAGACTGGCAGAAAATATATGTAAATCACATATCTGATAAAGGACTTGCATCCGACTATTAAAAAAATTTGCAACTCAATAACAAGAAAACAAACAACCTGATTAATAAGTGGGTAAAATATTTGCATAGTCATTTTACCAAAGAAAATAGACATATACAAATAAACACATGGAGAGATGCTCAATGTCTTTAATCACCAGGGAAATGCAAATTCAAACCACAATTAGAAACTACTACACACAAATCAGAACGTCAAAAATTAAAATGACTAACCATACCAAGAGTTGGCAAGGATGTGGATTTACTAGAATTCTTGTCTGCTGCTGTTGGGAATATAAAATAATTCAATGCCTTAGAAAAGAGTTGGGCAATATCTTAAATGTTACACATCCATGGAGAAAGGGGAACCCTCTTACACGGTTGGTGGGAAAGCAAGCTGGTATGGTCACTCTGGAAAACAGTATGTTGGTCCCTCAAGATGTTAAAAATAAAACTACCCTATGACCCAGCAATTGAACTAATAGGCATTTACCCCAAACATACAGATATAGTGAAAAGAAGGGGCACACGCACCCCAATGTTCATAGCAGCAATGTCCACAATAGCTGAACTGTGGAAGGAGCCGAGGTGTCTTTCAACAGATGAATGGATAGAGAAGATATGGTCCATATATACAATGGAATATTACTCAGCCATTAGGAAGGATGAATACCCAACTTTTGGATCAACATGGATGGAACTGGAGGGGATTATGCTGAGTGAAATAAGTCAGGCAGAGAAGGACAATTACCATATGGTTTCACTCTTATGTGGAACATAAGGAATAGAGCAGCAGACCACAGGGGAAGGGAAGGAAAACTGAATGGGAAGAAATCAGAGAGGGAGAAAAACCATGAAAGACTGGACTCTGGGAACCAAACTGAGGGTTACGGAAGGGAAGGGATGGGAGGATGGGGTAACTGGATGATGGGTATTAAGGAGGGCATGTGTTGTGATGAGCACGGGGTGTTATACGCAACTCATGAATCCTTGAACACTACATCAACAACTAAGGATGTACTGTATGTTGGCTAATTGAACATAATAATAAAAAAAAGAAAAAGTCACACATCCATCTACCATATGACCCAGTCCCAGCTCTACTACTTACTAGTTGTTTGATCTTAAACAGGTAAGCAGTTGGCATATGTTAACTACCATTTTTTAAAAAGATTTATTTATTTATTTCTGAAGGAGAGAGAGATGCAAAGGGTTGAAGCAGAGGGAGAGGGAGAGAGGAACTTGACAGACTGCACACTGAGCATAGAAGCCCAACACGGACTTCGATCCCGTGACCCATGAGATCATGACCTGAGCTAAAACCAAGAGTCGGACGCTCAACTGACTGCACCCTGCAGGCGCCCCTATTGTGGTTAATGACTAAATGTCCCGCACCGTTTCACAAGCTCACCCAGGCTATATTACACACCTAATACAGTAGCTTGGACACACAAGCGGAAAAAGAGAAAGTCACTATTAACTCAGAAAGTACATGTGGAAAGGAGGACCAGGTTACCAGAGATTAAACATTCTTTGAACTTTTGTTGTTGCTGTTTTGAGAGTGAGAGTAACTGCAGAGCTCATACTTTACAGCCGTTCTTTTCATCACTGCATCACCGACCTCATAGCATCCTAAACTATGTTCCTCTGACCATGTTTCTTTTCGTGTGAGGAGCCACTTTCGGGCTCATGCGTAACAAAGCACAGTAGGGCAGAAACACCGATCTTTAATTGGTATGTCACTCTGTAAACACAGAGCTTGGTTTTTTTTTGTCGAAGGAATCAACCAAATCTCTGGTTTTCACGTGAAGACCAGATTGAAGTCAGGATTTATGAAGAAAGGCAGGAAGGAGGGGGAGGAAAACTAGGATGAAGCAAGCTTAGAAATGTCCCATTAAGCTCAGTCTCTGGGAATGACCACAAGGTAAGGGATATGTGATCCTTGAGGAGGGTTTGGAATGTTTTCTTGGTAAATCGCTCTGGGAAAACAGTCCCAAATTCCAAAAGAGGGCAAAGATGGAAACAGGAGAAATTTCCACTGCCCCAGATCTACTTTTGAAGCTGCTCTCAAGGATGAGGCAAGAGCTCATGGGACCTGCAAAATGTTTACATCAGAGTCCTACATTTTGTGTGTGTGCCTGTTTTAAGTGCCTAAAGGTTGGAGACACAGAAGACGCCCTCAAACATGGCCTACATGACACAAAGGGGTAGGCAGATCTGGGAAGGGAGACTAGGGGAGACAGATGACAGGAAAGAATTGCAAGAAATTCCAGAATGTTGGGGGAACATTCTATGCCTTGGTTTACAACCAGTTACCCAACAAAGAGACGTGGGGCATCATGCCATGGTGCCGTTCTCCTAGTAATGCCACACAACAGACGTAGATAAAAGCGAAAGCACACAGTTTATCCCAGGCTATTATTAATCAAGCACTATGTGATCAGTTTTACACATTGAAAAAAATGTGGGAAAATGGAAGCTGGTAGGGTGAACCAGGAGAAATGAAAGAGACTTGGAAGTATTAAAGGATGCAGAAAAACAAGTAAAGAAGGTAAACATGGGAGAAAGAGTAGTGCGCAGGAATGGTAGAAGAACTCTATAAAGGAAATGAGGATGGTGAGCATATTTGATACAAGAGACCCTGCTTCAGTTGAGGCCCAGAGTAAAGAATGGTTCTTTCCCTGGGGGGACAGGAAAACGTAGCCTTAAACAAAACAGTCTCATACCCCATCCGAGGGAGATGATATCTGTGGCCCAAAGGGGAGGGAATCCATGCCAGTCAAAGCATCAAGGAGAAGAAAGTATGAGGATAAAATTAGTTAAAAAAAAATTAGTGGGGTGCCTGGGTGGCTCAGTGGGTTAAGCCTCTGCTTTCAGCTCAGGTCATGATCTCGGGGTCCTGGGGTCGAGCCCTGCATGGGGCTTTCTGCTCCGCGGGGAGTCTGCTTCACCCCGCCCCCTGTCTGCCTCTCTGCCTACTTGTGATCTCTGTCAAATAAATAAATAAGTAAATATGATAATTGTCTTTCTCCGATTGACTTATTTCGCTACATATGATCTCCCTGATATGAGGAAGTGGAGATGCAACATGGGGGGTTAAGGGGGTAGAAGAAGAATAAATGAAACAAGATGGGATTGGGAGGGAGACAAACCATAAGGGACTCTTAATCTCACAAAACAAACTGAGGGTTGCTGGGGGGAGGAGGGTTGGGAGAGGGGGGTGGGGTTATGGACACTGGGGAGGGTATGTGCTATGGTGAGTGCTGTGAAGTGTGTAAACCTGGAGATTCACACACCTGTACCCCTGGGGATAAAAATATATTATATGTTTATAAAAAATAAAAAATAAAAAAATAAGTAAATAAATAAATAGATAGACAAATAAATAAACAAAATAATAACTAAAATTAACTCCTGAGCCCTACTGTATGTGGTCAAGGAAAATTGCTGTGTTTCCCAGAAATGTCTGGGAAGAGTCTCAGTAGAAACAATCAGTAACAAGCAGTCAGAGTGAAGAGAGCATCTCAGTGGGCCCGTGTAAAGGGGACACCTGTGTTACAATCTCCAGACCCCTGGGGCTCTCTCTGTCTCTCTACACGAGCCCCCTTCTGGAGTTCAACCGCTAATACTTGCTGATGGACTGGTTTCCCCTAAAAGCTGATCCTTTGTTTGCTTTAATTAAAAGATTTTTACTTAAGACTCATTTTATCACTCTCAAATCACTGAAAACACGAGGAGGTCAAGAACAAAATAACTAACCCACACTGAAACATTAACAGGGAAAAAAAAGCGTTATCGAATCTATACGATCAAGGAGTTCCTAAAAATTCCGTCTGCTGGGTAACTTTCAAAAAGGAAAGAAATCACTTGAACAAAGAAGACAGGAATCTTTCATAGAAAATAGGGCTGAAAGTCCAAGGCCGTTAAAAGTATTTCTGTAAATAAATTAACAACGATGATGATGCAATTGGACGCATGAAAACAAATCAACGTCGACAAAAATGCTTTGATGGAAGTAAACAGGGGAGCGAAGAGAGAGCAACATATCAGATTTGTCCCACTGAGTAAAACATTCAAGACTTTCCGGCCGTGATATGCATTTTACTCATTCGGTCTTGAACTATATGTTACAGTTCGTACTTTTTCGCAACATGAACAGTCTTTAAAAGCTCACCTTTGCTTCTAAATGTTTCAAAAAACGGCTTTAGTAAATTAAAACAATTTAGAGGAAGAATGCGATGCCAGCTTCAAGTTGCTGTTAGGGGACAGGTTTACAAGGACTCAGAAAGTCATCACTTGGTTATATGTGGTCCTCTTATTTTCAACACCTAATAATGCTGAGACTGTCACTTTCAAACTAGAGACCGCCAGTACCCCACCGCCCCCCGCCTCCCTAACCGTTATTTGATTTTATTTTTTCAAGTGAACCATCTCACTTCTATCATTAACATAATGTTTTATTAAAATGGCTCTTGGCAGTAAGGACCCGACCGTTCTTTTCTTTTATATGCTGTGGCTGTTTGTCAAGTTTTATACTTCCCAGGGATCTGTGATCTGTGCCTTGACAGCCACAAATTCTGTTCGCATTTTTAAATGACTATTTTAAGTTGACCAAATTATCCTTTGAATTTGAGAAATTATGCCTAACATTTCAGCACCTGAATCTCTCCCCTTCTTATTCTGTAGGCTGTTGGTTTTTTGTCAGTTAAAAAAGAATATGCATACACACATACACACTAAGCTTCTTAATTTATTTTAACTAGTGGTTTTATTTTAGAGTTTCAGTCAATAGAGATCACATGAGAGTGTGTGTGTGTGTGTGTGTTTGTGAAAATTTAACATTGAAAACATGTAACTAAAAATCATTTTTTAAAAAAGATTTTTATTTTTTGACAGAGATCACAACTAGGCGGAGAGAGAGGGTGGGAGGAAGCAGGCTCCCCACTGAGCAGAGAGCCCAATGCGGAACTCGATCCCAGGACCTGAGATCATGATGTGAGCCGAAGGCAAAGGCTTAACCCACTGAGCCACCCAGGTGCCCCCTAAAAATCATTTTTATTTCAAATATTTGATATTTTGTAGTACTTGTCAGAACATCTTAGTAAAGTATTCACAATTGATTTAAGGGAGGGTTGAATTCTTAATTTTTTAAAATTCAACAATTTATTTAGCACGTTCTAAGTGCCTGTGACTGTGTTGGGTGCTGTAATACAAAGAGGACAAGATCAATACAGCCATGACCTTTAGCAGCTCCTAGCATAGGAAAGGGACTGGACAGGTGAGCAGCCAATGACCACAGTGTATGGTCCATGCCATGATGGAGGAAGCGGGCCTTGTGGTGGCAGATGAGAGGACATGCCTGAAGGTCAGGGAAAGTTTTATGGGAAAAGGATCATTACCTAAAATGAAATCTCAGGCATGAATAGGAATTACCTGAGGAAGTGGGGGCAGAGAAAGCAGGCAGAGGCTTCAAGGGAACATAGCCATCTTCCAGGATATAGCCTAGTGTGGGGAAAAGGGTAGGTGGCAGGAAAAAAGCAGTGAAAGGCAAGACCAGAAGCAAAATCATGCCTGTATCAGGAGGACTTTATAAGAACTACATGTGCAACATTTGAAGCGATATCATTCCAAATTCAGAGAAAGTTTGAAACAGCGTAAGCCCAGAAAGAGGGAGACTCATTAGGTGGAAGTTTCATAAAGTCAGGTGATAAATACTGATGGTCTTAATGAGGGTAACGCTGATTCAAGAGATAGGAAAAATGCTGATTCAAGTAATAGGAGAGAGGATCACCAAGGCGTGGGGACTGATCTCTCTGCTGGCAATGGACATAAAGAGGAGAGGGTTGGCAGACACTCAGAAAGGTACACAGAAGTGAGCCTGTCACACGCCAGTCAAATATTTCAGTATCTGTTCGGTACGTATACATTCTCGAGGATCCATGACTAAGTCTCCCACAGGTTGAAATCAGTTCAGCAGATATCAATATTCACTCAAATTGTTTAGAGAAAAAATTTATCATCTTGACTGACCATCTTCTTTACAGGGCAGTATTATAGGCAAAGCACGCCAAGCATTTAAAGAATGACGGTTGTCCCTTAGAGCTTGTTGAAATGACATTTGGGATTTTACACTTGCATTTGGGACCTGTGACTCATCAACACACCGTGGAAGGGGCAGGAGAGACTAAGGATATGCTGGGCAGACATTTTAAGACAGTTTCGTAATAGAAAGAGATTATTGATTTTAAAATGACAAATAAAATGCTTTTTATATTTTTGATCGCTAAATGAACTGTGGAGTTCAAGAGGGTCATCATGTGGCTATTTCCTAATATAAACTGTAAAGCGTGCAGGATTCGGTTGCCCTAATATGAGGGGAGACCCATAAACATTTGTTATTTCCCAGAAGTCAGACGGGTACATTTAAAATTAGAGGAAATTCCATCTGCAATGTTCCTTTTTCCCTAATGTAAAACTCACTTCTATTTTCCAAAAAGAAAACTTTGTCCTTTTTTACTTTTATATTTATTCTTACTAATTTATCACCTAAACATCATTATGAGAAAAGGCAGAGAGCTGAAAATAGAATTGTGTGTGGTGGGGGAACCTGTACCAATGAAATAGAATTCTGAGAAGTGAAGCATTCTGGGGGGAGAAAAACACTCTTGCCACCAGCATCCAAATGGAGAAGCTGAAGAGTTTCAAAAATATAACATGTATCTTCTTCCTGTTGGATTGTCCCCAGGTCAGGAGTGTTGGATTGTCCCCAGGTCAGAAGGCGGAACCTGAGGAGACAGCTCTGCTCCGTGGCCATATCCCTTCTCGACGTCACCATAGCCACTTGAATGACGCACAGGGACACATTCATTAGCTCACTTATTAGACCCTTGCAGAGGCTCAGACATAGTTGTAGGCCACAGAAATGTGCCGTATGATGGAGGGCAGATCCCTACATTCAAAACTCTGCAATAACTCAGGGATGAAAGACGGAGCATAGTCAACGACAGAGTCAATGATGTTGTCACAGCGTTGTCCTGGGACAGATGAGAGCTACCCTTGTGGTGGGCACGGCATAAAGAACAGAACAGTTGAATCACTGCATTGTCTACCAGAAACGAATGTTACCCTGTGTGTCAGCCATCCTTCAATCTAGAAAAGTAATTAATTAATTTAAAAAAGAAATACTGCTGAATCAGAACCAGTGACACGTTCTCTCTTGGATTTGAATGGACATACACACTGAGAAAGTGATTAGATCAGATTTTTGTCTAATAACCCAATTACTTATGACCGGGGAGAACCGTTCCAAATACTTTATTGACGTATGTAGGTAATGTTCATACCCCTTAAAAGTTCTTCAGCTTACTCTAAGGGACAAGCTTGGCAATATTTCCACAGCTGAAGATGCCGCGGCACCACATTTAAGGGCACGTTGGTATAGGTCATGCTGACTAGGGCCGAGAACGCTGATTGAGGACTTCATTTCCTTCTGCTCATTGCCTAAGTCATACCTGTCTCCCCAGGTCTACTGTGCATTAAAATTCTCATTTGGAGTTCTTTTCTTTTTTTTCCCCAAGGGACTGAATCACAGTGAGCTTGGGGAGCCAGGTGGCTTCCTAATCCCTGCTCAGTGTGGATGCAAATCACAAGGACTGTCACCAAAGCGACCAGCTGCTGCTTCAGCACTTGATCAGTGACCTCTGTCTCTCCCCCCGCCCCCCTCCACTTTTATCTCTGTTCACAGAGACCTGACATGTTGAGACTCGGAAAGCTCCCAGGATCTTTCTGTTGGGAATTTTTCAAAGCCAACCGAGGCATCCAGGCCTTTTCTCTTTCCTTTGTTCAAATGTCTTTCTTTCATCGTGTGACCACTGAAAGCAGTGGTGAAAGGAAACCAACTTAATTGTTGCAGGAACCGGGCATGGGTTGGGGCATGAACTTCTTTAGGGTTCAGAAAGAACCTGTAGAGGCACTCTTGAGAAGAGGCCAAGTAGGCAAATACCACTGAATCCAGGAGGTATTCCTGGTAATCAGGATTCCTGGTAATCAGACATGGTCACGCACGCAGGCTCCACTCTGGCCCCGAGCACATCTAACCACCACCACAGTAGTACAAGGAGCTTCTCTTCTGAACTCAGACTGGACCAGGTCCAGACCATAAAGGTATTGTGTGCACCTTTTCAAACTTTCATCTTTTTGGTCAAGCTGGATATTATTTAATAATACATGAGAAACCCAATCATGACTCTTAAAGTGTAAAATCCCTCAACTCAATCTCTCCCATTAACTTCTTCCCCATATTCTGTACTTCAAAGCCCTTATTGATGACATCACAAGAGTCAATAAATCTTGTCTCAGTACATAAAGCTGTGCATTGAGTATTTATTGGCAGAACAAGAAACTTGTTCTGTTATATCCTCCTCTGCTTTTGTGGATCCTATCTTTGATGACATGTAGTGATATTTGTAGCACTCAGTACTACCTGTATTACTCAAATTCAAGCTCTACAAGCACAAAAAGGGGTTTCTGAGGCCAATCAACTCTTAGGTCTCTCCTAACTGACAGGACACACAACTGGGCTGCTTGTCCAGCGCTCAATTCTGAATTAGCTTTTTCTTTTTTACATATGAGCTTTGTTTCCACAATTAAATTGCCAGCTCCTGAGGGCAGGAGCTAGGTCTTGATTTGCTTTGAATCTTTTGCACGTAGTACAGCTTAATTGCATAGGAGATAACTATTTGTTGGTAGCAAAAAATGTAAAATTTTGCTGTTTTAGGACTAAGTCAAGAGAAGGAAGTAAAGAAAGATGGAAAGAAAAGTATAAAATGGTAATGTGCCATGAATTTCATTTGCTTTATTCTTCCCTATTTCTCCCAGCCCTGCAGAAGTCTTATCTTGGTTCAAACTGGAAGAATACGTTTTAAGTGTTCAAATAGACAATATTTTTATAGGCACTAGAATATAAACTACATGAGGACAGGGGTTTTGTCCTCTATTTTTTAAAAAATATTTTATTATTTATTTGACAGAGAGAGAGATCACAAGTAGGCAGAGAAGCAGGTAGAGAGAGAGGGGGAAGCAGGCTCCCTGCTGAGCAGAGAGCCGACACAGGGCTTGATCCCAGGACCCTGAGATCATGACCTGAGACAAAGGCAGAGGCTTAACCCACCAAGCCACCCAGGTGCCCTGGTTTTGTCCTCTTTTGCACGTTGTTGTATCCGTGGTGCCTGGAACAGTGCCTGGCACATAGCAGGTACTCAATAAACATTTGCTGAATAGATACAAGAGACTGAAATAAGAATCTTTCATTGAACCCCAGAAAATCTCTTAAAGCAAAACCTAACATAATAGAAGGTTTGAGCACGTAGAAGGTTTAAAAATAATCTAGTCCAGGGGCACCTGGGAGGTGCAATTGGTTAAATCTCTGACTCTTAGTTTTGAATCAGGTCATTATGTCAGGGTCGTGAGATCAAGCCCTGTGATCAAGCTCCATTCTCAGCATGGAGTCTGCTTGAGATTCTCTCTGCCTCTCTCACTTATGCTCTCTCTCTAAAATAAATAAATAAATCTTAAAAAAAATAATAATCTAGTCTAATTTCCTAATTTCACAAAGGCAGAAAATGAGACAACGGAGGAAGAAAGATCTAGGTCTCCTAACTCTTGTCTCAGTTCACTGATTTAGCTTTCCCTTTGATAGAGAAAGTTAAAAGAATAAGGAAACAGCATTCTTGTACAATTGTCTTCCAGTGGCAACAAATGCATGTCTTCCAGTGGCAAGAAATGCCAGCAGAGGTGGGATAATGTGCAAGACACCAGGACAAAAAAAAGAACAAGAACGGTGAGGTTATTGTGGAGAGAGAATTCAAACTTCTCATGGAATCTGAATCAGTGATGGTTTATTGTTCTTAGTCAGTGACATTTTGCTCTGTTATTTTCCTATTTGAAAGTAACACAGTGTCAATGATTGGTGTCAGTAGTGGGCTTCACTTGTAAACAAAGAGGCTGCTTTCCTTGAAGGGAAGAATAAGGCTGTTTATTCTTGGTCATTTTGTTTCTTGTTATCTTGCTCAAAAAAGAGAGGTGATGGGTACTTACAGGTAGGCACCCAAATCGTTTCCCCTTCAATGAGAGAATGTGTTCAGAAACTTACTCTGTATAATTAGAACTAGTGAACTCCCACTTAAAAAGGAGGAAAATAAAAGGGCATGGGCTACCCACCCTTTATCAAACAGCTTATACAAGACTACTGAGATCAAGGGACTTCTGAAATCTCATTGGGTTACTTGGGTAACTTTCAAATCCCATCAAAATTAAAAGGTAGGCAGAACATAATCCATATTATAATAAGCCTAAAGTGAAACTGACTTAGAGAAAAGATGGTAGTCTTCATGGATTTTGAGACTGAGCAAACCTCTTACACTGACAACTGTGATCATGACCTGAGCCAAAACCAAAAGTTGGACGTTCAACAACTGTGCCACAGGCACCCCAAAAAACATCATTTTTTTTTTTAAGATTTTACTCATTTATTTGAGAGAGAGACTGCATGAGCAGGGTGCAGGGGGGAGGGAGAAGCAGACTCCCTGCTGAGCAGGGAGCCTGAGCGGGACTTGGTCCCAGAACCCTGGGATCATGACCTGAGGCAGAGGCAGACACTCAACTGACTGAGCCACCCGGGTGCCCAAGACATCCTATTTGAATGACAAGTTGGGAAAAAGAGAATCAAAGGGAAATCAATACCTGCTTTAACCTAGCACTCCCCCAAATTACCAGAGATTTCAACAGCTGGCCAGAGATGTGACTCAGGACCCCAGAACCTGGTCAACAGAGCAAACTGAAAGAGCAGAGACACAGACCAGACTTCAAACCTTGCATCAGCCCCACCAGGAGACTTGCACCTGTGAGGCCTAGCCTGAGCCATAGGCCGGTTAGTCTCTTTCGCCTCTGAGCTAAGGAATCACTTCTAACCTTCACTGTTGCTATTGGTACATTCATTGTATTGATTATTGGTCATTGGCATTACTTTTTTTTATACTTGTGACATTACTTATGGTTTACAGTGTACTTAGTATACATCATGCTGTGGGCTAAAACAGAGCAGGACTCCTTACTCCATTTTTCCAGATGAAGAAGTTAAGGCTGTGCATTCACATCATGTCACCTGGTTGGTAAATGGCTGACTTCTAGTCTAGAAATCTCCCTTCTCCCCATCACTGTCCCCAAGTGCCGTGGTTGAGTCTGTAGACTGATAAGGTGAGAGGGACCGGTCTATCCCCAGATGCTGTCTGAAGCAACATCAGTGGTTTATTATTTTTTAATTTTAATTTAATTTAATTTAATTTTATTTACTTGGCAGAGAGAGAGATCACAAGTAGGCAGAGAGTCAGGCAGGGAGAGGGGGGGAAGCAGGCTTCCTGCTGAGCAGAGAGCCCGATGCGGGGCTCGATCCCAAGACCCTGAGATCATAACCTGAGCCCAAGGCAGAGGCTTTAACCCACTGAGCCACCCAGGCGCCCCAACATCAGTGATTTAGGGAAAAGGTACCTCAGACAAATCACTCAACTTCTGCTCCTTCACTTGGAAATGAGAGATTTACACCAGCACAGTGGTTTCCCAATCTGTGTATCAAAATCACCTCGAGGGACTTCAGTAAACTATAGATTCCTGGGTTCTACCTCTGCCTCCTGGATCTGTGGCTGGGACCTACGTATGTTTTAATGTTTTAAACTATATGTTTTAATGTTTTTAGAAATGTTCAGTGGAGCCAATTGGACAACTGAGAGCCACGAGGATCCCATCAACTCAAACATTCTGCTATGGTGACGTTATTACCCACCAGGTAGCAGGATATAAAGGCTAAAAGTCAAAGACAAGGGAGCAACTAATCTGCGCTCTCTCCAAGGCAATGACTTGAATAAAATGGAAAAGAACCTGATCTGTAAGGCAAAAATATATTTTACTCTAAGTTTAGTTCAGATCAGACAGTCCTTTGGTGCGCATCTTTATCTGCCAGCTATCTCCCTCACGATGTCCTAGTCCTCCATGCTAGAAAAACAAAAGCAAACAATAAATTTAAAAAAACCTCACCACCGCTTGCAGAAAAACAAAAACAAATCACATCTGGCTCAGCCTGTAGGCAAAGAAGATAGAAACCTCATTTGATGCAACTGCAGGTATCCTTTTAATGAGATATTTTTGTTTTAGAACATTGAGTATAGTCTTTAGAACAACAGACAGCTTTCCTTGGCAAAAATCTGAACAACAACAACAGAAAAAAGTAAAAGGGAAAAAAAAAAAAGCTGGCAGTCACATCTATCTGACTCTGATTTGTGGCTCTAGAGATATTCTCAATTTCAGTCTTAAAGCATAAACCCACCGTTTCCTTATCGTGTCTCAGGGACAAAAATTATAAAGATGGACTCCACTCGAATATTTCAAAATGCTGAAGCTCTGTGTGTTAAATTCATAGGTGGGAAGAAGGAAGAGGTAGGAGGAAGTTCTGTGTCCCATTCACCTCTACCAGGTATGGCTAGGCAGCCCTCTGGTGGTTACCTTCAATGATTAGTCTAGAAAAACACGTTCACCTAGTCCTTGTCCCCTCCCCCACGCTGATTTTATTTACTGTCTTTTACGTAGATAAACTCTTTCATTCCATCCACAGAAGCTTCTGGAGACCGGGTGTTTTTCTCCCGCTCATTTACTGCAAAGTTTCTGGTGACTAGAACAGTGGATGGGGCAGATTCAAGAAGTATCTGTTGACTGTCATCCATGACTTGGAGCTCTTCTTCTCACCATCGTCAAGAGAGTTCCGTGGATTTATAGACCTAGGTTTTCAGGTTGCGCTGTGAGCACTCTGCAGCCTCAGTCTGCTCCTGGGTAGCTTTGATGGCAAGTATGGATATTATTACAAATAAGTCCGCTAAAATCTTGAGATGCATTTACTCAAGCGGATCGGTAAAACTTCATCTATCCCTGAGTGGACAGGCCCTTCTGGCCGAGGGACTTGGGGGAATTTGGGATCCAGCAATAGGATTACTCTGGCATCGTGTCCCAGTTAGAGTCTCCACTTCTCCAGTTCAATATGCCTCTTTAAACAAAATGTGTGCGCCATGGCTACAAAAGGCATTACCTCCTAACTTGTATCCAAATAAGCACAGTAATACTTTGGCAGTCTAAAGGTTGCATAGTGTATACAGCTACGAAAACTTACCTGTAAACTATTATAAAAATGTTAATTACCATATGTATCTACTCCCCCACAGACCCATCCTTCCGTATAATTTGTTTCTTTTGACGGAATGGCGGGCTGCCTCTTACCAACGTTGTCACCTTGGCACTGTTTCTGTCCCCTTTCACCTTCCGTCTTCATGTGTGAAATTGAACCAATGATACTTTACAGGGCTGTGTGAGGATTAAGTTAGATAATTCATAAAACTTCTAGAACGGTGTCTTTAGAATTACAAGAAGATGTAGTTAATTTACTGTTGTTACCATTGTTCGCATTCTGTCCATGGCCTTCATGACCTAAAAGTGGAAATACTGGAGAAGAGTTTGAATCCTCTTTGGGTTTCACGTTCAAAATTATTTTTACTTTTAGACGTCTACATTTGGTCAAATATGTTCCAGTGCTTTGGTTATTTTTACTTTGGGCTTTAAATCATTATTACTCTATTGATTTTTTAAAAATTTTTAATTATAAAGTGCATTCCAATAAGATTAAGGAAATTGATCTTTACTCATATTTTGGATAACTCTGAGTCATAATGTGAAAGGCCAAATCCATAACATTTTCTTGATTATTTTTGGCTATTTATGGATACATATAACCATAGCTGATTATGTTTGTAAATATTTACATGTCCATCTTGGTATTTTATTTGCCTTACTGTTGGTAACTCAGAAATTATTATTTAGGAGGTTAAATATAATTTTAAAAGCTAATTTGGCTCCCAGTATTGATTACCAGTCTCCTGGATACAGCTGTTGTGTAACTAAATTCAAGAATTATTTACAAAGATAACATAAATTATTCAATTCACTATCAAATATTTATTTAGTGCCAGGCCCTGTCTCAGTGCTGAGAATGTCCCAGTGAGAACGACACATAGCTGCCCTCATAAAGCTTATATTACAGACAATCAACCTACATATAAACGAACCAACAAACACGATCAGATACGGACAAGCACTCTGGAGAGAGGATGCGATAATGACTGAGGGGCTCCTTCAGATGAGGGACTTGGCTAAAGCCTTTCTGAGTAGAAGCTATTTGCATGGAATGACAAGAAAGATCCAGCTTTGCAAGGAGGGGAAGAGTGTTCCAGGTAGAGAGTCAATGCAGAGGTCCCACACTGGAAATGAACTGCTTGTTATATTCCAGAAATAGAAGGAGGCTAATGAAGTTGGAGTTAGAAGGCCTCTCTGTCACCCAGGCTGGATGTGAAGGTAGTTTTTGCTTGGGTGATAAATGAGGATGTGGATAAAAATGAACAGACTTGGGGTGTCTTCGATGCAAGCATGGTGATCAATATGGTGATCAAGTAGTAAAGAAAAATAACTCTCAGATTTTTGTTTTAAGGTCTTTGGGTGGCTGGTGGTGCTATTTGCTCAGATGTAGGAGGCTGGGTGAGGTGACCAGGATTGGAGGACAGAAATCAAGGACTCAACTTCGTTAGTGTAAAATTTGAGAGCTCCCTTGGGCATCTAAGTGGAGATGTCAAGATGGCAGGTGGGTAGTCAAGTCTGAAGTTCAGGGAGGAGGTTGCAGTTGAGAGTCATAGACATGTGTAGATTACATAGACAGCCAAGGGACCAGAAAAAGAGTAACAGAAACACTCCACAATTATTGGTCAAGTGGAGAAGGAGGAACTAGTAAGAGTTCTCCAAAAGAAGGACCTAGTGAGAGATGCTAAGAAGCAAACCAAGGGGATATGGTGTCCCAAACGGCAAAGTAAGAAAGTGTTTCAAGCAGGAGAAAATGGTCGCTCATGTTAAATACCACTCAGTCACATGGTACAACAGAGAAGTGACCGCTTGCATTCGGCAACGTGGAGATCCAAGTGAAAAGGTAAGGATGGGAGCATATCTGGAGTGGAGTGGGGCAAGGAAATGGACACAGTGACAAATACATTTACAAAAGTTGGGCCGTGCAAGGAAGCACAGCAACTGAAGGTGGCAGCACATCAAGGGAGGGTGCTATGAGCCAGATGTTTGTGTCTCCCCCAAATCTCTATGTTGAAACCTAATGCCCCACACGATGTGACGGTATTAGGGGGAGGGACCTATAGAAGGTGCTAAGGTCGTGAGGGTGGAGTTCTCATGGATGGGGTTAGTGTCCTTATAAAAGAGATCCCAGATAGCTCTCTAGCTTCTTGCACCATGTGAGGACCCAGTGAAAGGTGCCATCTATGAGGAAGTAGGCTGCCACCAGATAACAAATCTGTGGGCACCCTGACCTGGGAGTTCCCAGCCTCCAGAACTGAGAAAAGTAAATTTCTGTTGTTCATAAGCCACACTGTCTATGTATGGTTTTGTTACAGCAGCCTGAATGGACTACGATGGATGGGTTTTGTTTTTATTTTTTAAGATGTAAGATAGTGGAATATGTTCACAAAATCCTGGGCAAACCATTTTATCTCCCATAGGCTGAAATTCCCTCATCTGAAAGGGACCATTGATATCTTCCAGGAATATGGGTCTATGTTAATCTTACAGGGAGAATTTAATTCAGAGAGTGTTATGTGTGAAAGTTTCTGACACGATGAATCACATTCAGTAGGAGCTCAGTAAATGCTGAATCAAAATTGGTTAAATCAGTCATGCACAAATACAGCTGCTAGCGGTATTTTCCAATGGTCTTTTTGGCACATCTCTATTATTTATTTTGACAGACTTGTTCTTTCAAAATGCCAATGTGCCACCAGTTTAACAGTTTTGACCAGAAAATAGTTTTATTCTCTTGCTATTGAGATGGGAGACTGGACTGAATTCATGAATATAATACAATTTTAACCAGGAAAACATCCAGGGCTAAGTCCTAATAGAATAGTGAGTTGTGATTTTCACCATCTGCAAGGCTGCATATCTCAGAGTACTATCTCACATAAGAATCAAGTGGTTTGAAGTCATTACCACTCCTCAATTGATTGTTGTCATCTTAAAGTCTCTTTTCCTTCACAGGAAAGAAAAAAAAAATATGTCAAGAAGAACTTTAAAATGTTTGGAGATTTTATTTATCTTTCATTGGCTTTTTGACCCAGTAGATGGTAGACGGCTATATGTTAAATTATAAGGGAGTAATGATATGTTCTCAACTATTGAAATTCTTCAAAATCTGTGTTCAAACACCCCTTCAAGAATAGTGGTAAACAGGAAAAGTCTCCTACACTCACATGGTATGAAATGGAGCTATGCTTTGTTTCTTTTTTGTTTGAGCTTTTATCCTAAGGCTGTGCTATTGATTTTAGGTAAAATTCAAACTCTACCAAGGTGCCTGTCATGTGGTAGGCACTCTGAATAATGGAAGTGCCCTGCTGTAGTGGATAGGACCTGTTTCATTCTTAGAGCTAGCTTCATGAGCAGAGGTCCCATACAAGTTTACAGGGCTTTGTGCTTGCCTAGTGTTCTACTGTCCTACTGCCTAATGCTCCATTTTGCATTGGACCCTGCAATGTATTTAGCTGGTCTGTCCATTCCTCTTTCTCCCTTCTCTCTCATCATCAGCCAACGACTTAAATATCTCAGATCAGCTCAATTTTCAGTTCCTACTGCCATGCTTTAATTCAAATCACAAGGGCCCCTCAGCTGGTTTGGTATAAGGGCCTTTGACCTGGACCTCCACTTCCAATTTTATTTATTTAACTTCCAGAACATATTCAGAGTGTTCATTTTAAAATATAAATTTAATTCTATCACTTGAATAATTAACTCTTTCACTAGTTCAGCAAGTCTTTAAAGTTTGTTCTATGTATTATGACAAGAACCAGAAGGGCAATGGTGGCCAAAACCAGACACAGTTCAGAGGTAATTTCAAGAGATTAATTTTGACTTTTCTCTGAAAGAAGGGCTCGATACTAGCTATGATTAACTAACATACATTTCTAGGCAGACTCTCTGATTACACTATTTTGATAAATATATTGCTTTATATACCAGGTGGAATTGAGGAGGAGGGAAGAAGGGAAATGAACATTTTAAAGCTATTTTATGCTGGAGAGCATACTAAGAAGCCAAGTTCTTTTGTGGCATGCCCATCATTTCAATGGGAACTACAAATTCCTACTTTGAAAAAAATTCCAAGTCAAATCATTTTGCTCTCCAGTTCTGTGGATCTAACTAATGATTTGCTTGAGTGCAATTACCAATCCAAAGCTGATTCCTGGGAAAAACAAAGCTGGATATCTTACAGGTATCCTCAAGGGCCATATGGATCACTTTAGCGCAGAGACAGATAAAAGTATCGCAACTCTTTACATTCCTCAATGGTCACCCAGTTTCCAAAGCATTTCGATCCATTTCTTACTCAGTAACAGAAACCATCAGTCTTCATTGGAAAGTAAATTTCAAAATATTTGTTATTCATCCCTTATCAGCACTTTGGATAAATGGAGAAGACTGCCAAAATTATGGAATGTCCTCTTATATGCAGAATCTAAAAAGCAAAACAAATGAGCAAACAAAGAAACAAACAGACTGAAGTAAAGAGAACAAACTGGTAGGAGCCAATACATAAATACATAAAGGGGGATAAAGTGGTACAAACTTCTAGTTATAAAATCAATAAGTCATCGAGATGAAAAGCACAGCATAGGTAATATATTCAATCATACTGCGATAATGTTGAATGGTGAAAGATGGTGGCTAATCACGGTGAGCCTAAAGTAACGAATGGAATTGTCTAATCACTATGTTGTACACCTGAAATTAATGCCAACTATACTTCAGTAATAAATTAAAAAAATCTTAATTAAATACTATAAAGTTTCCTTCTATTTCTTGAAGCTCTATCCTTGGGTGAATTTGGATGAGGAGAATACTGAACATGGCCTGTGCCCTAGGCAAATCCTCGCAGAATTGCTGTAATTCAATTTTGCTTTAATGTTATGCCCTTGGCTTTTGTTCAAGGTTTGTACTAGAAATCATCACATGAAATTCACTTCTGCATTTACTGTAAAAGTGTGGTTGAGGGCACTGTCCATTACATCACTCAATATGTGCTATTAAGTCCTGTGCGAGACTATCCTTTCAAAATTAATTTTAGGAAATAAAATGGACGCCTTGTTAAACTGATATTCTGACTCCTTTCCAATGAAAGATGTATTATTTAGGATTTTTTTTTTCTGTTTTAAGTGGCAGAGCCCTACTCAGACTTACTAATCAAAGAAGGGAATTTACTTGATTTCACTGCTGGGAAGGACCCTTGGGTCGTGGATGGAATCTAAGAGCTGCAGTAACCAGGCTTCAGGGCACAGGGACAAGAGCCAGGACTTAGCACACAGGACTCGCTCTCTCTCCACGGACCTGTCTTCTATGTTTACTTTCATTTCCTCCCCCTGGAGACTGGCCTGTTCCTCAGGACAGGGAAGATGGCCAATAGATGCTCCCAATTCGTATTTTTTTCCAGTTTAGCATCTTTCATGGGAAATGAATACCCCCCAAAGTCTATCAATCCCTGGGAAGATTTTCACTGATGCTGGTGCTCGATGGCCAGAATCCCACCTCTGGATAGTCACAGGTCAAGGGAATGGCATGCAAAAAGGAGGGTGGGCCATGCTGATTGGCAGCCCCAGCGAAGGGTGGAAAAGAACATCCCAAAAGAAAAAGAGCAGCATTCAGGGAAGGAGGGCACGAGAGAACATCCAGGGTGGGCAAGAGACAACAGCTAGAGTCATCCGTGAAAGGGCCAGTGAGCTAGAATTTGTATTCCTTTATGCTCTGGGTACTAGGAATTTTATAGACAAAGATGAATCCCCACACCAGAAATTACATTGACTTTCTAGCTTGGATCAGTTTTACCTCGAATTTTGAGTTTCTATTTAATTTTATAGTTTTATTCATAGATCTGTTCTTAGGAGGTTTCAAACACCCTTCTGAAAAGAAAGGAAAGAATTTCAACAAACCATTGTGCTTATCTCACAAAATAATTTCTAATGTTAGTTTGCTGAGTATTAGAAGGTCAATTTGAAAGCAGAAGTACCTTATTCTTGAAAATAAAGAGAAAAATCAAGTTCGTAGTAGAATAGTGTGTCTGTTGAAAAGTGAAGGGAAGAGGAAGTAGAGCCTTGCAGGAAGGGCTGATGGGGTTGCTACGGAATGGGCCTGGCCCCCAGAGGCCTTCTGCTTGTGGTGGAGACTTCTCCCCAAGGAAAAGAAGCTGTTCCTTGCTAGTGCATAAAGCACTGCCTAACAGAGGAAGACAAAAACGTAAGAAGAATATAAAAATATAGGGCCCATAGAGAAGAGCTTCCTTTATGAACCCTAGTCACAGAATCCCCTGAGGGAAGAGTTTTGGAAGAAGAATTTCTAGAAGTTCAGAGGCAGTCAACGAGTCACCTCACCCAGAGGCCAGAGGTCTTATGTTCCCGGAAGACTCCTATCACTGTTTTACCCAGTCCCTGCCTTTTGCCTTTTGAACTCCGGCCCAGGCATGGGCGAAACCTTCTCTCCTGATCCTAGCTAAAATAGACATGAACTTCCAGATAACTTTAATACTAAGTAAAAAAATATATATATAATACACACACACACACACACACACACATATATATACATACATATACTATTATCAAATAATCAACTGAAGTTTTTCAAGAACAGATTTTGATATACTATTGTTGAAAAGATGATGCAGACCCAGGGGGGCCCAGGTGGCTCAGTGGGTTAAGCCTCTGCCTTCGGCTCAGGTCATGATCCCAGGGTCCTGGGATGAAGCCCTGCATCGGACTCTCCACCCAGTGGGGAGCCTGCTTCTCTCTGCCACTCTGCCCTTCTCTCTGCTCATGCCTCCCCCCTCTCAAATAAAATCTTTAAAATTTTTTAAAAAATTAATCAGCGGAGAGACATCTGCCCTCCCACCCTTCCTCCTAACTCCAGGCTCTTCTTTCAAATTCCCTTCCTACCACAGGGGAGTCTGAAAATTCTGATGGCATCCCTAGGCAAAGGCAAAAACACTCATTCCAACCCTGCCTCACACCAAGGCCTCTGCTGTTGAGATGCAGGGCTCAGTCTCGCAGAAGTCCCCAGGGTGCTTATCCTCCTGGAGGCACTCTGCTCTCCCCCTTCCCTACAGGACAGAGCCTGGGCCTGGTCACAGACCGGCTTTGCCTTACAGCTTACCATCAAAAAAATCCCTCAGCCATACGATACATGTCATTTTTATCCCCCAAGAACTGTATCCATTCTCTCACCGGGGCTATTTTCTTACAAGGACTGTGAAATTAGAGGAAAAAGACTAAATGTGAAAAAGGCCCTGTAGGGGGGATGCTAGGAAGCAGAGGTGGGGAATCATTCATCTTGGCTGGCTTTATCACGTTTTCCAAAACACGCAGCCATTTGTGTGCGATTCCTCCAACAACAGCGGGAACCCTAATTGTCCCCATTTTCTTTACAAAACCTACATACTGAATGTGACAGAGAGAGGAACTAGAGAAGGAAAGGCATGCTTCTGAAACTCCTGGGTCTTCTGAAAGTCATTTCTCCCCTCCTTTTCCTCAAGGCACCATCTTGACGCTCCATTCATGATGCAATGTGGTTAATGTGGGGTATCACTCCGTCATGGGAGGCAGCGGTTGAAACCAAGCACGCTAGGGGGTTTGAGAGCAACGGCTCAGATCATGCTATCTCACCTCTTATTATTATTTTTTTAATATTGTTTACCGCTGGTCCCTGGAAAGTGACGGGACTTCTAATATGTACTTGGGACAAAGAGTATTTCTTACTGTTTCCAATGAAATGAGCCTATTCTCGTCCATATAAGGTTTAAACTCAAATGATCATCTGTAAAATGAGAGGCTCAGACAGGTGGATCCCTACCTTGAAAAAGTTCTGGCCTTCCTTTCAGTCTTTTGTTTTACTTCAGTTAGGAAAAAAAAAAAAAGCGCTCATATTACAGCAACAATAACAGAACCCAAGTGAGAGGAGAACGTTCCATGTAATCCTACAATGTCAAAAAAGGGTTTTCCTCAAAGTTTTTTTTTTGTTCCTGTCTACATGCAGTTAGAATAATTACATATTTGCACACATATAAGGGATTTAGCTACAGATCATTTGTCTTATAAGCATTTTCCATGTTTTTCTGTGTTAAATATAATTTTCAGTGTTGCATCGCATTACAATAGCACACACTGAATTACTTATTATTATTTCAGAGTCAGACATTTGGGTCTTATTTTTCTCTCCTGTAGATATGCTGAAATAAACACCCTGGGCAGACAACTTCTAAGAAATACATTTTGAGTTATTTCTTTTAGATACATTTCAAAGACCTGGGTCACCAGATCGATGGAAGTACGTGTCCTATGGCTCACCAATCATGTGGCCAAATCGCTCTTCCAATGGGCTGAGCGAATTCACACTGTTAAAATCAGGAGGTGACAATCCCAATTTCACCATCTCTTTCCCATATAGGTATTTTAATGTTTTGCTCTGGTGAAGGATAGAGGGCCTTAAAAAAAAAAAAATCAGCTGCCTAGCAAAGGCGATTCTAATTTTTGTTGTTTTGTTTCTCTTTGCCATCTCCCCCACTTCTCCCCACTTTCCTTGAATCAAGTAATAGCTCTCACACTAACATCTGTGCTACCCTGAGGGCTTATCGCAGCTTGTCACCTACTCACAGAGATTAATTTCTCCTTCAGATGTTTGTCCTTCAGCTTCCTTTTTGGAAAAAAAAAAAAAAAGCCTCAGGATGTAGTGGTCTGCTACCCCTGAAAATGATCCAGCAATGAGACGGGCTGTCACTTGCTCCCCCCAGCCCCCCTTTGCCCTTGTGCTTCCAGGGGATGGGTTTTTCTTTGCTTATGGTCCCTGCTGACACCTGACTTTTCCCAGTGGAAACAATGCCGATGACACCAGGATTGGAGCGACTACAACTTCAGTTCTGGTGGCAGAAAATCCACCCTGCCATGAGCTGTTTGTCCTGCTGTACGAAGAAGTGGAAGGAGAAGAAATTGGCATTCTCTCCAAATTCGAACAGAAATGATGATGAGAATTGTGAGCTCCATTTTACCCATATTTAATTTTTTGAAAAAACTTTTTAGAACATTTCTTTTCTTCACTTTCTTTCTTGTCCCCTCCTCCTGCCCCACACGTGGGATTTGTACTGGAATTCGGTGAACGTTAGAGCAGAACTGTATTTGGGCAACAACGACTGACTCTACCAATAGCTAATTCCCTTATGTTTTGTTTTCTAATCTGTTTATTTAGATCTGAAATGGAAACTGTGACTATTTTATTTTCATATATAATCCATCGGTGAGTCAGAGGAAGGAGGACAGAGAGTACGTGGGACAGTAGGAAGGCAGTAGAACCTGGGTTAAAATACAGTCACAAGCATGATCATGTTTGGTAAACACCCTTACTGGTGTACTGTGTTCAGCCGCAAGTAACAGAGACTCAAAACAGAGACTTCAACAAATCACAGTTTCAGTTTTTCTAACAGAATGAGAAGTCTTGGAGGCAGTTTGGGGGAGGTCAGAAGGTCTACAATGAACTCTGAGACCAAGTCTTGCTCATATTCTGCTTCTTATTTTGTGAGTTGAGGCTTTATCCTTAAAGTTGACTCAAGGCCGCAGCAGGGCAGGGATCCTGGTCAAGAAGAGAAAAAGGAGAAGGGGAGGAGGAAGAGAGAGGGACACATTCCATGTAAATATACACAGACTCTCTTCCTTAAGAATCCAAGAAGTTCCCCTCAGCTCCCACATTTATTCCTTTGGCTAGAATTGAGTCACTGGACCACCCCCACCTGTAGTGCGAGTTAAGAAATGTCATGTTTTCAACCTGGGTAGAATGCTGCTCCAATAAAATCAAGTTTGGGTGAGTAAGCAAGCTGTGGAGAATAGATACTGAGTAGGTAAATATGAGTCTCTATCAAAACTGGCGATGAGATTTGCTGAGCCCTTCTTTTTAAAAATATAATCCTATAGGGTATATAGGGTACGAATTCCTGTTCATGTAAAACTCAGTCTGAAGGTCACCCCATCACAGAACGCTGGCATTGGAAGCCCCATTATGGCATCTCTGTCTGTTGTTCACCCAACATTTGCTTGATCAGTTCTAGTGGGTAGAGTCTCACTACTCCACGATGCATCCCACGTCCTTGTTGGCAGTGTTCATTATTTAAGGTAATAACAGTAATGAGAATATGTAATGACACACTGAAAAGATTTACTTGTGTTGAACAAACAAAAATATACGTACAACACATCCATGGGTCCCAGATCTTCCTTTTTCAAGCCTTTTGTAAGAAAGTCATTTAAATTCTTCAAGATAAGTATCACTCTCTCAGCTCTGCAAAATATTATTTACTCCTGTATCACCCCATTTTCTACCAATATTGTTTGGATTCATTATCTGCCACTTAATTTTTCCCATTTTCAAATGAGTGTCATTATTTGCATAGAATATATGTTTTAAACTATATATTTTAAATATATACATACTCTCCTCTGAACCTCTCCTAAAAATGGTTTTAACAAATCTTTGGTTTTCCTCTCCTACTCATGCCTTGATTTTCTCACTTGGGAGAAGAAACAAAAAGATCATACTGACATCAACAAAAATGCCTAAAAGTATTTCCACTCACCAGGGCAAGCTGACGCTTTTATCTGTTATCATTGGCCAATCAGTGTCAGTCTTCCTTCCCTTCCTTAATCCATGACCTTTTTTTCCGTTTCTTTTCTCTGAACAGAACTTTTTGATCTTCTCCAACTCTCACATCATTTTGCCTCTTGCTCTCCACTCTTAGTGTCTATGCCTCTGTCATTTTTCCCCTGCTCTGGGGTCAGAGCCCTTCATGTCGGTCTGTTCAAGCGGGCCTTTGTCATCTTTACTTCTCGACTGAGTTCTAAAACATGTAATATTTTTTCATGGTCCCATTCTGGTACATTGCAAACAGAAACTTTTTTTTTTTTTGTAAAGATTTTATTTATTTATTTGACAGACAGAGATCAC